>NC_041380.1:84464794-84469790 GCF_002162155.2 Triticum dicoccoides
AAAGAAAAATGACGGAAGCAGTGAAGACAATACAAAGTTGAAGAATATGAATAATTGAGGAATTTTAACTTTTGGTGGTGGCGTGACCCACCGTATAAGAATGATGATTTCAGACACTGCGTACAATTATCGTAGGGTTCTGAGAATCAAATTCTTCGTTAATTTCTTCACACTAAGAGTGTTGTTCTTCATTGAATTGAAGAAAAACGTTTCTTCATGTGTTGCACATCTAAGTCATCAATTTTGCATAAGTGTTAGGATGAGTGTCCTTTTCAAAGAACATTCGAAGATTCTAGGATATTTAGCTCACACCGCAACTTGGTAAATCTCTTCTCATCCAAGGGCTTTGTGAAGATATCGTCTAGCTATTCTTCAGTCTTCACATGCTCAATAGAAATGTCGCCCTTCAACACACGATCACGAAGAAAATGATGACGAATCTGAATGTGCTTTGTCTTCGAGTGCTGAACTGGGTTGTGAGCAATCTTAATGGCACTCTCATTGTCACAGTAGAGAGGCACATTCTTCATGTTGACGGTGTAGTCCTTGAGAGTTTGCTTCATCCATAGCAATTGGGCACAGCAAGAAGCAGCGGCAATATACTCAGCTTCAGCAGTAGATAGTGATACGCAGTTCTGTTTCTTCGAGGACCAATAGACCAAAGATCGTCCGAGGAAATGACATGTACCAGATGTTGACTTGTGGTCCACATGATCACCAGCATAGTCAGAGTCAGAATATTCAATGAGATCAAAAGCCGAGCCCTTGGGGTACCATAATCCAAGTGTTGGTGTGTGAGCTAGATATCAAAGAATATGATTCACAACCTTATGGTGTGATTCCTTCGGTGTAGTTTGAAATCGGGCACACAAGCAAACACTAAGCATTATATCTGGCCTAGATGCACATAAGTACCATAAAGAACCAATCATGGAGAGGTATACCTTATGATCGAAGTCAATACCATTTTCATCAATGCACAGATGGCCATTTGTGGGCATAGGAATTTTGACGCCTTTACAATCTTTCATGCCGAATTTCCTCAGTACATCCTTGAGGTATTTCTCCTGAGATATGAATATGCCATTGTGTTGTTGACGAATTTGAAGACCTAAGAAGAATTTCAACTCTCCTATCATAGACATTTGGTATTCTTCATTCATCATATAGGCAAATTCATCACTATAACGTTGGTCAGTACAACCAAAGATAATATCATCAACATAATTTGGCACACAAACAATTCACCATCATAAGATTTAATGAAAAGAGTAGGGTCGAGTGAACCGGGTCTGAAGCCTTTCGTCATGAGGAATTTCTTCAAAGTATCATACCACGCCCGTGGGGCCTGCTTGAGGCAATAGAGGGCCTTGTTGAGTCTGAAGACTTTGTCAGGATTCTTTGGATCTTCAAAACCTGGGGGTTGAGCAATATATACTTCTTCCTCAAGCTTACCATTGAGGAATGCACTTTTCACATCCATTTGGTATAAAGTGATATCATGATGGTTAGCATAAGCAAGTAATATGCGAATAGCCTCAAGCCTAGCAACAGGTGCAAAAGTTTCATCGAAATCAACAATTCCTTCAACTTGTGTGTAGCCTTGAGCTACAAGCCGTGCCTTATTCCTCACCACAAGGCCATTTTCATCTTGCTTGTTGTGGTAGATTCACTTTGTGCCGATGATATTGTGCTTGCGAGGATATGGACGTTTGACCAGTTCCTAGACATTGTTGAGCTCGAACTGATGTAATTCTTCTTGCATGGCCTGAATCCACTCAGGCTCCAGAAATGCTTCATCTACCTTAGTGGGCTCTATAATAGAGACAAAAGCATAGTGCCCACAAAAGTTAGACAAATGTGAAGCTTTTGAGCGTGTGAGAGGACCTGGCGCTCTGATGTCATTGATGATCTTTTCAACTTGCACTTCTTTTGCAATGCGAGGATGAGCTGGTTGCCGTTGAAGAATTTGATCAGCATTTTCTTCAGCACCATTTTCTTCAGCATTTTCTTCAGGTGCATTAGCTCGACATTCTTCATGTTCTGAAATGAATTCTTCAGCAGATTCTTCAGTGGGAATGACATCCTCAGTAGCCTTGAACTTGATAGTTTCCTAAGGTGCTGGTTCATCTATCAAAGTAGGTAGGTGCTCTCTTTGCGAGCCATTAGTTTCATCGAACCGCACATCTATAGTTTCAACAACTTTGTGAGGAACGTTGTTGAAGACTCTGTAGGTGTGCGAGTCCTTTCCGTAACCAAGCATAAAACCTTCATGTGCTTTCGGTGCAAATTTTGAGTTGTGATGAGGATCTCTAATCCAACATTTAGCACCGAAGACTTTGAAATAACTTACATTGGGTTTCTTATCAGTGAGGAGTTCATAGGCAGTCTTTTTGAAGAATTTGTGAAGATATACTCTATTGATGATGTGGCACGCAGTATCAATTGCCTCAGTCCAGAAACGACGAGGCATTTTGTATTCATCAAGCATAGTGCGAGCCATCTCAGCAAGAGTCCTGTTCTTGTGCTCCACGACGCCATTCTACTGAGGAGTGTAAGGAGCAGATAACTCATGAGTGATACCAAGTTCATCAAGATAGTCATTGAGACCAGAATTCTTGAACTCAGTGCCATTGTCACTTCTGATGTGCTTGATCTTCACACCAAAGTTGGTTGAAGCCCTCGAGGAAAATCGTTTGAAGACTTCCTGCACTTCATGTTTGTAAGTAACAAGGTGTACCCATGTGTAACGAGAATAATCATCAACAATAATGAAGCCATATTGAGATGCTTCATTTGAGATAGCAGAATAATGATTAGGACCAAAGAGATCCATGTGAAGCAACTCAAATGGGCGAGTGGTGGTCATGATAGTCTTCGCTGGATGCTTGGCCTTGGTCATCTTCCCAGCTTCACAGGCTCCGCATAGGTGATCCTTGAGGAATTTGACATTCTCGATGCCAATGACATGCTTCTTCTTCGCTAGCGTGTGCAAATTCCTCATGCCTGCATGACCAAGTCGTCGATGCCAGAGCTAGCCTTCTGAAGCTTTTGCAAGTAAGCACACGGCTGGTTGTGGTCCTGTAGAGAAATCAACAATATATATGTCTCCTCTCCTAAAGCCTTCAAAGACTTTGGAATTGTCATCTTCCATAACCACAACACAATGGTACTTGCCGAAGACAACAACCATATCAAGATCACAAAGCATTGAGACGGACATAAGGTTGTATCCTAAGGACTCAACAAGCATGACTTTGTCCATGTGTCGATCCTTTGTAATCGCAACCTTACCTAGACCCAATACCAGACTTTTGCCTTTGTCAGCAAAGATGATATGCTTCAGATGTGACGGAGATAATGGAGCATCCATCAATAGATTCTTGTCACCAGTCATGTGGTTTGTACATCCACTATCGAGGACCCACTCAGTGGCTTTGGGTTGATCATCCTGCAGATGAATTAGTGCATCTTACAAACTCATATACTTCATCAGTGAAGAATATGACATCAATTCATCAGATCAATTTCATCAAGCAAAAGAACAGATAAAGCAATATGAGGACGTGAGAAATGAAAGTTCATTTCTTCATGATTAGCCTGCATCCTATCAGGCATACTCAGGTCTCCAGCAAATTTTTCAGACAATTACGTACGTCCGGAGACCTGACCCTGCAGAGATTAGTTCTTTTTCTTCACCACCCACATCTGAAGGGGTGGCAAAGAGTTCATCATTCTGCAAGCTCCATACGAGAAGGATGGCATAGAAGCCAGTCCATTTCGTTTCACATAAGAGGGGTTAGAATAAGCATAAGAGTAAGCAGAGAAATTCCTCGAGGACTTATGGACATAATAATTTGAAGAATAATGCACATATCCATAATCCTTAGATCTTCCCTGGAAACATACGGGTTAGCACGATGATGTTCATTTGAGGACTTTGATCCTTTTGAGGAATATGATCCATGTGAGGAGTTTTGTCCGTATGAGGACTTGGATCCATATGAAGCATTTGATCTGGGGTTCCTATTCTTCACAGGTGGCGTCATGATGACATTCACCTGAAGATTTTCAAGGCATCTTTTGGGAACCCAGATTTTCTTCATAGGGGGGCCGTTCCTGCAGTTAGTGCCAACATATTTAGCAAATACTTCACCATTCTGATTTTTGAACAGTTTGTAGTTGGAGTCAAATGACTCATCATCAGAATGAGGAGATTCACATGCATATCCAGATAGGTTAGATGGATCAACTGGAGGTCTCTTTGCAGCAACCCATGTAGTTTGGGGGTACTGCTCAGGCTTCCAATATGTACCATCAACATTGAGTTTCCTCTCAAAGGCAATACCCTCTTTCCTAGGGTTCCTGTTGAGGATCTGCCTTTTAAGCACATCACAAAGAGCCTGATGCCCTTTGAGGCTTTTGTACATGCATGTTGTGTACAATTCCTTCAGCCCTGCATCGTCAGTGATACTAGCAATGTCCTCAGATGAGGAATTAGTGATAGCAGAGGCATGTGAAGGATTTGAAACATTAGCATCATTTGAACATTCAGGTGGAGAATTAGCAGATTCACGTTCAATGCACTTCAAGCATGGAGAAACAAATTCTTCCTGAGAAGCACTGATATGTGGAGCAAATAACGAATCGCGCTCCTTCTGGAGATCTTCATAACTCACTCTTAGCTTTTCAAGATCTTGCTTTCTTTGAAGAAATTTATAAGAAAGCTTCTCATGACACTGGTAGAAAAAGGGCCTATAGTCCCGGTTCGTAAGGGCCTTTAGTCCCGGTTCCGGAACCGGGACTAAAGTGTCGGTACTAATACCTCCCCCCTTTAGTCCCGGTTCAATCCAGAACCGGGACTAAAGGCCCTCCACGTGGGCAGTGCGCAGAGCCCAGTCAGGAGACCCTTTGGTCCCGGTTGGTGGCACCAACCGGGACCAATAGGCATCCACGCGTCAGCACTTCTGTGGCTGGGGTTTTTGTTTTTTTTAAA
>NC_041380.1:84470000-84475419 GCF_002162155.2 Triticum dicoccoides
GGTTTTGGGGGGTTAATTTAGGTGTTTCATATATTGTGTTAGCTAGTTATAATTAATAGAGAGAAGTGTCCTCTGTTATGTCCGTGCTTGGTTGACGCTATGTACTATACATACGTATATAGAGAGGACTAGACACACTAGCTAGCTAGTAAGCAAACGAAGGAAACAGAAGATCGTCATGAACATATATGCATATATACAGAGAGAAGTGATATCGACCACCTCTCCTTCTCCGAGAGATTAGTCGAACAACAAGTTCTCGTATGTCTATCTGACACTACCGGCTACATATATACAATAATTATCTCTTACAAATATAATCATACAGACTCAGGGTCCACATAGAATTCTCCGTCTTCAGGGATCACATGGTCAAAAAAGAATGCCGCCAATTCCTCTTGAATTGCTCGCATGCGAGCTGGTGCTAGGAGTTCATCTCGCTTCCGAAACATCTAATTTGAAGAAGGGGGTCAATACATATATATATGAATGAATGAAACTCAACACAAATGATGGTAATAAAATAAAATTGTGAATGTTGTTATTTACGTACTTCATATTGTTCGTTAGAGTACCCGCCCCGCTCACAGGTTGTGTGGCGGATGGACTCACAGATGTAGTATCCACAGAAATCATTCCCTTGTTCCTGCCACAACCACTTTACAAGAAATAGAGGTCAATCAAACTGATAAGCAAGAATGCTAAATGGTATTGATGAAACTAGCGCTTGAATCACTAGGAGATGCGCGGAACATGCTACTATAGTACTTACTTTCGGGTGTCCAAATTCCAGCTCCTTCGGCAGTCCCGGAACTGTTTTGGTGAATTTTCTCCAAACCCTGCCGGACAAAGAAAACAATTACTTGATATCAGGAAATGAACAAAGTTGCTGATATGGTGGATAATGATCGATTTAACTTACTTCTTGAGGATTTTAGTCATGTCCGCATACTCCTTGGGATCTTTTCGTTTAGAGTCCAAGACGGTTACTACTCCCTGCTCAAGCTTAATCTCTAGGAGAATAAAGTGGAAACTGCACACACATGCATAACTCATGAATTACATTACTATAACCTTGACTAATATATAAGGGAAACCTAATACGCACAAGACAGTAACACTCACCTGAAGTTGTAAGGAAAGAGTATTATATCTTTGTTTTGATTTATTACGAACGATCGTAGCAAGCTGGCCTCGGTAGCTGCGGCATGAAGTTTAACCTGAGTTGCATCTATGAGATATGTGTTAATGAACCCAATATCACCGACTTGTCTTTTCTTCAATTCGGCGATCTTCAATCTGCATAATATAGTGAGGATGATTATAAATACATGCAATGAAAGAGCTAAGCTATATAGAGAAACTTAATGACAGAAGTAGTACTACTTACAGACAGTAGCAGGCGACCGTTGTTTTATCGAGGGCCAATTGATTGAAAAACTGATAGAACTCCTCAAATGGAATAGGCAACAGATCAATTCCAACGAGGTCATGCTCCTTTTTAACTTTCACATACAAAGTACTCCTCCCCCCAGAGTCTCTGCAGATTTTCAAGTACCAATCATGCAATCTTCGCATCATCGTTGATAGAGATCTTTCATCTTTGACGAGAGGCTTCCCGTACTCATATCTTTGTATCTGCACCTCCATGGGTTCATAATGTACTTCGTCGGGCAGGTAATCTGCAAGATTGCTATAACCGGGCACCATCCTCGGATCATTATCGACGTTGTGGCTAGGCACCTTGAGCGGGGGGGCACGATTGCTTCGCTTGTTCACCGAGCTGGGCAATTTGTTTCCCAGCTTGTCGTTCTTTCAGCCTTTGATCACTGACAGTACTTCCCGACCGCTCCGCTTCGGCAAATTCCTTTCCAATAATGCGGTCATAGTTTCCTTTCGGCGGATCAGACTTCGGTGGTTTTGTCAGGGCAGCCAGAGTGCGCTTCACTTTCACCCGATCTACCTTCTCCTCCGTAGGTGGATGTTTCTTTGCTTTCACCCCTTCAAAGAATTTCTTCACTTCTTCTCGTGCGATCTCGGCGTTCTCCTCCTGGGTCCTCTCGTATGGTAACTTCTCTGGAGTCTTCAGAGAAGGACCGAATCTGTATGTCCTCTCGCCTCTGGTTGTACTGCTAGACACCAACCGAGTAGATGTAGCGGTTGTCTTCTTTACTTGCTTAAGAGGCGGAGGAGAAGGACTACGACGCGCCGGAGCAGCTGGAGCGGCGGCAGGTCTCTTCTGCCCTTACTGACGAGGCGGAGAAGGAGGAGGCTGGCTGCTCGGGCGCGTCGGCGCAGGCGGAGAAGGAGGCAAAGTGCCGCCACGCACCGGAGAAGGAGCCGGCCGAGAGCCCTGATCGTCACTCGTCGGAGGAGGAGGCGGTGGAGGCGGAGTGCCCTGACTCGCCGGAGGAGGAGGAGGAGGCGGTGGCATCCAGTTCGGAAGGTTGATGAGCTCCTTCCTCCATAGGCATGGAGTCTTCAGAGCAGACCCCAGCTGAGTCTCCCCTTCACCGGTAGGGTGGTCAAGCTGGAGGTCCTCAAATCCCTCCGTTATCTCATCCACCATCACCCTAGCATATCCTTCTGGAATCGGCCGGCAGTGAAAAGTTGCGCCGGGTTCAGTAGGAAAAACAGAGCCAACAGCCGCCTTGACCTTCAAATTCATCCATTGCGTCATAAGGTGGCAATTTTGAGACTCCATTATAGCATCCACGGGATAGCTGGCAGGAGCCGTCAAGGCATGCTCCGGCTAAAGCAGCTCGGTGGAAGCCACGCTGCTTCTGCACTGAGATGGCGGGGTAGCTTCGGGGGAGGCTTCGGCAGTACGTTTGCTGCAATTTGCTTCTCGTTCCTCTATCGCGTCTACCCTTGCTTTCAGCGCCTGCATTTGGGTCTGCTGCACTTTTTTCCTCCTCTCATGGGATTTGTAACCGCCTGCGTCCGGAAACCCAACCTTCCACGGAATGGAGCCTGGCGTGCCTCGTGTCCGTCCAGGGTGCTCAGGTTTCCCGAGGGCCATTGTGAGCTCGTCGTTCTCTCTGTCTGGAAAGAACGTCCCTTCCTGCGCTGCTTCGCTATACTGCTTAAGCTTATTGACTAGTATGTCCATTTGATCATTCGTCCAAATGCACTTCCCTGTTACAGGGTCCAGTATTCCGCCAGCCCCGAAGAACCAAGTCCGGCAACGGTCTGGCCAGTTAATTGTCTCTGGTTCGATCCCTTTATGAACCAGATCATTCTCAGTCTTGGACCACTTAGGCCGGGCTACGAGGTAGCCACCTGACCCCGTGCGATGGTGAAGCTTCTTCTTCTTCGCAGCATTTTGCTTGTTTGTCGCCGACATCTTCTTACTCTTTTCCGATGTCTTGTGGGCCATAAATGCGGGCCAGTGATCTCTGGTCTTCTCATATCTGCCCTTGAATTCTGGTGTCTCATTATTTTCGACAAACTTATTCAGCTCTTTCTTCCACCTCCTGAATAGTTCTGCCATCCTCTTCAGAGCAAAAGACTTGATTAATTTCTCTTTAACTGGGTTCTCTGGATTATCCTTAGGCGGTAGGGTGAAATTTGACTTCAGCTCAGTCCAAAGATCATTTTTCTGCATATCATTGACATAAGAGACCTCAGGGTCTTCTGTAGCCGGCTTAAACCATTGCTGGATGCTTATCGGGATCTTGTCCCTAACCAGAACCCCGCACTGAGCAACAAATGCGCTCTTTGTCTGGAGCGGTTCAATAGGTTGGCCATCGGGCGCGATTGCTATGATCTCAAACTTTTCATCCGAGCTCAACTTTTTCTTCGGGCCTCGTCTCTTTACCGAAGTTGTGCTCGATCCGGAGGGCTAGAAAAAAGAAAAAAGACTTAATTAATATGTGTACATACCAAAACAATGAATGCATCAATCAGCTAGTCAGCATAGACTTAATTAATATGTGTACATACCAAAACAATGAATGCATCAATCAACAATGAATGCTTGATCCGAAGCTCTACAAAGTTGTTCTAGAACGGACTCCCAGATAGGATAATCCGCCTTTTGGTACAAAGTTCAGCAAGAGCCTTCCGAATACCGCTATTTGGAAGGCCTTTGCTGAATTGGTACCAAAAGGCGGATTATTCTATCCGGGACTCCATTCCAGAACAACTTTGCAGAACTTCGTACCAACATGCCCTGGTTACTTCCGGCTAATGATGAGGGCATGGATTTCTTCAATACTTTGACACTAGGAAACCTCTCTCTACTTTCGGCTAATAAGAATAAGAAGAAGAAGAAGAAGAAGAAGAATAAAAGAAAAAAAAGAGGAGAAGAAGAAAGGAATAGTGGAGAAGAAGAGAAAATAGAAATTCTATTTTCTCTTCTTCTCCACTATTCCTTTCTTCTTCTCCTCTTCTTTTTCTTCTTTTTTCTTCTTCTTATTTATTTCTCCTCTTCTTTTCAGTAGAGGAAACCCTAAATAGCTAGCAAGTATCGTGGGTGTGAGATACATGTGGCCTTCGGTGTCGAACACTACATCCACGTCCCACAAGTGATGTGGGCACCGAAGCCCGCGCCACTTGTGGGATGTGGGTGTAGTGTCCGACACCGACGGTACATGTATCTCACACCGACGATACTTTCTATTTAGGGTTTCTCCTCTACCGCTCCTCGACCTCTCGACGACCCTCGTTCCCGATAAAATAAAGAGGAAGAAGAAGAAGAAAAAAGAAGAAAAGAAAGAATAGAGGAGAAGACTTCCTCTTCTTCCTCTCCTCTTCTTCTCCCTCTTCTTTCCCTTCTTCCTCGCCTCTCTCATGAATGTCCGACGTTCTCGACCCCCCCCCATGTGTCGAAGAAAAAAAAGAAGAAAAAAAAGAAGAGAAGAAGAAAGGAATAGAGGAGAAAAGAGAAAATAGAATATATATTCTAATTTTCTCTTCTTCTCCTCTATTCCTTTCTTCTTCTCCTCTTCCTTTTCTTCCTCTCCTCGTCTTCTCCTTCTTCTTCTCCTTCTACAAATAGTGTTCCCGAGTGAACCGGAGGGGGACATTGGTCATATTTTCTACGAATGTTCTATATACATACATCCATCGATATCATTCCATACATACATATACATCTACATTATATATGAACAAAAAAATATCAAAATTCATCATACATACATGCATCTATAGTATATATGAACAAAAATTATAAACTTTCTCCCCAACTCATACATACATACACACATACATCTACATCATATCAATATTTTGCAAATTTGGAGCAGGGAAGGAAGGAGAGGATGGGCTACCTCTCCCGGAGGGATCAGGGAGGAGACGCGGGAGGCCGGCGTCGGGGGCGACGGGGACAAGGACGGGCTCGGGGTCGGCGAGGGCGACGGCGACGGCGGGGCGCGCTCGGGGGCGGCGGACGGCGGAGCTCGGGCCGGGGGCG
>NC_041380.1:84475429-84476160 GCF_002162155.2 Triticum dicoccoides
GGCAATGGTCACGGCTGGTGCCACCAACCGGGACCAATGCCACCTTTAGTCCCGGTTGGTGCCACCAACCGGGACCAATACCCTTGTGCTGCCCCGCGCCCAAAAGTTTAGTCCCACATCGCTAGTTGACAGCGCCCAACACCAGTTTATAAGCTCTGCTGCCTCCTCCCTCTCGAACTCCTCTGAACTGCAGGCCTATGGGCCTAATTTGACACTGCTTTGCCTGTGGGCCTATTGGGCCTTCTGCGGGCCTGAATCCTGGCCCATGTAGGGTTTCTAGTCGTATTCAGGCCGTGGAGGCCCAGTAGGTGGCATTTTTTTGGTTTTTTCTTTTTTATTTCTACATTTTTTTGGTTTTTTATTTTTTATTTCTACTTAAAACTAAATACTTACAGTTTTAAGTGATTTCTTTTTGCTTTTAGGTCACAAAAATTATAAACTTTCTGTTAGTGCCATTAGTTTTAAATTTTAAATAGTTTAAATTTGAATTTTTAAAAATTTGTGTGAATCACTAGTTTATAAATAACTTTACTATAAAATTAGAAT
Source organism: Triticum dicoccoides (assembly GCF_002162155.2). NCBI lineage: Eukaryota > Viridiplantae > Streptophyta > Magnoliopsida > Poales > Poaceae > Triticum > Triticum dicoccoides. The sequence continues at coordinate 84,475,976 of NC_041380.1, forward strand.
TTTTTTCTATTTATTTTTTATTTCTACTTACAACTAAATACTTATAGTTTTTTAGTGATTTCTTTTTGCTTTTAGGTCACAAAAATTATAAACTTTCTGAGTTCCATTAGTTTTAAATTTTAAATAGTTTAAATTTGAATTTTTAAAAATTTGTGTGAATCACTAGTTTATGAATAACTTTACTA
>NC_041380.1:84476295-84489455 GCF_002162155.2 Triticum dicoccoides
AGTTTTTTAGTGATTTCTTTTTGCTTTTAGGTCACAAAAATTATAAACTTTCTGTTAGTGCCATTAGTTTTAAATTTTAAATAGTTTAAATTTGAATTTTTAAAAATTTGTGTGAATCACTAGTTTATGAATAACTTTACTATAAAATTAGAATTTTTTTCTTCTTTGCTATTTATTTTTTATTTATACTTACAATTAAATACTTACAGTTTGATTTTAGGTCACACAAATTATATTCTTTTTGCTATTGAAGAATATTATAGTTTTATTTTAGTTGATCATAACATAATATTTTAATTGATTGTTTTTATTTTCATAAAAGTTTTGTAGTTCATTATGTTTGCTATTAATTCATTCTTTGAGCTAAATGACTCTGAAATTGGAAAGCATTTCAAAATGAACTCTGAAAAGGTTGAAAGTTGGCATGGTATCATCATTTCACCCACATAGCATGTTCCAAAAAGTAGAGAGGGTTACGACAAAAACTTGATGCACTTCGTGTACAAAATGGACAATCACTTTCGAAGTATCAAAGTTTCGGACCATAAGACATGAAAGCATTTCAAATGAACTTTGAAAAAGTTGAAAGTTGGGATGGTATCATAATTTCACCCACATAGCATTTGCTTATTGCGGGAGAAAGTCTTCACTTTTTCTTCGCTTGTGTCATTTGCTTATTGCGCCGTAACCATGGATAATCTTCATTGTTTATCAGGATGCTTGGGTCAGCCTTGACATTGAAGGGAGGAATTTCATGAAACTTTTCATAATCTTCAGACATGTCTGTCTTGCCGTCCACTCCCAGGATGTCCCTTTTTCCTGAAAGAACTATGTGGCGCTTTGGCTCATCGTATGATGTATTCGCTTCCTTATCTTTTCTTTTTCTCGGTTTGGTAGACATGTCCATCACATAGATAACCTGTGCCACATCATTGGCTAGGACGAACGGTTCGTCAGTGTACCCAAGATTTTTCAGATCCACTGTTGTCATTCTGTACTGTGGGTCTACCTGTACCCTGCCGCCTAACAGATTGACCCATTTGCACTTAAACAAAGGGACCTTAAAATCAGGTCCGTAGTCAAGTTCCCATATGTCCACTATGTAGACCCATCACTCCTTAGCCTTGGTATGATTTCTGGATCGATCACCTTCTAAGAGATTGCATTGAGGAATGCACATAGCTTCACAATGGCTAATCGAATGTTTTCCGGTAGAAGCCCCCTCAATGCAACCGAAAGCAGTTGTGTCATAATCACGTGGCAGTCATGAGACTTTAGGTTCTGAAACTTTTTCTCTGGCATATTTATTATTCCCTTTATATTCGACGAGAAGCCAGTCATGACCTTCATACTGAGCAGGCATTCAAAGAAGATTTCTTTCTCTTCTTTCATAAGAGCGTAGCTGGCAGGACCTTTATACTGCTTCGGAGGCATGCCGTCTTTTTCGTGCAAACGTTGCAGGTCCTCTCGTGCCTCAGGTGTATCTTTTGTCTTCCCATACACGCCCAAGAAGGCTAGCAGGTTCACGCAAAGGTTCTTCGTCACGTGCATCACGTCGATTGAGGAGCGGACCTCTAGGTCTTTCCAGTAGGGTAGGTCCCAAAATATAGATTTCTTCTTCCACATGGGTGTGTGTCCCTCAGCGTCATTCGGAACAGCTAGTCCACCAAGACCCTTTCCAAAGATTACGTAGTGTAAATCATTGACCATAGCAAGCACGTGATCACCGGTGCGCATGGAGGGCTTCTTCCGGTGATCTGCCTCGCCTTTCAAATGCTTGCCTTTCTTTCGACATTGATGGTTGGTCGGAAGAAATCGACGATGGCCCAGGTACACATTCTTCCTGCATTTGTCCAGGTATATACTTTCAGTGTCATCTAAACAGTGCGTGCATGCGTGGTATCCTTTGTTTGTCTGTCCTGAAAGGTTACTGAGAGCGGGCCAATCGTTGATGGTCACGAACAGCAACGCCTTAAGGTTAAATTCCTCCTGTCTGTGCTCATCCCACGTACGTACACCGTTTCCATTCCACAGCTGTAAAAGTTCTTCAACTAATGGCCTTAGGTACACATCAATTTTGTTGCCGGGTTGCTTAGGGCCTTGGATGAGAACTGGCATCATAATGAACTTCCGCTTCATGCACATCCAAGGAGGAAGGTTATACGTACATAGAGTCACGGGCCAGGTGCTGTGATTGCTGCTCTGCTCCCCGAAAGGATTAATGCCATCCACGCTTAAAGCAAACCATACATTCCTTGGGTCCTTTGCAAACTCATCCCAGTACTTTCTCTCGATTTTTCTCCACTACGACCCGTCAGCGGGTGCTCTCAACTTCCCATCTTTCTTTCGGTTCTCACTGTGCCATCGCATCAACTTGGCATGCTCTTCGTTTCTGAACAGACGTTTCAACCGTGGTATTATAGGAGCATACCACATCACCTTCGCAGGAACCCTCTTCCTGAGGGGCTCGCCGTCAACATCACCAGGGTCATCTCGTCTGATCTTATACCGCAACGCACCGCATACCGGGCATGCGTTCAGATCCTTGTATGCACCGCGGTAGAGGATGCAGTCATTAGGGCATGCATGTATCTTCTCCACCTCCAATCCTAGAGGGCATACAACCTTCTTTGTTGCGTATGTACTGTCGGGCAATTCGTTATCCTTTGGAAGCTTCTTCTTCAATATTTTCAGTAGCTTCTCAAATCCTTTGTCAGCCACAGCATTCTCTGCCTTCCACTGCAGCAATTCCAGTATGGTACCAAGCTTTGTGTTGCCATCTTCGCAATTGGGGTATAACCCTTTTTTGTGATCCTCTAACATGCGATCGAACTTCAGCTTCTCCTTTTGACTAATGCATTGCGTCCTTGCATCGACAATGACCTGGCGGAGATCATCATCATCGGGCACATCATCTGGTTCCTCTTGATCTTCAGCAGCTTCACCCGTGGCAGCATCATTGGGCACATCGTCTGGTTCCTCTTGATCTTCACCAGCTCCCCCCGTTGCAGCATCACCCTATTCAGGGGGCACATAGTTGTCATCGTACTCTTCTTCTTCGCCGTCTTCCATCATAACCCCTATTTCTCCGTGCCTCGTCCAAACATTATAGTGTGGCATGAAACCCTTGTAAAGCAGGTGGGAGTGAAGGATTTTCCGGTTAGAGTAAGACCTCGTATTCCCACATTCAGTGCATGGACAACACATAAAACCATTCTGCTTGTTTGCCTCAGCCGCATCGAGAAACTCATGCACACCCTTAATGTACTCGTGGGTGTGTCTGTCACCATACATCCATTGCCGGTTCATCTGCGTGCATTATATATAATTAAGTGTCCAAATTAATAGAAGTTCATCATCACATTAAAACCAAAGTGCATACATAGTTCCCATCTAACAACATATAGCTCTCCAGAGCATCTAATTAATTAAACCATACATTGAAACTATGTAAAATATTTCAATGCGAAAACAAATGCGATCATAATCGCAACCAAGGTAACAATTGATCCAAAGGCATAATGATACCAAGCCTCGGTATGAATGGCATATTTTCTAATCTTTCTAATCTTCAAGCGCATTGCATCCATCTTGTTCTTGTGATCATCGACGACATCCGCAACATGCAACTCCAATATCATCTTCTCCTCCTCAATTTTTTTTATTTTTTCCTTCAATAAATTGTTTTCTTCTTCAACTAAATTTAACCTCTCGACAATAGGGTCGGTTGGCACTTCCGATTCACATACATCCTAGATAAATAAAATCTATGTCACGTTGGTCGGCATAATTTTCATAAACAATAAATGAACCAATAATTGTAAAGATAATATGCATACCAAATCCGAATCATAGACAGGACGAGGGCCAACGGGGGCGGATACCAAAACCATCGCACTATATAAGATGCAATAATAAATGTAAGAAAATGACACAAGTATCTATCTAAACATACAAGTAAGAATATTTTTCCTTTCAGAAAGAAGATAAGAACAAGAGGCTCATCACGGTGGTGTCGGTGATGAGATCGGCGCGGGTGATCGACGGCGGTGAAGACGGGGACGGGGCGTGACGGACCGCTAAATCTAGACAAATCTCGAGGAAAATGGAGCTTGGAGGTCGAGCTTCGAGAGGAGAAAGCTTAAGTAGTGTGGCTCGGGCATTCCATCGAACACCTCATGTGCATAGGAGGTGAGCTAGAGCACCACAAAGCCCTCTCCCCCTCGGCCGGAAAAAACAGAGCACTGTGCTCTGCTCTTGCGCGAGGGGGTATATATAGGCACCTCATTGGTCCCGGTTGGTGGCATGAACCGGGACTAAAGGGGAGCCTTTGGTCCCGGTTCAAGCCACCAACCGGGACCAATGGTGGTGGGCCAGGAGGGAGGCCCTTTAGTCCCGGTTCATCCCACCAACTGGGACCAAAAGGTCCAGATGAACCGGGACCAATGGCCCACGTGTCCCGGCCGGCCCCCTGGGCTCACGAACCGGGACCAATGCCCACATTGGTCCCGGTTCTAGACTGAACCAGGACTAATGGGCTGATGCGGCCTGGACCATAGCCCTGTTTTCTACTAGTGATCGGATAAGAGAGTGTTATGATGACTTTGAAGATTGTCAAACCTAGTCTGAAATCTCTGAAGATTTTCAGTCAAGGCTTTAGTGTGATCCATTTCTTCACTCAACATATCATCACTTTTGTTTAGCATGTTTTGAACCTTTTCTAAAGCCCTTTGTTGTTTTACAGCAATCTTAGCAAGTTTAGAATAGTTGGGCTTAAGATTTTCATCAGATTCATTCTCACTTGATTCAGATGAGGTATATTTGAGTACCTTGGCACCCTTTGCCATGAAGCAATAGGTGGGAGTGTAGTCATCATCCCCTTCGTCAGCTTTGTTGGTGAGGTTATTTTCTTCAGTGTTGAAGATAGACTTGCTGACGAATGCAGTAGCGAGAGCTAGGCTTGCCACTCCGGATTCTGACTCCTCAGATGACTCCTCTTCCTCATTTTCTTCAGATTCAGCCTCAGAGTCCATTTCCTTGCCAATGAATGCCCTGGCCTTCTTGGAGCTGCTCTTCTTGTGATATGAAGGCCTTGAGGATTTTGATGATGAGGATTTTGTGGATTTCTTCTTTTTCTTCGCATCATCAGAACTGTAATCCTTATATTTCTTCTTCTTTGATTCCTTTTCCCATTGAGGACAATCTTGAATGTAATGTCAAGGCTTCTTGCATTTGTGGCAGAGCCTCCTCTTGTAGTCACTGGATGAGGAATCACTGCTCCTTGAGGGTCTTCCAAGGTGACCACGTCTTGAGAACTTTTGGAACTTCTTCACAAGCAGAGACAGATCATAGCTTAGTTCTTCAGGATCACCAAGGCTGCTACCAGAGTCTTCATCTTCTGACTCAGATACTGCCTTGGCCTTCAGTGCACGTGTTCTGCCATAGCTTGAACCATAGAGATCTCTTTTTTCAGCAAGTTGGAACTCATGAGTATTTAGCCTTTCGAGAATATCAGCAGGATCAAGTGACTTGTAATCAGCACGTTCTTGTATCATCAATGCCAGAGTGTCAAATGAGGAATCAAATGATCTCAGCAATTTCTTCACCACCTCATGGTCGGTGATGTCACTGGCACCAAGTGCTTGAAGCTCATTTGAGATGTCAGTGAGGCGATCGAAGGTTTGTTGAACATTTTCATTGTCGAGTCTTTTGAAGCGGTTGAAGAGATTGCGAAGAACATCAACTCGAGAGTCATGCTGAGTTGAGACTCCTTCATTCACTTTAGACAACCTGTCCCAAATAAGCTTCGCTGTCTCCAAAGCACTCACTCTGCCATACTCTCCTTTGCTCAGATGGCCACATATGATATTCTTCGCTTGAGAGTCGAGTTTCTTGAATATCTTCACATCAGCAGCATTCAGAGAAGGTGTGACTGAGGAAACACCATTTTCTACAACATACCAAAGATTGTTATCAATTGCTTAAAGATGCATTCGCATCTTATTCTTCCAGTAGGGGTAGTCTGTCCCATCGAAGGTAGGACACCCAGATGAGACCTTGATCATACCTGCGGTCGACATAACTAAAACTCCAGGCAGTTAAACCAAAATCACACAGAACAAGGGAGTACCTTGCTCTGATACCAATTGAAAGTGCGTTATATCGACTAGAGGGGGGTGAATAGGCGATTTTTATGAAATTCTTCACTGAGGAATTTGCCGGTGAGGAAATTCCTTAGCGAAGAAGTACTAGCAGCGGAATAAGTACTCAACAGTAAACATAACAGAATACAAGCATAATCATCATGATGAAATGAAGACAGGCACAGAGTATAGGAAGCATAAGCACAGGATAACACAGGATGAAGACAAACAGACTGAAGAGATTGAACTGAGGAAATTGAGAAAGTCTTCAGTCAAAGTATTCAAACACAGATATGAACAAGCACACAACACAGTTATGAGGAAATGAAAGAGTTGAGGGAATAGAACCAGTAAGCTTGGTGAAGATAATGATTTGGTAGACCAGTTCCAACTGCTGTCTCAGTTGTACGTCTGGTTGGAGCGGCTGAGTATTTAAACTCGAGGACACACAGTCTCGGACACCCAGTCCTGAACACGCAGCTCAGGACACCCAGTCCTCACCCTATTCTCCTTGAGCCAAGGTCACACAGACCTCGCCCAATCACTCATGGTAAGTCTTCAGGCGACTTCCAAACCTTCACAAACTTGGTCACTCGGCAATCCACAATTCCTCTTGGATGCTCTAGACCATGACGCCTAACCGTCTGGAAGAAGCACAGTCTTCAAAGGTAACAAGCGTCGGATCCATGCGAGATCAATCTCTTCAGTGATGCTCAATCACTTGGGGTTTGTAGGTGTTTGGGTTTTGGGTTTTTCCTCACTTTATGATTTTCGCTCAAAGTCCTTAGAGGATGGGTTGCTCTCAAATGACAAGTGTCAGTTTCTCTTGGAGCAGCCAACCAGCTAGTGGTTGTAGGGGGCGGCTATTTATAGCCTAGGGAGCAGCCCGAGATGATAAGACATAAATGCCCTTCAATGATATGACCGTTGGGTGGATAGATATTTTGGGACAGCTGGCGCATAGCACAGCAACGGTCGGAATTTTGAGTAGAAAAATCCTCAGGGCTATCATGTTCCTCACTGTGTTGGCAATCCGCACTGGCAAATTCCTAACTCCTCAGTCAGGAAAAATTCCTCAGAGACCAGAAGAACTTCATCTCTGTCACTGAAGAAATTGACTGAACTGTATGAGATTTCCAATGGCTTCACTCGAAGGGATTGGTAGGTGTAGGATTTTGAGTTGAGCATCACATGGAAATTTTTCCTTAGTATTTCCTCGACCCCCTTTAACAATATGGTGTTTCCTATGACTCAAGAAAGAGAAAATGAAACTACGAAAACAAAAGTCTTCATGCTTCATGTTCCACGAATGAACACCAAGTCTTCAAGGTCACACCAATTTCTTCACTTTCAAAGTCTTCAGAAATTCTTCAGAATAGCAAAGTCTTCAGACGAAGAACTTCATTTTTAGGGGTCGACTTTCTCTGTAAATATCAAACTCCTCATAGACTTATAGACCTGTGTACACTCATAAACACATTAGTCCCTTAACCTATAAGTCTTCAATACACCAAAGTCACTAAGGGGCACTAGATGCACTTACAGCTTGGTATCATTATGTTGTTGGATCAGTTGTTACCTTAGTTGCGATCTTGATCCCATTTGTTGTTGCATTTAAATGCGTTAGCTAGAGAATTATTTGTATGTTTATTTTATGAGAATAAGTGTTGTATGAACTTGTATTAATTTGGTCTTTTCGGTGTTGTGTAATGAAGATGAGCCGGCAATGGATGTACGTTGACCGATGCTCTCCCCAGTCCGTTGATGGCGTGCATACTTTTCTGCTTGCGGCTGAGGCAAACACGTGGGCAGATGGTTTTATGCTTTGTCCATGTGTTGGATGTAAGAATGGTAAGAATTACTCTAAGTTAAAAGCCATTCATGTCCACCTGTTTGAATCCGGTTTCATGCCCCACTATAATGTTTGGACCAAGCACGGAGAAAGAGGGGTTATGATGGAATACAATGAAGAAGAAGAGGACGAAGACATCTATCTTGGCCATGGGTTCCCTGAATACGATGGTACAACAATGGGGAAGAAGATGAGCCGGCAATGGGGGAAGAAGCTGAGCCGACAATGCGGGACGAAGCTGAAGAAGAGGCATCAGCTGAGCCCGCTGATGATCTAGGTCGGGCCATTGTCAATGCAAAGATAAACTGCGCAAGTGAAAAGGAGAAGAAGAAGTTGCAGCGCATGTTAGAGGATCACAAGAAATTGTTGTACCCGAATTGCGATGCTGGCAAGAAAAAGTTGGACACCACACTGGAATTGCTGTAATGAAAGGCAGAGAATAGTGTATCTGACAAGGGATTTGAAAAGTTGCTGGTAATGTTAAAGAAGATGCTTCCAAAGGACAATGAATTGCCCGAGAATACGTACGATGCAAAGAAGGATGTCTGCCCTCTAGGGTTTTTTGCGGGGGTCTGCCCTCTAAGGTTAGAGGTGCAGAAGATACATGCATGCCCTAAAGACTTCATCCTCTACCGCGGTGAGTACGAGGATTTGACCGCGTGCCTTGTATGCGGTGCATTGTGCTATAAGATGAGCCGCGATGACCCTGGTGATGTCGAGGGCGAGCACCCCAGGAAGAAGATTCCTACCAAGATGATGTGGTATGCTCTTATAATACCAAGGTTGAAACGTTTGTTCCAAAACAAAGAGCATGCCAAGGCGATGAGATGGCACAGAGAAGACCGTAAGAAAGACAGGAAGTTGAGAGTACCCGTTGACGGGTCGCAGTGGAGAAAAATCGAGAGAAAGTACAGGGAGGACTTTGCAGGTGACGCAAGGAACGTATGGTTTGGTCTAAGCGCAGATGGCATTAATCCTTTTGGGGAGCAGAGCAGCAACCATAGCACCTGGCCTGTGACTCTATGTATGTATAACCTTCCTCCTTGGTTGTGCATGAAGCGGAAGTTCATTATGATGCCAGTGCTCATCCAAAGCCCTAAGCAACCCGGCAACGACATTGATGTGTACCTAAGGCCATTAGTTGAAGAAATCTTACAGCTATGGAATGGAAAAGGTGTACATGCATGGGATGAGCACAAACAGGAAGAATTTGACCTAAAGGCATTGTTGTTTGTGACCATCAATGATTGGCCTGCTCTCAGTAACCTTTCAGGACAGACAAACAAGGGATACCGTCCATGCACGCACTGTTTGGATGATACCGACAGTATATATTTGAATAATTGTAAGAAGAATGTGTACCTGGGACATCGTCGATTTCTTATGAGTAGGCATCCCATAAGAAAGAAAGGCAAGAATTTCAAAGGTGAGGCGGATCATCGGACGAAGCGTCGCCATCGTACTGGTGTTGATGTACATGATATGGTTAAGGATTTGAAGGTAATCTTTGAAAAGGATCCTGGCAGACAACCTGTTCCGAATGACGCTGACGGACGCGCACCCATGTGGAAGAAGAAATCTATATTTTGGAACCTGCCCTATTGGAAAGACCTAGAGGTCCGCTTTGCAATCAACGTGATGCACGTGACGAAGAATCTTTGCGTGACCCTGCTTGGCTTCTTGGGTGTGTATGGGAAGACAAAATATACACTGGAGGCATGGAAGCACCAGCAACTTATGTACGGAAAAGACGGCATACATCAGGGTCATGCCAGCTACGCTCTTACCAAAGAAGAGAAGGAAATCTTCTTTTGAATGCCTGCTCAGTACGAAGGTATCATCTGGCTTCTCGTCGAATACAAAGGGAATAATAAATATGGCAGAGAAAAATTTTCAGAACCTAAAGTCTCATGACTGCCACATGATTATGACGCAACTGCTTCCGGTTGCATTGAGGGGGCTTCTACCAGAAAACGTTCGATTAGCCATTGTGAAGCTATATGCATTCCTCAATGCAATCTCTCAAAAGATAATCAATCCAGAAATCATACCAAGGTTAGAGAATGATTTGGTGTAATGCCTTGTCAGTTTTGAGTTGGTGTTCGCACCATCCTTCTTCAACATCATGACGCACGTCCTAGTTAACCTATGCGAAGAGATTAACGTTTTGGGTCCTATATTTCTACACAATATCTTCCCCTTTGAGAGGTTCATGGGAGTCTTAAAGAAATATGTTCATAACCGTGCTAGGCCAAAAGGAAGCATCTCCAAGGGCCATGAAAATGAGGAGGTCACTGAGTTTTGTATTGACTTTCTTCCTGACCTTAAGCCGATTGGTGTTCCTGAATCGCGGCATAAGGGCAGACTGGGTGGAAAAGGCACGCTAGGAGCGGATCAAATAATATGTATGGACGTGCATTCTCTCACTCAGTCACACTACACAGTTCTACAGAATTCCGCCTTGGTGGCTCTGTATATGGAGGAACACAAGAATTTTCTACGCTCCAAACACCCGGAGCAGTCTGACGACTGGATTACACGTCAACAAATGGGGACTTTTGCTGGTTGGTTGCAGACACGTGTCATGCATGATGCCGCTATCGAAGATGACTTGTACTTGTTGTCCCAGTTACCATCTTCGAATATAATGACTTTCAAAGGGTAAGAGATAAATGGGAATACATTTTATATGATCTCCCAAGATAAGAAGAGAACCAACCAAAACAGTGGTGTTCGCTTTGATGCAGGAACCAAGACGGGAAAGGACACATATTATGGTTACATAGAAGACATATGGGAACTTGACTATGGACGTGCTTTGAAGGTCCCTTTGTTTCGGTGCAAATGGGTCCATATGACACGAGGCAGGGTAACGGAAGAACCACAGTAATGACAACAGTGGATCTCAACAATCTTGTCTACACAGACGAACCATTCGTCCTAGCCAATGATGTGGCGCAGGTTTTCTATGTGAAGAACATGTCTACCAAGCCGAGAAAAAGAAAATATAAGGAAGCAAATACATCATACGATGAGCCAAAGCGCCACATAGTTCTTTCAGAGAAAAGAAACATCGTGGGAGTGGATGACAAGACAGACATATCAGAAGATTATGAGAAGTTTGATGAAATTTCTCCATTTAGAGTGAATGTTGACCCAAGCATCCAGTTAAATGATGAAGATTGTCCATGGTTACGGCGCAAAGGGACACACGCGAAGAAAAAGTTTCACACCCAAAGATCCCACTCTGGGATATGATCGGCTTCACTGTCATCACTTTCTTCTCTAGTGAGTTTCCAGACTTGTATATCTTTGTAATAGTTAGTGTGCTTATGTATTTTCGCACTTGAAACATGTACTTTTGTGCTTCGGACAAACATGTGCAGAAAGTCAAGGGCGCTGCTCTTCGGAAGACGGCAATTGCATTCAACACCCACAAGAAAACTATATGGGCCAAGTACGTTAAAGGAGGAAAGAAGACTCTAGAGTTCATGGGAACACTAGAGAAGCAAAGAGATCACTAGCCCACTTTCATGAAATTAAAGGAATCAGAATTAGCTAAGGAACGGTCGAGAGTAAACAAGCTCAATGCCGAGAAAAAGGAACATTTCCATACGCTGGGGCCAGGTGGCTACGCGGTGGCAATGCCTAAGTGGGATAAGTCTGAACAACAGATGGTGGATGCAGGAGTCACTCCAGTTACATTGAGCTGGCCGGAAAGGTGCAGGACTTGGTTCTATGCGCATGGGGGGTGTTGGACCCGAAGACAAGCAAGGTTTTGAAGAAGGCAAGTCTTAAAGGAGCCGTCGACAAGTTACTTGTTGCAATAGAAGAGGCTCGAACGGGGGTGTTCATGCCCAACAGAGAGAACGATGAGCTTACGCCTGCCCTAGGAAACCCTGAACACCCGGGAAGAACACGAGGCAAAGGCGTTGGTCCGTGGTAACAGGGGTTTGACGACTGGAACACCGACTACAAAAGTCGTGCGAGAAGGAAAATGGAGGAGGAGAAGAAGAGGAAGCTGGAGGAGGAGCAGAGGAAGCAGGAAACACAACGCCTTAAAGGCCTAGAATCAAAGCACGCGGAATTGGCACTCCAATTCCAGCGGCAGCATCAGATCGACTCACTTAGCCAAGAAAAGGGGTCTCAACAGTGGCAACAACTAGCAGATGATCCAACATTGGATAGCACCGTCCCATCCATGCCAAGAAGCAGCGTGGGTTCTGCCCTGGGCGAGGCACTGCTGGATAGATACCTTGTGGATGACATCATGGAGAGCACTAATTGTGAGCTACACTTCAAAATGAAGAACACATCCATGAAGGTGGCGGATGCCGTTGCTTATACAAATCCCCCCGAAGCAACCTTCCATTGCAACCCGATTCCAGCAGGCTATGCTCGTGTCGTGGTTGATGAAGTGGTGGACCAATATTCGGGGCTAGAGCTTGACATTCCTGGAGGTGACGAGGAGCACACACTGGGAGAGGCCATACATCGTATCATCCTATGGAGAAAGGATTGCATCATCTTTCCAAGGCCACCGACACCGCATCAGCCGACTCCTCCTCGAAGTCCGCCACCGCGTCAGCAGACTCCCGCTCCTCCAAGTCATCAGCCACCGCCTCAGCACAGTCCTGCTCCTTCAAGTCCACCAACGCGTCAGGCCACTCCTCCTCCTCCAAGTTAGGCACCTCATTAGGCCACTACTCCTACTCCAAGTCTGGCACCACGTCAGCCCACTCCTCCTCGTCCAAGTCAACCACGTCTGCCATCTCTGCCGCCTCAGCAACAGCGGAAGAGAGCCGCCGCAACTATGGCGTAGCGGTACAAGTCGAGGTACAGGATCAGGTACAAGAGGCAAGCAATTTCAATATGGTCCAAGCAGCCTCACGCCTCTTTCGAAGAGGCCTTACGACCTAACTCCGGAGGAAAACGAAGCCGAAGTGCGAACCCAAGTGGACGCCCATTTTGGACCGAAACCGGCACCGCCGCCATAGGAGAAAGTGCCTGAGCATGTCGTTGACCACTTTATTCGTATGGCCGAAGCACCACCTCCCAAGCCTGTTGACTCAGACTATGAGCGCCAAATCATAAAGGAACATCGAGCACAACAAAAGAAGGAGTCAAGCTCGAGCTCGAGCCAAGCAGCTAGCAAAAAAAGTAGG
>NC_041380.1:84489714-84517141 GCF_002162155.2 Triticum dicoccoides
CAACACATGCGAATACTGGCGCCGATCAGCTTTTAATAACCGACGAGCATAGAAGGCAGGCTACAGAGCTCGATATCACTGTCTATCAACTCCTAGAGATCGAGCCCATGGATATGCTTAGAGAGGAGGACATAAAACAGAAATATGTTTGTGGTGAACCTTTGGTCAAGCCTGAGGAGGTCAAGAAGCTCTCAATGAGAATGTATGAATTTCATCAATGGTACATGGAAATTACCAAGACTACCAATCGAGAGTCCCTCATGGTGAAAGTCAAGGAAGAGCATTACTTCCATGAGACGGCTCTGTCCGTCAAATATACAGAAATGTTTCAGTTATTCAATCAAGACGCACTCGACAAATCTATCGCCAGTTGCTATTGTCTATAAGTGATTTCTTTTTTGTAATTTAAGTCTCAAGCTAGCTGTAGTGCTCGTTGGTCATTACCTGTAATTATCCTCACTATATTCTTTTCTGTGGTATTATGCAGGATGAAGATGTATGAAATGAAAAAAACTGGATGCTATGGCATTGGGTTCATTGACCCAAATATCATTAATGAAGAGACATGGACATATGAATGGTATAAAGCAGAAGTAGAGAAAAACATGCTGGAGTTCTTGAAGCGCCTCAATACCAATCCAGATATACTACTTCCTTACAACTTCCTGTGAGTCACACTGTCTTCTACTACAAATTTTGTTTTTACTTACTAGCTAGATGTTAATAAGTGTATAGGGTTTAGGGTAGTTGATGAGTGTTATGCACATGCCCGCTTAATTAATGGGCTTCCTCAAAATGCCCTAGGTGAGCAAGCAAGTTGGATGCACACACACTTAGCTTCTTTTGTTGAGCTTTCATACATTTATAGCTCTAGTGCATTCGTTGCATAGCAATCCCTACTCCTCGCATTGACATCAATTGATGGGCATCTCCATAGCCCATTGATTAGCCACGTCAATGTGAGACTTTCTCCTTTTTTGTCTTCTCCACACAACCTCCATTATCATATTCTACTAGATGATACGCGGGAACTCATAACCATATACACATGGTAATACATAAATGGAATAACTTTTTTTACGTGGTAGATATATGATCTTAAGATGAAAACATTGCAATTGACACAATATTTGGAATAAGTAATCCCGTATGACTTGCATAAGATGAGCACCAAGATCCAAATCCATGTGGTGGAAGACAACAATCACATGTAAGCAACTGATCAAAAATGATATAAGATATTCTTTTGACATACTTGCTTAGTGGTGTTTTATTTTATCTAATAAAGCCGCTGGACAATGGAGCTCACAGCAGAATATTCATGAAAAGGACTAATTAATTTATGCAAACTGGTAAGAACATGATATAATATTATGCATTCCATTAGTTATTTTACCAGAAATTTGCTAAGTGATCACACATAAGCTAAAATTTGGTAAGTGATCACACATAAGCCAATTCTATTACATACTTCCAGGCACCTTACCCTCTGTGAACTGCATCTGATAACCATCCATGATAAATGAGCACATCACTATTATGCAAACTGAGTGTTGCTAATATTTTAAGTGCCAGGGGCCTAGACTGTATGAAGTTGTAGTATTTGGATTTTTGCCATCTCCTTCATGTGGCTTTGAGAAATTGCCCCTTTCCATATTGACTCTGTAAAATTGCCACTTAGATCGTTGACACCTTGATTACTATGCCATTAGCAACTCTTTTATTCATTTTATTTCTTCTCACATAAGCAGGCTCGTGAAAGGCAATGGGCAGCAGGTAACTCGGACATCGCTACTCTCTTGAGACGCCATAGCGAATGTCCACTCGTATGATCTCTTGTGACATTTGTTGTCCTGTGACATATGATGCCATGGACGCGGTCCAATGCTCTGCGCACAACAAAGAAGAACACATTGTCAGAGAGATTATTATGAAGAGCAAGGTGTGCTCCTAGAATTTTGCATCTCATGCAAGCAACAGAGATCAAAGTTAAATGAAAATAGTCTTGAAAGCAAGTGTGAATTATTATGGAGAATCGATTGGCTAGGATAGGCTTGTCTTCATATATCCTCCGTAATATTTCAAAATGCTGAAAGTACCCTCTTTAGCCTTTTTTTAGATCAAAGAGCTTTCTCATACATTAAGAGACACATATACAATCATGAAGATGCATAACAACAATTTAGTACTAAGCTTGGACCTCTGTAGCGCAGCCCTGGCTGCAAAATACGAAAATTTTCTTTTAATAAAACGGCCATCTGAAGTTCAGTCAACATCATAGTGCTCTCAGTTTTCCTTCACTCTGTGATTCTTCCATTTGTCGTCTCTGCTCCAGCTGATAAAACATGATAGTGCTCTAAGTATTCCTTCAATCAATGATTCTTCCATTTGCTCTCTCCACTCCATCTAATATTCATGTGTGCGTGTGTCTGTGTGTTGCCTAAAGAAAGGACCTATGTTATGTACGGAAAACATCATCATTCTTGATTAATGCCACAACAATCCGGCAGGTGGCGCGATGGCTGCAAACATGAGCAGGCAGGAGGCACGCGATCCGCAACGACAATCTAGCGCAGCAGCTCGACCTGGCGACTGGGCAACACACACGGTACTGCACTGACCACTTTAGTGATAGTTCTTTCAAACAAAAAATGATATAATCAACATGGTGTCAAAAAAAGACATGATTGCACCTTTAATATGTTACCCATGTGTTGTTGAGATGGCAATATAGAATCAAAGTTTGTCGGTACAGTGCCGAGACATGAGTGGTATGACACCAAATCCACTCATTTCTATCTTTGATACATCCAATGAAACTTGCCATGTGGAAAGTCCCCAGCCAACTTCAGGACAAAGAGAACGGATCTGCAACAATAGTGTACGAATCAGTAATCTATACAACAAAGGTGCTATTGAAGAGTAATACTGCAAGAGGAACGCCGGACTACATTACCTGGCCAGCATGACACATTTTCAGAGCAAAGGAGCAGACACCAACCTGATGTTGGAGAAGATGGAAGCGATGCCGCACCACTGGATAGGAGAAATTGCCGAGAGGCGGCGGCGGCGTTAA
Source organism: Triticum dicoccoides (assembly GCF_002162155.2). Taxonomy (NCBI): domain Eukaryota; kingdom Viridiplantae; phylum Streptophyta; class Magnoliopsida; order Poales; family Poaceae; genus Triticum; species Triticum dicoccoides. The sequence continues at coordinate 84,492,791 of NC_041380.1, forward strand.
TTCTGGGGTAGTAGGACGGTGGTGCAGGTCGCCCTTGAGGAGGCGGAGTCGTTGAGGTGGCCGGGGTTGGGCGCGTCGAGGATGCAGGGTAGCGGGACGGTGGAGGTCGTCCCCTCGATGACGGATCTGGCCGGTGTGCCTGGATCCATGGAGCTCAATCCTTGTCGGCCGGAGGCGGTGGCGATCCTGCACATGATCTGATGTAGGTTGCGGGTCACCGCCCGGTGGTTGATGGTCGCGCCGCCCTGGCTGCTGCGATACAGGGAAAGGATGCAAAGAGAATTCTTTTCGAGGGCCAAGAGATGCGAAGAGATGGTGCGATGGGCTTCTGCCAGGCTTCTTCTTATCGGTTTGTACGCTGACTCTTCGGTTATGGAAGACCAAAGAGGCCTCTTCGGTTTCCAGAGAGTCCAATAACATTTTTTTAAAAGAATACTGACATGGTGAGCTGCATGATCAAAATAATTAAGAAAAAATGATGATATGACAAGGTCACTGAGGTGGATAGGCTGCATGTCTAGAGAAATAGGATAGTGGGGATGAACTATTTAGGTATTATAGATTCCACATATAGTGCTATGTCCATGACTCGCGCTTATGTATTGCGTGAAAGTAAAAAAGTTTGAGAATAATAAACTATGAAACAATTGCTTGGCTTTTCATCGGGGTTGTGCATGATGGGATCATTTTGTGTGACGAAAATGAAGCATGGCCAAACTATATGATTTTGTAGGGATGAGCTTTCTTTCGCTATGTTATTTTGAGAAGACATAATTGTTTGGTTAGTATGCTTGAAGTATTATTATTTTTATGTCAATATTAAACTTTTGTCTTCAATCTTTCGGATCTAAATATTCATGTCACAATAAAGAAAATTAAATTGAAAATTATGTTAGGAAGCATTCCACATAAAAAAATTCTGTTTTTATCATTTACCTACTCGAGGACGAGCAGGAATTAAGCTTGGGGTTGCTGATACGTCTCCAACGTATCTATAACTTTTTATTGTTCCATGCTATTATATTATCTGTTTTGGATGTTTAATGGGCTTTAATATGCACTTTTATATTATTTTTGAGACTAACCTATTAACTGGAGGCCCAGTGTCAGTTTCTATTTTTTTGCCTATTTTAGTGTTTCGCAGAAAAGGAATATCAAACAGAATCCAAACTGAACGAAACCTTCGCGAGGATCTTTCTTGTAACAAATGCAAACCAGGAGACTTGGAGTTCAAGTTTGGAAGTCTGCAAAGCTTCCATGAGGCAGGGGGCGCCCCCAGGGGGTAGGCGCGCCGCCCACCCTTGTGGGCCCCACGGAGCTCCACTGACGTACTTCTTTCGCCTATATATACTCTTATACCCTAAAAACATCTAGGGGAGCCATGAAACCACTTCTCCACCACCGCAACCTTCTGTACCCGTGAGATCCCATCTGAGGGCCTTTTTCGGCGATCTGCCGGAGGGGGATTCGATCACGGAGGGCTTTTACATCAACACCATAGCCTCTTCGATGATGTGTGAGTAGCTTACCACAGACCGTCGGGTCCATAGTTATTAGGTAGATGGCTTCTTCTCTCTCTTTGATCTTCAATACAAAGTTCTCCTCGATGTTCTTGGAGATCTATTTGATGTAATATTTTTTTGCGGTGTGTTTGCCGAGATCCAATGAATTGTGGGTTTATGATCAAGTTTGTGTATGAACAATATTTGGTTCTTCTCTGAATTCTTATATGCATGATTTGATATCTTTGTAAGTCTCTTCGAATTATTGGTTTAGTTTGGCCTACTAGATTGATCTTTCTTGCAATGGGAGAAGTGCTTAGCTTTGGGTTCAATCTTGCGGTGTCCTTTCCCAGTGACAGTAGGGGAAGCAGGGCACGTATTGTCTTGTTGCCATCGAGGATAAAAAGATGGGGGTTATTGATGGGGAACGCAGTAATTTCAAAAAAATTCCTACGCACACGCAAGATCATGGTGATGCATAGCAACGAGAGGGGAGAGTGTTGTCTACGTACCCACGCAGACCGACTGCGGAAGCGTTGACGCAACGTAGAGGAAGTAGTCGTACGTCTTCCCGATCCGACCGATCCAAGCACCGTTACTCAGGCACCTCCGAGTTCTTAGCACACGTACAGCTCGATGATGATCCCCGGGCTCTGATCCAGCAAAGCGTCGGGGAGGAGTTCCGTCAGCACGACGGAGTGGTGACGATCTTGATGTTCTACTGTCGCAGGGCTTCGCCTAAGCACCACTACAATATGATCGAGGTGGAATATGGTGGCAGGGGGGCACCACACACGGCTAAGGAACGATCTCAAGGATCAACTTGTGTGTCTAGAGGTGCCCCCTGCCTCCGTATATAAAGGAGCCAAGGGGGAGGGGGCCGCCGGCCAGGAGGAGGGCGCTGGAGGAGTCCTACTCCTTCCGGGAGTACGACTCCCCCCAATCCTAGTTGGACTAGGATTCCCCGAGGGGGAAAGAGAGAGAGGGGGGCCGGCCACCTCTCCTAGTCCTAATAGGACTAGGGGAGGGGGGAGGCGCGCGGCCACCTTGGGCTGCCCCTTTATCCTTTCCACTAAAGCCCATTAAGGCCCATATGGCTCCCGGGGGGTTCCGGTAACCTCCCGGTACTCCGGTAAAATCCCGATTTCACCTGGAACACTTCCGATGTCCAAATATAGGCTTCCAATATATCAATATTTATGTCTCGACCATTTCGAGACTCCTCGTCATGTCCGTGATCACATCCGGGACTCCGAACTAACTTCGGTACATCAAAATGCATAAACTCATAATAATTGTCATCGTAACGTTAAGCGTGCGGACCCTACGGTTCGAGAACAATGTAGACATGACCAAGACACGTCTCCGGTCAATAACCAATAGCGGGACCTGGATGCCCATATTGGCTCCTACATATTCTACGAAGATCTTTATCGGTCAGACCGCATAACAACCTTTGTCATCGGTATGTTACTTGCCCGAGATTCGATCATCGGTATCCAATACCTAGTTCAATCTCGTTACCAGCAAGTCTCTTTACTCGTTCTATAATACATCATCTCACAACTAACTCATTAGTTGTAATGCTTGCAAGGCTTATGTGATGTGCATTACAGAGAGGGCCCAGAGATACCTCTCCGACAATCGGAGTGACAAATCCTAATCTCGAAATACGCCAACCCAACATCTACCTTTGGAGACACCTGTAGAGCTCCTTTATAATCACCCAGTTACGTTGTGACGTTTGGTAGCACACAAAGTGTTCCTCCGGTAAACGGGAGTTGCATAATCTCATAGTCATAGGAACATGTATAAGTCATGAAGAAAGCAATAGCAACATACTAAATGATCGGGTGCTAAGCTAATGAAATGGGTCATGTCAATCAGATCATTCAACTAATGATGTGACCTCGTTAATCAAATAACAACACCTTGTTCATGGTTAGGAAACATAACCATCTTTGATTAACGAGCTAGTCAAGTAGAGGCATACTAGTGACACTAAGTTTGTCTATGTATTCACACATGTATTATGTTTCCGGTTAATACAATTCTAGCATGAATAATAAACATTTATCATGATATAAGGAAATAAATAATAACTTTATTATTGCCTCTAGGGCATATTTCCTTCAGTCTCCCACTTGCACTAGAGTCAATAATCTAGATTACACAGTAATGATTCTAACACCCATGGAGCCTTGGTGCTGATCATGTTTTGCTCGTGGAAGAGGCTTAGTCAACGGGTCTGCAACATTCAGATCCGTATGTATCTTGCAAATCTCAATGTCTCCCACCTGGACTAGATCCCGGATGGAATTGAAGCGTCTCTTGATGTGCTTGGTCCTCCTGTGAAATCTGGATTCCTTTGCCAAGGCAATTGCACCAGTATTGTCACAAAAGATTTTCATTGGACCCGATGCACTAGGTATGACACCTAGATCGGATATGAACTTCTTCATCCAGACTCCTTTGTTCGCTGCTTCCGAAGCAGCTATGTATTCTGCTTCACATGTAGATCCCGCTACGACGCTTTGTTTAGAACTGCACCAACTGACAGCTCCACCGTTTAATGTAAACACGTATCCGGTTTGCGATTTAGAATCATCCGGATCAGTGTCAAAGCTTGCGTCAATGTAACCTTTTACGGTGAGCTCTTTGTCACCTCCATATACGAGAAACATATCCTTAGTCCTTTTCAGGTATTTCAGGATGTTCTTGACCGCTGTCCAGTGATCCACTCCTGGATTACTTTGGTACCTCCCTGCTAAACTTATAGCAAGGCACACATCAGGTCTGGTACACAGCATTGCATACATGATAGAGCCTATGGCTGAAGCATAGGCAACATCTTTCATTTTCTCTCTATCTTCTGCAGTGGTCGGGCATTGAGTCTGACTCAACTTCACACCTTGTAACACAGGCAAGAACCCTTTCTTTGCTTGATCCATTTTGAATTTCTTCAAAATCTTGTCAAGGTATGTGCTTTGTGAAAGTCCAATTAAGTGTCTTGATCTATCTCTATAGATCTTTATGCCTATTATGTAAGCAGCTTCACCGAGGTCTTTCATTGAAAAACTCTTATTCAAGTATCCCTTTATGCTATCCAGAAATTCTATATCATTTCCAATCAGCAATATGTCATCCACATATAATATTAGAAATGCTACAGAGCTCCCACTCACTTTCTTGTAAATACAGGCTTCACCGAAAGTCTGTATAAAACCAAATGCTTTGATCACACTATCAAAGCGTTTATTCCAACTCCGAGAGGCTTGCACCAGTCCATAAATGGATCGCTGGAGCTTGCACACTTTGTTAGCTCCCTTTGGATCGACAAAACCTTCCGGTTGCATCATATACAACTCTTCTTCCAGAAATCCATTCAGGAATGCAGTTTTGACATCCATCTACCAAATTTCATAATCATAAAATGCGGCAATTGCTAACATGATTCGGACAGACTTAAGCATCGCTACGGGTGAGAAGGTCTCATCGTAGTCAACCCCTTGAACTTGTCGAAAACCTTTTGCGACAAGTCGAGCTTTGTAGACAGTAATATTACCATCAGCGTCAGTCTTCTTCTTGAAGATCCATTTATTCTCAATTGCTTGCCGATCATCGGGCAAGTCAACCAAAGTCCATACTTTGTTCTCATACATGGATCCCATCTCAGATTTCATGGCTTCAAGCCACTTTGCGGAATCTGGGCTCACCATCGTTTCTTCATAGTTCGTAGGTTCATCATGATCTAGCAGCATGATTTCCAGAACAGGATTACCGTACCACTCTGGTGCGGATCTCGCTCTGGTTGATCTACGAGGTTCAGTAGTATCTTGTCCTGAAGTTTCATGATCATCATCATTAGCTTCCTCACTAATTGGTATAGGTGTCGCAGAAACAGTTTTCTGTGATGTACTATTTTCCAATAAGGGAGTAGGTATAGTTACCTCGTCAAGTTCTACTTTCCTCCCACTCACTTCTTTCGAGAGAAACTCCCTCTCCAGAAAGTTTCCAAATTTAGCAACAGAAGTCCTGCCTTCGGATCTGTGATAGAAGGTGTATCCAATAGTTTCCTTTGGATATCCTATGAAGACACATTTCTCCGATTTGGGTTCGAGCTTATCGGGTTGAAGCTTTTTCACATAAGCATCGCAGCCCCAAACTTTTAGAAACGACAACTTTGGTTTCTTGCCAAACCACAGTTCATAAGGCGTCGTCTCAACGGATTTTGATGGTGCCCTATTTAACGTGAATGCGGCCGTCTCTAGAGCGTATCCCCAAAACGATAGCGGTAAATCAGTAAGAGACATCATAGATCGCACCATATCTATTAAAGTACGATTACGACGTTCGGACACACCATTACGTTGTGGTGTTCCGGGTGGCATGAGCTGCAAAACTATTACGCATTGTTTCAAATGTACACCAAACTCGTAACTCAAATATTCTCCTCCACGATCAGATCGTAGAAACTTTATTTTCCTGTTATGATGATTTTCCACTTCATTCTGAAATTCTTTGAACTTTTCAAATGTTTCAGACTTATGTTTCATTAAGTAGATATACCCGTATCTGCTTAAATCATCTGTGAAGGTGAGAAAATAGCGATATCCGCCACGAGCTTCAATATTCATCGGACCACATACATCTGCATGTATGATTTCCAACAAATCTGTTGCTCTCTCCATAGTACCGGAGAACGGTGTTTTGGTCATCTTGCCCATGAGGCACGGTTCGCAAGTACCAAGCGATTCATAATCAAGTGGTTCCAAAAGCCCATCAGTATGGAGTTTCTTCATGCGCTTTACACCGATATGACCTAAACGGCAGTGCCACAAATAAGTTGCACTATCATTATCAACTCTGCATCTTTTGGCTTCAACATTATGAATATGTGTATCACTACTCCCGAGATTCAATAAGAATAGACCACTCTTCAAGGGTGCATGACCATAAAAGATATTACTCATATAAATAGAACAACCATTATTCTCTGATTTAAATGAATAACCGTCTCGCATTAAACAAGATCCAGATATAATGTTCATGCTCAACGCTGGCACCAAATAACAATTATTTAGGTCTAATACTAATCCCGAAGGTAGATGTAGAGGTAGCGTGCCGACCGCGATCACATCGACTTTGGAACCGTTTCCCACGCGCATCATCACCTCGTCCTTAGCCAATCTTCGCTTAATCCGTAGTCCCTGTTTCGAGTTGCAAATATTAGCAACAGAACCAGTATCAAATACCCAGGTGCTACTGTGAGCATTGGTAAGGTACACATCAATAACATGTATATCACATATACCTTTGTTCACCTTGCCATCCTTCTTATCCGCCAAATACTTGGGGCAGTTCCGCTTCCAGTGACCAGTCTTCTTGCAGTAGAAGCACTCAGTTTCACGCTTAGGTCCAGACTTGGGTTTCTTCTCTTGAGCAGCAACTAGCTTGCCGTTTTTCTTGAAGTTCCCCTTCTTCTTCCCTTTGCCCTTTTTCTTGAAACTAGTGGTCTTATTGACCATCAACACTTGATGCTCCTTCTTGATTTCTACCTTCGCAGCTTTCAGCATTGCGAAGAGCTCGGGAATAGTCTTGTTCATCCCTTACATATTATAGTTCATCACGAAGCTCTTGTAGCTTGGTGGCAGTGATTGGAGAATTCTGTCAATGACGCAATCATCTGGAAGATTAACTCCCAATTGAATCAAGTGATTATTATACCCAGACATTTTGAGTATATGCTCACTGACAGAACTGTTCTCCTCCATCTTGCAGCTATAGAATTTATTGGAGACTTCATATCTCTCAATCCGGGCATTTGCTTGAAATATTAACTTCAACTCCTGGAACATCTCATATGCTCCATGACGTTCAAAACGTCGTTGAAGTCCCGATTCTAAGCCGTAAAGCATGGCACACTGAACTATCGAGTAGTCATCAGCTTTGCTCTGCCAGACGTTCATAACATCTGGTGTTGCTCCAGCAGCAGGCCTGGCACCCAGCGGTGCTTCCAGGACGTAATTCTTCTGTGCAGCAATGAGGATAATCCTCAAGTTACGGACCCAGTCCGTGTAATTGCTACCATCATCTTTCAACTTTGCTTTCTCAAGGAACGCATTAAAATTCAATGGAACAACAGCACGAGCCATCTATCTACAATCAACATAAACAAGCAAGATACTATCAGGGACTAAGTTCATGATAAATTTAAGTTCAATTAATCATATTACTTAAGAACTCCCACTTAGATAGACATCCCTCTAATCCTCTAAGTGATCACGTGATCCAAATCAACTAAACCATGTCCGATCTTCACGTGAGATGGAATAGTTTTATTGGTGAACATCACTATGTTGATCATATCTACTATATGATTCACGCTCGACCTTTCGGTCTCCGTGTTCCGAGGCCATATCTGTATATGCTTGGCTCGTCAAGTATAACCTGAGTATTCCGCGTGTGCAACTGTTTTGCACCCGTTGTATTTGAACGTAGAGCCTATCACACCCGATCATCACGTGGTGTCTCAGCACGAAGAACTTTCGCAACGGTGCATACTCAGGGAGAACACTTCTTGATAATTTAGTGAGAGATCATCTTATAATGCTACCGTCAATCAAAGCAAGATAAGATGCATAAAAGATAAACATCATATGCAATCAATATAAGTGATATGATATGGCCATCATCATCTTGTGCCTGTGATCTCCATCTCCGAAGCACCGTCATGATCACCATCGTCACCGGTGCGACACCTTGATCTCCATCGTAGCATCGTTGTCGTCTTGCCAATCTTATGCTTCCACGACTATCGCTACCGCTTAGTGATAAAGTAAAGCATTACATCGCGATTGCATTGCATACAATAAAGCGACAACCATATGGCTCCTGCCAGTTGCCGATAACTCAGTTACAAAACATGATCATCTCATACAATAAAATTCAGCATCATGCCTTAACCATATCACATCACAACATGCCCTGCAAAAACAAGTTAGACGTCCTCTACTTTGTTGTTGCAAGTTTTACGTGGCTGCTACGGGCTTAAGCAAGAACCAATCTCACCTACGCATCAAAACCACAACGATAGTTTGTTAAATAGACTCCGTTTTAACCTTCGCAAGGACCGGGCGTAGCCACACTTGGTTCAACTAAAGTTGGAGAGACTGTCGCCCGCAAGCCATCTATGTGCAAAGCACGTCGGGAGAACCGGTCTCGCGTAAGCGTACGCGTAATGTCGGTCCGGGTCGTCTCGTCCAACAATACCGCCAAACCAAAGTATGACATGCTGGTAGGCAGTATGACTTATATCGCCCACAACTCACTTGTGTTCTACTCGTGCATATAACATCAAACCATAAAACCTAGGCTCGGATGCCACTGATGGGGAACGCAGTAATTTCAAAAAAATTCCTACGCACATGCAAGATCATGGTGATGCATAGCAATGAGAGGGGAGAGTGTTGTCTACGTACCCACGCAGACCGACTGCGGAAGCATTGACGCAACATAGAGGAAGTAGTCGTACATCTTCCCGATCCGACCGATCCAAGCACCGTTACTCCGGCACCTCCGAGTTCTTAGCACACGTACAGCTCTATTACGATCCCCGGGCTCTGATCCAGCAAAGCGTCGGGGAGGAGTTCCGTCAGCACGACGGAGTGGTGACGATCTTGATGTTCTACTGTCGCAGGGCTTCGCCTAAGCACCGCTACAATATGATCGAGGTGGAATATGGTGGCAGGGGGCACCGCACACGGCTAAGGAATGATCTCAAGGATCAACTTGTGTGTCTAGAGCTGCCCCCTGCCTCCGTATATAAAGGAGCCAAGGGGGAGGGGGCCGCCGGCCAGGAGGAGGGCGCAGGAGGAGTCCTACTCCTTCCGGGAGTAGGACTCCCCCCCAATCCTAGTTGGACTAGGATTCCCCGAGGGGGAAAGAGAGAGAGGGGGGCCGGCCACCTCTCCTAGTCCTAATAGGACTAGGGGAGGGGGGAGGCGCGCGGCCACCTTGGGCTGCCCCTTTCTCCTTTCCACTAAAGCCCATTAAGGCCCATATGGCTCCCGGGGGGTTCCGGTAACCTCCCGGTACTCCGGTAAAATCCCGATTTCACCCGGAACACTTCCGATGTCCAAATATAGGCTTCCAATATATCAATCTTTATGTCTCGACCATTTCAAGACTCCTCGTCATGTCCGTGATCACATCCGGGACTCCGAACTAACTTCGGTACATCAAAATGCATAAACTCATAATAACTGTCATCGTAACGTTAAGCGTGCGGACCCTACGGTTCGAGAACAATGTAGACATGACCGAGACACGTCTTCGGTCAATAACCAATAGTGGGACCTGGATGCCCATATTGGCTCCTACATATTCTATGAATATCTTTATCGGTCAGACCGCATAACAACATACGTTGTTCCCTTTGTCATCGGTATGTTACTTGCCCGAGATTCGATCGTCGGTATCCAATACCTAGTTCAATCTCGTTACCGGCAAGTCTCTTTACTCGTTCCGTAATACATCATCTCGCAACTAACTCATTAGTTTTAATGCTTGCAAGGCTTACGTGATGTGCATTACCGAGAGGGCCCAGAGATACCTCTCCGACAATCGGAGTGACAAATCCTAATCTCGAAATACGCCAACCGAACATCTACCTTTGGAGACACCTGTAGAGCTCCTTTATAATCACCCAGTTACGTTGTGACGTTTGGTAGCACACAAAGTGTTCCTCCGGTAAACGGGAGTTGCATAATCTCATAGTCATAGGAACATGTATAAGTCATGAAGAAAGCAATAGCAACATACTAAATGATCGGGTGCTAAGCTAATGAAATGGGTCATGTCAATCAGATCATTCAACTAATGATGTTACCTCGTTAATCAAATAACAACACCTTGTTCATGGTTAGGAAACATAACCATCTTGTTGGAAATATGCCCTAGAGGCAATAATAAAAGCATTATTATTATATTTCCTTGTTCATGATAATTGTCTTTATTCATGCTATAATTGTGTTATCCGGAAATCGTAATACATGTGTGAATAATAGACATCAACATGTCCCTAGTGAGCCTCTAGTTGACTAGCTCGTTGATCAACAGATAGTCATGGTTTCCTGACTATGGACACTGGATGTCATTGATAACGAGATCACATCATTAGGAGAATGATGTGATGGACAAGACCCAATCCTAAACATAGCACAAGATCGTATAGTTCATTTGCTAGAGTTTTCCAATGTCAAGTATCTTTTCCTTAGACCATGAGATCGTGTAACTCCCGGATACCGTAGGAGTGCTTTGGGTATGCCAAACGTCACAACGTAACTGGGTGACTATAAAGGTAGACTACGGGTATCTCCGAAAGTGTCTGTTGGGTGACATGGGTCAAGACTGGGATTTGTCACTCCGTATGACGGAGAGGTATCACTGGGCCCACTCGGTAATGCAGCATCATAATGAGCTCAGAGTGACCAAGTGTCTGGTCACGGGATCATGCATTACGGTACGAGTAAAGTGACTTGTCGGTAACGAGATTGAACGAGGTATTGGGATACCGACGATCGAATCTCGGGCAAGTAACATATCGATAGACAAAGGGAATAGCGTACGGGGTTGATAGAATCCTCGACATCGTGGTTCATCCGATGAGATCATCGTGGAGCATGTGGGAGCCAACATGGGTATCCAGATCCCGCTGTTGGTTATTGACCGGAGAGTCGTCCCGGTCATGTCTGCTTGTCTCCCGAACCCGTAGGGTCTACACACTTAAGGTTCAGTTACGCTAGGGTTGTAGGGATATGTATATGCAGTAACCCGAATGTTGTTCGGAGTCCCGGATGAGATCCCGGACGTCACGAGGAGTTCCGGAATGGTCCGGAGGTAAAGATTTATATATGGGAAGTCCTGTTTCGGGCATCGGGACAAGTTTCGGGGTTATCGGTATTGTACCGGGACCACCGGAAGGGTCCCGGGGGTCCACCGGGTGGGTCCACCTGTCCCGGGGGGGCCACATGGGCTGTAGGGGGTGCGCCTTGGCCTAATGGGCCAAGGGCACCAGCCCCACATAGGCCCATGCGCCTAGGGTTTGAAGGGGGAAGAGTCCTAGGAGGGGAAGGCACCTCCTAGGTGCCTTGGGGGGGAGGGAAACCCCCCTTGGCCGCCGCACCCCCTAGGAGATTGGATCTCCTAGGGCCGGCCACCCCCCCTTGGCCCTCCTATATATAGTGGGGGAGAGGAGGGACTTCATACCTGAACGCCTTGGCCTTTGGTTGCCTCCTTCTCCCTCCCCAACACCTCCTCCACCTCCATAGTGCTTAGCGAAGCTCTGCCGGAGTACTGCAGCTCCATCAACACCACGCCGTCGTGCTGCTGCTGGTGCCATCACCCTCAACCTCTCCTCCCTCCCTTGCTGGATCAAGAAGGAGGAGACGTGGCTGTTCCGTACGTGTGTTGAACGCGGAGGTGCCGTCCGTTCGGCGCTGGTCATCGGTGATTTGAATCACGTCGAGTACGACTACATCATCACCGTTCTTTTGAACGCTTCCGCTCGCGATCTACAAAGGTATGTAGATGCATCTAATCACTCGTTGCTAGATGAACTCCTAGATGATCTTGGTGAAACGAGTAGGAAAATTTTTGTTTTCTGCAACGTTCCCCAACACATCTTTGATTAACGAGCTAGTCAAGTAGAGGCATACTAGTGACACTAAGTTTGTCTATGTATTCACACATGTATTATGTTTACGGTTAATACAATTCTAGCATGAATAATAAACATTTATCATGATATAAGGAAATAAATAATAACTTTATTATTGCCTCTAGGGCATATTTCCTTCAGTTATATCATATTGCTTGAGTTTATCTCTCTACATCATGTCATCTTGCCTAAAGCATTACTCTGTTCTTATGAACTTAATATTCTAGATGCATGCTGGATAGCGGTTGATGTGTGGAGTAATAGTAGTAGATGCAGAATCGTTTCGGTCTACTTAACACGGACGTGATGCCTATGTTCATGATCATGCCTAGATATTCTCATAACTATGCACTTTTCTATCAATTGCTCGATAGTAATTTGTTCACCCACCGTAATACATGCTATCATGAGAGAAGCCACTAGTGAAACCTATGGCCCCCGAGTCTATTTTATATCATATAAGTGTCTGATCTACAATTGAAGTTTATTATTTATTTTATTTTGCAATCTTTACTTTTCAATCTATACAACAAAAATACCAAAAATATTTATCTTATTATCTTTATCAGATCTCACTTTTGCAAGTGGCCGTGAAGGGATTGACAACCCCTTTATCGCGTTGGTTGCAAGGTTCTTGATTATTTGTGCAGGTACTAGGCGACTTGCATGTAGTCTCCTACTGGATTGATATCTTGGTTATTAAAAATTGAGGGAAATACTTATACTACTTTGCTACATCACCCTTTCCTCTTTAAGGGAAAACCAACGCATGCTCAAGAGGTAGCAGCGGGCAGGGCTTGGCAAAATTTGCATTGGTTTCGACCCAAGGTAAGTAATTAAGTATAGTACTAGCTAGCTACCATCTCTTTAATTCTAGTTTCAATACCATTAATTAGCATGCTTGATTAATTATTATCTGATTGAATTCTATTCTCGTAAAGATCATGAAGCAGACGCCGTGGACTGATTTATGTGCATATTACATTTGCAAGAACATTCGCATGATGGTGTCCAAAAGGACAAAATCTGCTAGACAGCTATGGGTACGTTTGCCAGAACACTATTCATAATTTTTACATCATTATCGATATCTAATCACACAACTAATACATGCATATTGATCTCCTTCTTAAAAGTTTAATGAGGTGCGGGATAAGCTCCTACTGGAGGATCGGGTACGAGCAATTCAAGAGGAAATAGCGGGATTTTTACTCGACCAGGTCATAGATCCCGAAGGAGAATACCATTACCCTCTACCGCAGTAAATATATATATATATATATATATGTGTGTGTGTGTGTGTGTGTGTGTGTGTGTGTGTGTGTGTGTGTGTGTTTGTGTGTGTGTGTGTATGCATATATATATACATATATATAGCATATGATCGGTTCTACGAGAAATTCTATTTATATATATGCATAATGGTATAATATGTAGTATCGTAAAATACCAGCAAATGAAAAACAATTAAATGTTAAACACAAAATTAAAGGAAAAAGAAATCATGAACCCAAAAACCCCAAACCTTCTAGTACCGGTTAGTGTTACAAACCGGTACTAAAGGTCTCCCCGCCCCCGGCGCTGGCTCGTGTCACGTGGTGGCCCTTTAGTGGCGGTTCGTGTTGAACCGGTACTAAAGGGGGGATCTTTAGTCCCCACCCTTTAGTGACGGCTACAGAACCGACACTAAAGGGCCTTACGAACCGGTGATACAGCCCGGTTCTGCACTAGTGTACTATATAGCGTTTAATCTTTGGCAACCCTGAAAAATTTGAAGTTACATCGAAGTCCCTTTATGACGTCCTTCTTCATCCTCCCGAACATGCCAATGGCGTGCTGCTGGAGCCAGTTAGCCATTATTGATCACTAACGGGACATCAGTAAGGCAATAGTGTTACTAGACCTATGCCCTAGAGAAGAAATCATCCCTACTAAAAGAGGCACGGATCCAAGAGGTAGACCTCCACTATATTTCAAGACCTCAACTAGCACCGAAGATGTCACCAACAAGACAGACACGTGTTCATAGGATCAAACTACAAAGGTAAGCGTTGCCGCCACACCAACGAACGTCTAGACATGCAAGTGTTTTACAAGGCCTCACATCAAGCACCGGAGACATCACAAACTAGACCGAGGTGAGATCGGAGGATCAAACTGCAAAGGTAAGCGTTGCCGCCACGCCAACGAACCATGCAGATGATAACCTCGGTTGGTGATCTTATGTGTGAGGTATGTGGTAAATAGTGGAGGCCTAGCTCTTAAACCATATTAAAAATTGGGATAATATTAAATTGGAAATAGTAGAGTTCTAGCTCTTAAACCCTATTGGATATAAGTCAAGGTCTAGATCTCGTTTCTTTCTTGTTGGATTAAACCCCTAACAATATTAAGTTGCCAACCCTATTAAAAAATCAATTAGACAAAATGCATAGAAATTTTGTCTATTTAAAGTGAGGGATTTTACATGATGATCTCTCTTGCAAACCCTATAATTATGCTTCCAATATTATTATGGAGCTACAACAACTAATGATTAACTCGAACCTTCTCCCTTTTGATGTTCTAGCATGAGATTGACTCTTAAACTTTGCAAATACATCTCTTGGGCTATTTTGGATCAACCCATATTATTCCACAGTTTTTAGCTCAAGCCTATGACCTAGCCCTAGTTCAAACCTCCTTTATTCCTTTTCCGCCCTTTTATTCCTGAACAAATGCCAAACCTTGCCCAAATGACCTGGTTATTTTTGTGTGCATTGATATATACGAGAGAAAGGACATTTAAATTTGAAGATCATTTGGATTCCGTTTGACCTCTCAAATATTTTCCTAAAAAGCACTTTTCAAATTCTAAAAAGAAACTAGAAAATATTAACATAAACCAACCTCCCCCTCTCTTGTCGGTCTAGCCCATGAGTCTCCTATCTATCCTACATCCACACATGTTGTGCAGCGCCCAACCGCTCCCAGGTAGGCCACTACCTCCTAACCCTGTGTGAGTCCCAGCCCAACCCACAAACTCCCTCGATTGCCATATTTGTAAATTAATCAAATTAAGATCTGATTAGGAAAAAAGAAAATATTGTGAAACTATAAGGGTTTTCTCTCTCCAAAATATCACAAATAAATAAAATTATGTATAATTTAGAGAAATATAATTGCAAATATAATTTAATAAAAACCATCAACGAAATATTTAATGAAATCCTATAAAAAGATGTTTGAATATCTTTTCAATGTATATAGTAAGGAACTTTAATAGATTGGTAAGGGATAATCAAATGCTATTTATATCTTTCTTACAAAAATAGCACATAATTGCCTAGAAATGAGCTTTATATTTAGTTTTGGGCTTGCCAAATTGTAATGTATTAATTATTTCCCTCTTTTAGCATGATTAGTTAATTTGTTCTTATATCCAAACATGCGGGCGTCCTATATAAAAAGGCATCCATTGGCATTACACTAACATATCAGAATTCATAGAGCAAGATAGTTCTAGGGGCTGTAACAAGAGATGAGGACTACACAAATTCGGCCTTGCCCTCATCCTTCTATCCTCGGGTATCTTCAAGACCTACACATCTTATCTACGTGTTCTGTTAGGCCCTCTAACACATGTCACTATTTTCATTCCTAACGGTCTTCCTCTATTCTCTCTTGATATTTATCTATAGGCATGGAAACCATTGAGGCGCGTGGAGCCTGCTGCCCTCAGATCGAAAAGGGGAAGTGTAACAACAATGATTGTGCGACTTATTGCAAGATGGTGAATGGCTGGGAGTGGGGTTGCGTCCCTGAGGGATGCAGGTGTGTATCGTGCTGGAAAGATCCACAATGCTCAGGGCCAGAAGTACGACGACCACCACCAAGACCCTTGATGTAACATTTTCTTTCATGTTTGTTCTATCAATATACAAAAAATAATATGAGTCCCGTGTAGACAAGTAATATGTGTCACCTGTCAAGGTCTATGTGACCAAAGAGAAATAGTAAGATGTATGTCGAGAGTTTCTTGGTCATTGGATGCTTTCTTCTAGCAACTCAATCTTGCTGAGCAACATCAGTCCTCTCTATACTGTTACCAAATTGATTCACACCTAAGGATTTGTACAGGTGAACCACCTAAGATATGCCCAGTTTCCCACATCTTAGGCGAGTCAATGAATTAGGTTTTCTTGGATGGTTCTCTGCAAAATATTGTCCTAAGAAGTGAAAATGCATGTGATGATTCTCTAGACTCGCAAGATAAGCCACTTATTACGGCATATGTTGATTATTGTTTGTCAAATGATCTTCCATCTCAGTAGGTTTTAAGTGGAACTGCTTGTAGCTACTCAAAATTGTTCCACCGCCTTTTGTCTCATATGGTCATTTATTTGCTCTGCCAATAGTTTGCCTTTCATCAATGGTGGTTTGATTCAACAGCCTCAAGATATGGCTAATCACCTTACAGTGACTTGCACGATTACCTCCATAGACGATAAACATGTCTACATTTGATTTAAACTGAACACTCGGCAGAGGTTTTTAGTCTATATGGTTTCTTATAATGATGGTAACATATGCCAGTTACACTGCAAGAAAAGTGCATATCTATGACAAAAGGGATCTACGAAAAAGATAAAAGTGTTATATAGAAGTGACCACATACGTATATGTATATGTATATAGCAGTTAATAAATTTTAAAAGAGGTAATCTGCATAATTGCGAAGAATGAAAAAAAGAGCTACGCACACATGCTGATTTCGTTTGTGTGCGTGTGTATGTCAGGACCTGCATAAATCTCAAATCAGAATCAGATTCGGTCTTTGATGGCCACAGATGATTAATCACTAGATGCAATTAGACAAAACCTGCTGAGATCGGTCGCGCCTACGCGCATACGGAATCTGATGTCCGCATGATGATGCATGTGAAGGCTTGCCGGATTAGTTTCAGTTCAGCCTTTCAGGACCGCGTCCTCTCTCAGCGCGTCAGCCAGCCAAACATTTTCGACGACCAAACTAATCTTGCCTTAATAGCTAATCTAAGATGATATACCAGTCACATTACTATCACAGAATCACCAGGAGCCGGGCAGTCGGCTACGTCAGGTACTGCCCTATGCATGCCATCTACTAGTAGAAGCGTCTCCTCGAAAGATGGACGGCGAGCGAACTTGCTACGCATCTCCTCGACGCCGTACCCCGATTCCTGGCTTTTGCTTGGAAGAAACCAGGTAGATGTTGGGAAATAACCCACGGCGGGCATGTCCAGTGCGTGTGTGTGTGCGCGTGCGCTGGGCGTGTTGGCTGCTGGTCGGAGCCGCGCCGAGTCTGTGGCCGTGCGTGCATCAGGGTTAAAAATTTCAACAAAGTTTCAGTTGAATTTCTGAAATTTCGCATATTTTGATGGGGTCTGAAATATTTTTACCCCGAAAATTTGATGCATATTCAAATCGATTTCAAACTAAATTAAATTATGTTAAAACTTTTTAAAATGAAGTGAAATTTGGAATCTCAAGATCTGAAATAATTTTCGAAATATGCAAAATTTCCGAAATTTCACATATTTTGGTGAGGTCCGAAATTATTTTGTTTACGACCCCATGTACCCCCCTGAAACTAACCACTTGAATTGCTCAGGATTTGTTAGGTCAAGTGCATTTTCTTCCAAATCCAGTCAATTTCAATAAAAGTATCGAAAAATCCTGGGGTTAGGCACCTTTTTTCAATGAAATCTTGTTTTTTCCCGCATTAATTAGTTTAATTTAAAACCTTGGCATGCATGTGTGTGTCTGGGCATAGTCTGATTAGTGTATGGGCATAGTCCGACAAATGTATGGGCGGTGTGTGTGCGTGTGTCTGTAGCATGGGTTGTGCGTGTGTGTGTGTGTACATCACGTGTGTGTGTGTAGGACTAGGTCTAGGCAGGTAGTGGATCCCGGGCCAAGGGTGGAGATCATTGCGGGCTCGCCGCGAGCCGCGTGTACGTGCACGTGGTGGCCACGGCCAAAGCGAGCTGATCGGGCGCCCAACTTGGTAGGAGGCGTGGGGATCGTGTCCCAGCGCCGGCCTAGGTATAAAACCCCCCTGTGATGATCATTGTAATTGCCGTGCCGACAAAGTTCGTGCTCTGGGATAGAAAAAGGGTTGTTGTTTGTGCGGTGGGCATTCGTGCGCCAGAAAAAAACACCACGTCCTTTCCTTCTTCCTTTTTCTTCTTGTGTATGTGCCAAAGAGAGTGGTGACAGAGAGAAAGAGAGAGAGAGAGCTAGGACTAGAGACTAATAGTAGACCAACTAGCTAGCTCTACCGCATGATCGTTGGAACTTTCATGCTAGAATTTGTCTGCGCTAGGTTGAATTAGGTGATCAAGGCCTCTGATTTTGTGATTTCCCCTTCTCTCTGGTCGCAGCGCTGGCGTGTGTCGGACGAAGAAAAATCTGCTCTTATGTTGCCTTTGTCTGTTAAAAAAATTGAGACGGTTGTTGAAAGGATCGATATGGTTGACTAGAGGGGGGATGAATAGGTAACTATCAATATTTTAGGTTTTTTTAACAAATTAGGTTTAGCAAAAAATAGATTGTCTAGATGTGCAACTAGATGAGCAACCTATATGATTCTAGCAACAATCACAACACAAGCAAGAAAAGAATAGAACACAAATATTGCTTGTACAAAGTAAAGGTAAGAAGTAACCACAAGTGGAGCCGGTGGAGACGTGGATTTGTTACCAAAGTTCCTTCCTTTGAGAGGAAGTATGTCTCCGTTAGAGCGGTGTGGAGGCACAATGCTTTCTAAAAGCCATTAGGGCCATCGTATTGTCCTCACACCCTCGCACAATGAAAGATGCCGTGATTCCACTAGTTGTGTCCTTGAAGGCGGCAACCAGGTCTTTACAAACAAGGTTGGAACTATCTTCACAACCGAATTGAAGGCTCCCAACACCACCACGAAGCATCACCATAATGGAATATGGCACCAAGGCGACATCAACCGTCTAGGATGCTCAAACACCCAAGAGTAACAAGATCCACAAGGAATTGGAGAGGGAGAGGGGGGGGGATCAAACTTCTCGTGGTGAAAGTGTAGATCCATAAGGAATAAGTTTGATTGGTTATAAAGAGAGATCGGGCGAAAATGAGTTTATGAGCAACAATAGAGAGAAAGAGGTGAGTCAACTTCGAGAAGATGACTCCTTTTTATAATGGGCGAGCGGTACTTCTGTTGGCATGAAAGTTTCAGCAGCTACATACAACGGGACATGTCAGGGAGACGATACTGCCACTGGAGCGATACTACCGCTTAGTGTTGATCAGCCAGTTAAAACAGCGGTAGTAAAAGAGGGCAGCGCGGTAGTGCCACATGGAGCGATACTACCGCTAGCTATTTCCGCTCTACTTTCGATCGAAGGACAGAGGCAGTCCAGAAGGCAGAAAGTAAGCAACCGGGCTACCACGGAGCAGCAACCGGCTGCTAGTGGAGCTACGGCTCCGGTGCGCAAAGCTGCAACAGTATGTGAGCGGAGCTGAGCCGGGCTACGACAGAGCTGCAACTGGCGTGTTGGCATGCTATACGACGAGCGAGGGTGACCCGGTGACCAGAGACACGGCAAGGTTACATGCTACAACCAGCAAGGCCACAACCGTAGGATGCTATGATAACCTGCCTGGCGGCTTGCTACCATAGACATGGCGAGGTGGCGTGCTACAACCGGCAAGGCGGCATTCTACGCCGGCTGATGCGGCATGCTACGATGCAGCGACACGGTGGCCCGGAGACCAAAGACACGGCGAGGCGGCTGCTACAACCTTCGGCGCGGCATGTTGTAACCATCCAGGACGGAGCTGTGACCGACAGCGGGCATGCTGCAAGACGGGAGCTACTGCTGGGAGCGGACGGCGGGGGCTGCAGGACCAACGGGTGTCCTGCATGCATGGGGAGCTGGCACCGGCGACTTGCTGTGGTCGTGGCTCGTGGCTCGTGCGTCCGCCGCAGCCTTCTTCGCGCGGCGGTGGGAGCAGGGAGGTATTTTTTCACGTTTGACTTTCGTTGAGAATCTAAGATACGGGGAGAAAGAGTGGAAGACGGCATACATGTGCGTGCGATCAAACGGCCGATGCCTCTGCCCCCTATCGAACGTTGCATGTGGTGATTGATACCAATCGGGCACCCTGCCCGGGCGGCCGACGCAAATTTGCGTCCTTTAATTAAGGCACTTTTTTTGCGGAGACTTTAATTAAGGCACTAGCTAGCTTATTAGATGGGTCAAAAATTTAGGGAATACTTCCGCGCCATAAAATTTACTTCATTACATTTGGAGGTTTCAATTGCTCCACATCATTCAATAGTATGTTATACAATAAATTTTTTTAGCCTGTACAAATGAAAGTATTGTGTTGTCATAGATATTAAGAAACAGTATAACTAAGCGAGCTACGGCTGCTCACAGCGTTTTGACGTTTGTGACCGTTTGATTAGATCGATCGGCTGTCCTCAAGCCTCGCCTGGTGTTTCTAGGGCCACTGCTCCACAAACTTACCTAGGCCTGTTATGGTCGATCGGGCTGGAAGTAAAAGATGGGCCGGACCTGGCCTCACATCGTCCTTGCGAGCCTCTTTCTGGCCCTGCACACGTACGAGAGATTCCTCGGTCGGCTGGTCACCGGTCTACATATTATCGAACGATAAATTTATTTAACTTTACATCTAGCCTGACACAAGTACTCATGTACTTTTTCCGTTCCTAAATATAAGTCTTTTTAGAGATTCCAGTACGAACTGCATAAGGAACAAAATGAGTGAATCTACACTGTAAAGTATGTCTATATCCATTTGTATGTAGTCTGTAGTGGAATCTTTAAAAAGACTTATATTTTGAAACGGATGGAGTAGTCATATTCCCCTCACATTTCACACGTCATGAGAGAGATCTATATATACTACACAACCAACTCTTGATGCTTTTTCTGGCCACCACCGGTAGAACCAAATATATACCTGTATTTTTCATTTTTTATATGATTTGCTAAAATTCAACAAAATTTGATCAAAATTTTGATTTCTTTGAACGATTGTCTTTAAAATAATCAAGAGTTTTCCAAGATTACTGTCTTTTTACGAAATCTATAATTCGGGAGTTTTACGAAAAGAATATGAATATGTGTTCTTTATGTATGTATATAGTCCAAATCCCCCAGATATTATTACGTTTCTCTCCAGATAGAAGGGTGTGGCAACTCACGTGAAGATGTTCTTTTTCTATGATGCATGTGAAGGATGAGTTCATTTTGGCCAGTTATTGCACATATTACAACTTACTTTTGTACTGTCCCCATAATCTAAAATTAGATGGATGGTTATTTTGAAGATATAATTAAATAATATTGTGGGAGATAGAACAAAATTGTGATGGTTCCAAATAGTCCAATATCTAAATTTTCTCATATAGTTCTATCATTCTTTCATTAAAATGTCTTATTATTCTGTAAAAATGTCTCTAAGGTCGGCGAGCGCTGCAACGCGCGCCTTTATGGTCTAGTAAACTTATAAAGCCTACCGACCAAGAATCGCATACAGAGGATGCTGCTATAACCGGGTGCAGCAGAGCGCACCATTTCCTCTGGTACTACTTGTTGAACATCCAATGCTTTAGGTTGTGATTGCATATGTTTGCAACTATTTAAATGTATGATTTATTTTCTATTGATCTAGATATCCTTGTTAAAGGAAGGTGGTCGAACAAGGGACAAACATTTTGTCCCTCTTGGAAAGCTTTCACCTCACCCAGTGTCTGTGGATATTTCATGCCCTTCGTTTGATGATCCAAATTGTGAGTTGTCCTCAGGTTTCTCTATGTGATCAAGTTAGCAAGTGGCGGTGAGAAAGAAATCATTTTAATCATTTTATTATTTGCCTTCGCTGAACTCTTCTTTTTGTGCACATGTGCCTTTATTAAACTCTGGTGAAACATATATTATACTTCCTCCGTCTCAAAATAAGCGTCTCGACTTATACTAAAGTTGAGACACTTATTTAAGTGTCTCGATTTATACTAAAGTTGAGACACTTATTTTGAGACGCGGGAAGTATATGCTTGATTACTTACCCTTTAATTAACTTCTCATGATTATGCATCTGGCCCGAAGCATCATCCCCGGAGTATTACATGCGCCTCACGTGGCAATGCTTATATATGTAAAACTATGAGAATCTTAGCAGATTTCGTAAAAATACCCAAACATTAAAATGGCCGTCATTTTGTGGTTTTGAGCGAGAAATATGTCCATTTCAGATCCCGCAAAATGGGCGGCAACGGGAAAAAAATTATCCAGCCCTTCCTAAAACAACTCATGCCCAAGATATCCAGTTTTGGAGGTGATTTCTAGGGTGAACTGAAAAACCATGTGATGGTTGCCCGGAGGAAAATTTGAGCCCAACCGTCACCGTACCAGCGCTGGACTCACTGAAGTCCGGCAAAATTTCACAAAGGTGCTCCAATTCGGCCCAAATCCCCTCCAATTTTCGGCGACCAACCCAAGTTCGACCGATTTCAGTTAATTGCGACTTTGGAGCTGGAGCTTAGGCGAGCGGGTGCCATTGACAGGCGGCTAGGCGGGCAGGGCCAATGCAGGGGAGGTCAGGAGCGATCTCGAAGGCGGCCGGACGGGGCGTGGGGGCGAGCAGCTGGAAAGGTCTACGGGCGAGCACGACCAGGGGCAAGGGGGTAGGGTCGCGAATGCATGTTGGGAGGCAGGCGGTCAGGGTCCCCGCCAGCGGGCCGCGTGTGAGCTGGGGAGCCGGTGTGGCTGACTACACGAGGTATAGAAGAACCTGCAGACCTGTGGGCCTCATGTGTAGATTTCTTTTTACAGTATTTTTGAGGTACCTTTTCAATCCGGCGCCATATTAGAAAACCGTTTTATGGTGTACCCTAAGGTTACTGAACCTCAATTTAGTAGCAGGGTCAAAGATGTTATTTATATTCCTTTTGCAAAGGAAAGATGTTCATATTAACAATTACAGTTAATTTCATTTCTCCTCTAAATTTTGGGCCATACTACGCGTCGGCCGGCGGATTTTTTAGAAAGATCCGCCGCCTCGGCAACTGTCATTTGTACAGCTATCCAGCATCCAACACGGTTCTCATTATTGCAACAAGGGCAGTGTTGCAGAAATACTTTGCAACAAAGGTTATGTTGCAGATTTTTTTCGACATAGTTGATGTTGCAGATTTTTTTCATCACTGTGTTTTGCAACATGGGTATTGTTGCGGAAACCAAATTGCAACACAAACAATGTTGCAAAAATATTTGTTATTTTTTTCGTCTTCATTTTTTTTCGCTTTTTTGTCTTTATTTTTTCGCAACATGGATGTTGTTGCGGAAGACAGTTTTGCAACACACATGACGTTGCAGAAAAAGAGACGCGAAGGATACATGTACACGTGTCACATAGAAGAGGGCAGAAAGAGAGACATGAAGGATACACGTACACGTGTCACATAGAAGAGGTGGCGGATGGCTTGCGTGCGATCCGTCCGGCGAAGGAAAGAGTTTTCCCTAAATTTTAGGTTTGGGATAGATTATATCACAACTTCTGTTTTCATCCCTTATAACTTTTTTACATTTTGACTAGTCGGTCCCACATTTCAGTGTGGGCTTGGACGCCATGTAAGACTGTACTAATGTCATATCCATTCTCCAACTGTCCAACGTATACATGTTTCATAAAACTGTATCTGGATCATCTCATCATGCCGTCGTATGTGTGGTGTATATTAAAGTCTCAAGCGACCTGTAGACTGGATTACTAAGTAACTCTAGGCTGTAGAAAAGTGAGAAAGAGTTGGTCGATCCATGATGATGATCCTTTGTCATTTAGAGTATCTACAGCCGGACGTCTTAAACCCGCTTCATACGTTCGGCAGGCCGCCCGGTCACGATTTTTTATCCAGACGGACCCCTCAAATGACCCTCAAACGTTTGGGCTGACCGACACCTCCCATATCCAGCCTAAATATGGGGCGGATATGGAGCGCTCGGGTGCGTCCGGGCACGTCCGCCATGTCAGATCTGGCCCACGCTGGTCCATCCGACCCTACATAAATTTCTTCCTATCCGCTCGCCGGAACCCTAGCCA
>NC_041380.1:84517376-84529089 GCF_002162155.2 Triticum dicoccoides
CCAGCCGTCTCCAGGACGACGGGCAACAGATCTGAGTCCTTCACCACCAGATCCGTCGACCCCGAACTCATCCAACGTGGCCCCGAGGAGGAGATGACTGTCTGGCTTGCGCTCCGCCACACCCGGGAGGACCTCGGTGCATGGTTGTGCTCGGACTCCATCCGTCGGGAATCCATTGCATCCGCCCGAATGGCGCATGGATCCGGCGCTAGGCCAGCCGTAGCTGCCTCGCTGGAGGCTGTGCGGTCTGTGTGGCGTCCGAACGCGCTGGCGCACGCGCAACCCATCCATTGGCGCGCCGATATTCGGGACGCACCATCGTCCCACGAGGCCATGGCACGACATGCCCATCGTGCAAGGCACCAGACGTGGGAGGCGGCGGTAGCCCTCGCAGCAGCGGACCTCGGCGAGGCGAAGTCACATTCTCAGGCGCCCCTTATGGGGCATCAGTCCGGGCGACACAACCGCATCATGGTGGACGTCGACGGCTTGTACCCGAACGGATCCGTCATCGATCTGACGTCCACCTGCACCCAACGGGTTTCGGGCTCTGACGAGGAAGAGTAGGGCATGGGAGACAACGGCGCATTGAGTCCCGTGAGCCGGCTTGTGTCCCATCCCCTACTCTACCTTGACGGCGACCGAACCAATAATCTGAGGAGCACGGCCGGCCGCCAGACATGGCCAGGGCGGAACTGGGAGAGCAGGGTGTGGCACTGGGCGAGCTTCGTTTAGATTAGTTTCATGTTGCATGTAATAATATGGATTTGAATTTGAGATATCCGGATGTAGAATGCATTTTTTAAGACGTCCCCGGTCACTGTCCACGGGTGCGCCCGGGCACGTCTTGTTGGGGAACGTAGCAGAAATTCAAAATTTTCCTACGTGTCACCAAGATCTATCTATGGAGAGACCAGCAACGAGTATAAGGAGAGTGCATCTACATACCCTTGTAGATCGCTAAGCGGAAGCGTTCAAGTGAACGGGGTTGATGGAGTCGTACTCGTCGTGATTCAGATCACCGATGATCCTAGTGCCGAACGGACGGCACCTCCGCGTTCAACACACGTACAGCTCGACGATGTCTCCCACGCCTTGATCCAGCAAGGAGAGAGAGAGAGAGGTTGAGGAAGACTCCATCCAGCAGCAGCACAATGGCGTGGTGGTGATGGAGGAGCGTGGCAATCCTGCAGGGCTTCGCCAAGCACCTACGGGAGAGGAGGAGGTGTCACGGGAGGGAGGGAGGCGCCAAGGGCTCAGGTATGGATGCCCTCCCTCCCCTCCACTATATATAGGGGCAGGGGAGAGGGGGGAGGCGCAGCCTTGCCCCTTCCTCCAAGGAAGGGGTGCGGCTAAGAGGGGGGGAGGAGTCCATCCTCCCCAAGGCACCTCGGAGGTGCCTTCCCCCTTTAGGACTCTCCCCTTTTTCCTATATCTTGGCGCATGGGCCTCTAGGGGCTGGTGCCCTTGGCCCATGTAGGCCAAGGCGCACCCCCTACAGCCCATGTGGCCCCCCGGGACCCTTCTGGTGGTCCCGGTACAATACCGATGACCCCGAAACTTGTCCCGATGGCCGAAACAGGACTTCCTATATATAAATCTTTACCTCCGGACCATTCCGGAACTCCTCGTGACGTCCGGGATCTCATCCGGGACTCCGAACAACATTCGGTAACCACATACAAGCTTCCTTTATAACCCTAGCGTCATCGAACCTTAAGTGTGTAGACCCTACGGGTTCGGGAGACATGTAGTCATGACCGAGATGTTCTCCGGTCAATAACCAACAGCGGGATCTGGATACCCATGTTGGCTCCCACATGTTCCACGATGATCTCATCGGATGAACCACGATGTCAAGGACTCAATCGATCCCGTATACAATTCCCTTTGTCTAGCGGTATTTTACTTGCCCGAGATTCGATCGTCGGTATACCGATACCTTGTTCAATCTCGTTACCGGCAAGTCACTTTACTCGTTCCATAACACATCATCCCGTGATCAACTCCTTGGTCACATTGCGCATATGATGATGTCCTACCGAGTGGGCCCAGAGATACCTCTCCGTTTACACGGAGTGACAAATCCCAGTCTCGATCCGCATAAAACAATAGATACTTTCGGAGATACCTGTAGTGCATCTTTATAGTCACCCAGTTACGTTGTGACGTTTGATATACCCAAAGCACTCCTACGGTATCCAGGAGTTACACGATCTCATGGTCAAAGGAAGAGATACTTGACATTGGCAAAGCTCTAGCAAACGAACTACACGATCTTTGTGCTATGCTTAGGATTGGGTCTTGTCCATCACATCATTCTCCTAATGATGTGATCCCGTTATCAACGACATCCAATGTCCATAGCCAGGAAACCATGACTATCTGTTGATCACAACGAGCTAGTCAACTAGAGGCTCACTAGGGACATATTGTGGTCTATGTATTCACACGTGTATTACGATTTCCGAATAATACAGTTATAGCATGAATAAAAGACTATTATCATGAACAAAGAAATATAATAATAACTTATTTATTATTGCCTCTAGGGCATATTTCCAACAGTCTCCCACTTGCACTAGAGTCAATAATCTAGTTCACATCGCCATGTGATTAACACTCACAGGTCACATCGCCATGTGACTAATACCCAAGAGTTTACTAGAGTCAGTAGTCTAGTTCACATCACTATGTGATTAACACTCAATGAGTTTTATGTTTGATCATGTTGCTTGTGAGAGAGGTTTTAGTCAACGGGTCTGAACCTTTCAGATCCGTGTGTGCTTTACAAATCTCTATGTCATCTCCTAGATGTAGCTACCACGCTCTATTTGGAGCTATTCCAAATAACTGTTCTACTTGGAGCTATTCTAAATTATTGCTCCATTATATGTATCCAGTCTCTCTACTCAGAGCTATCCGGATAGGTGTCAAGCTTGCATCGACATAACCCTTTATGACGAACTCTTTTACCACCTCCATAATCGAGAAAATTCCTTAGTCCACTAGTTACTAAGGATAACTTTGACCGCTGTCCTGTGAGCCATTCATGGATCACTCTTGTACCCCTTGACTGACTCATGGCAAGGCACACTTCAAGTGCGGTACACAGCATAGCATACTGAAGAGCCTACGTCTTAAGCATAGGGGACGACCTTCGTCCTTTCTCTCTATTCTGCCGTGGTCGAGCTTTAAGTCTTAACTTCGTACCTTACAACTCAGGCAAGAACTCCTTCTTTGACTGGTCCATCTTGAACACCTTCAAGATCATGTCAAGGTATGTGCTCATTTGAAAGTACCATTAAGCGTTTTGATCTATCCTTATAGATCTTGATGCTCAATGCTCAAGTAGCTTAATCCAGGTTTTCTATTGAAAAACACCTTTCAAATAACCCTATATGCTTTCTAGAAATTCTACATCATTTCTGATCAACAATATGTCAACAACATATACTCATCAGAAATTCTATAGTGCTCCCACTCACTTCTTTGGAAATACAAGTTTCTCATAAACTTTGTATAGACCCAAAATCTTTGATCATCTTATCAAAGCGTACATTCCAACTCCGAGATGCTTACTCCAGTCCTTAGAAGGATCGCTGGAGCCAGCATACCTTTTAGCATCCTTAGGATCGACAAAACCTTTCTGATTGTATCGCATACAACCTTTCCTTACGACTGGTAAGGAAACTCGTTTTGACATCCATCTGCCAGATTACATAAATGCAGCTTGTGCTAATGTGATTCCGACGGACTTTAAGCATCGCTACGGATGAGAAAATCTCATCGTAGTCAACTCCTTGAACTTGTGAAAAAACTCTTCGCCACAAGTCGAGCTTCATGGACGGTGACATTACCGTCCACGTTCGTCTTCTTCTTAAAGATCCATTTATCTCAATGGCTTGCCGATCATCGGGCAAGTCCACCAAAGTCCATGCTTTGTTCTGATACATGGATCCTATCTCGGATTTCATGGTTTCTAACCATTCGTCGGGATATGGGCCCACCATCGCTTCTCCATAGCTCGTAGGTTCATTGTTGTCTAGCAACATGACCTTCAAGACAGGATTACGTACCACTCTGAAGTAGTACGTATCCTTGTCATCCCACGAGGTTTGGTAGTGACTTGATCCGAAGTTTCATGATCAATATCATAAGCTTCCACTTCAATTGGTGTAGGTGCCACAGGAACAACTTCCTGTGCCCTGCCACACACTAGTTGAAGAGACGGTTCAATAACCTCATCAAGTTTCCACCATCCTCCCACTCAATTCTTTCGAGAGAAACTTTTCCTCGAGAAAGGACCTGATTCTAGAAACAATCCCTTATTGCTTTCGGATCTGAGACAGGAGGTATACCCAACTGTTTTGGGTGTCCTATGAAGATGCATTTTATCCGCTTTGGGTTCGAGCTTATCAATCCTGAAACTTTTTCACATAAGCATCGCAGCCCCAAACCTTTAAGAAACGACAACTTAGGTTTCTCTAAACCATAGTTCATACGGTGTCATCTCAACGGAATTACGTGGTACCCTTTTAAAGTGAGTGCGGTTATCTCTAATGCCTAACCTATGAACGATAGTGGTAATTCGATAAGAGACATCATGGTACGCACCATATCAAATAGGATGCAACTATGATGTTCGGACACACCATCACACTATGGTGTTCCAGGCGCTATTAATTGTGAAACAATTTCCACAATGTCTTAATTGTGTGCCAAAACTCGTAACTCAGATATTCATCTCTATGATCATATCATAGATATTTTTATCCTCTTATCACGACGATCTTCCAACTTCACACTGAAATTACTTGAACCTTTCAATAATTTAGACTCGTGATTCATCAAGTAAATATACTCAACATCTACTCAAATCATCTGTGAAGTAAGAACATAACGATATTCACTGCATGCCTCAGCACTCATTGGACTGCACACATCAAAATGTGTTACTTCCAACAAGTTGCTATCTTGTTCCATCTTATTGAAAACCGAGGCTTTTCAGTCATCTTGCCTATGTGGTATGATTTGCATATCTCAAGTGATTCAAAATCAATTGAGTCCAAACGGTCCATTTGCATGGAGTTTCTTCATGCATATACACCAATAGACATGGTTCGCATGTCTCACACTTTTCAAAAACGAGTGAGTCCAAAGATCCATCAACATGGAGCTTCTTCATGCGTTTTATACCAATATGACTTACATGGCAGTGCCACAAGTAAGTGGTACTATCATTACTATCTTATATCTTTTGGCATGAAAATGTGTATCCCTACGATCGAGATTCAATAAACCATT
Organism: Triticum dicoccoides; assembly: GCF_002162155.2. NCBI lineage: Eukaryota > Viridiplantae > Streptophyta > Magnoliopsida > Poales > Poaceae > Triticum > Triticum dicoccoides. The sequence goes on from NC_041380.1 coordinate 84,522,684, forward strand.
CCTTTAGGTGCAAGAGCACTTATTCAGGTTTAATACTAATCTTGATGGTAGAGGGAGCGTGCGATGTTTGATCACATCAAACTTGGAAACACTTCCAACACATATCGTCAGCTCACCTTTAGCTAGTCTCCGTTTATTCCGTAGCTCTTTTATTTCGAGTTACTAACACTTAGCAACCGAACCGGTATCTAATACCCTGGTGCTACTAGGAGTACTAGTAAAGTACATATTAACATAATGTATATCCAATATACTTCTATCGACCTTGCCAGCCTTCTCATCTACCAAGTATCTAGGGTAATTCTGCTCCAGCGGCTATTCCCCTTATCACAGAAGCACTTAGTCTCGGGTTTGGGTTCAACCTCGGGTTTCTTCACTGGTGCAGCAGCTGATATGCCGTTTCATGAAGTATCCCTTCTTGCCCTTCTTGAAACTAGTGGTTTCACCAACCATCAACAATTGATGCTCCTTCTTGATTTCTACTTTCGCGGTGTCAAACATCGCGAATACCTCAAGGATCATCATATCTATCCCTGATATATTATAGTTCATCACGAAGCTCTAGCAGCTTGGTGGCAATGACTTTGGAGAAACATCACTGTCTCATTTGGAAGATCAACTCCCACTCGATTCAAGTGATTGTTGCACTCAGACAATCTGAGCACAAGCTCAACGATTGAGCTTTTCTCCCTTAGTTTGCAGGTTAAGAAAAAACGTCGGAGGTCTTATACCTCTTGACGTGGGCACGAGCCTGAAATCCCAATTTCAGCCCTCGAAACATCTCATATGTTCCGCGACGTTTCGAAAACGTCTTTGGTGCCTCTACTTAAACCATTTAACTGAACTATCACATAGTTATCAAAACGGGTATGTTCGATGTTCGAAACATCCACAAACGACGTTTGGGGTTCAGCACACTGAGCGGTGCATTAAGGACAAAAGCTTTCTACTGATCGCATAATCGCTACTATCAACTTTCAACTATAATTTTCTCTAGGAACATATCTAAACAGTAGGACTATAGCGCGAGCTACGACATAATTTGCAAAAGGTCTTTTGACTATGTTCAGGATAATTAAGTTCATCTTATGAACTCCCACTCAGATAGACATCCCTCTGGTCATCTAAGTGATTACATGATCCGAGTCAACTAGGTCGTGTCCGATCATCACGTGAGACGGACTAGTCATCATCGGTGAACATCTTCATGTTGATCGTATCTGCTATACGACTCATGCTCGACCTTTCGGTCTCCGTGTTCCGAGGCCATGTCTGCACATGCTAGGCTCGTCAAGTTAACCCTAAGTGTTTTCGCTGTGTAAAACTGTCTTACACCCGTTGTATGTGAACGTAAGAATCCATCACACCCGATCATCACGTGGTGCTTAGAAGCGACGAACTGTAGCAACGGTGCACAGTTAGGGGAGAACACTTCTTGAAATTTTGTAAGGGATCATCTTATTTACTACCGTCGTCCTAAGTAAACAAGATGCATAAACATAATAAACATCACATGCAATTATATAGTTGTGACATGATATGGCCAATATCATATAGCTCCATTGATCTCCATCTTCGGGGCTCCATGATCATCTTGTCACCGGCTTGACACCATGATCTCCATCATCGTGTCTTCATGAAGTTGTCACGCCAATGACTACTTCTACTTCTATGACTAACGCGTTTAGCAATAAAGTAAAGTAGTTTACATGGCGTTCTTCAATGACACGCAGGTCATACAATAAATTAAGACAACTCCTATGGCTCCTGCCGGTTGTCATACTCATCGACATGCAAGTCGTGAATCCTATTACAAGAACATGATCAATCTCATACATCACATATCATTCATCACATTCTTCTTGGCCATATCACATCACATAGCATACCCTGCAAAAACAAGTTAGACGTCCTCTAATTGTTGTTCGCATGTTTTACGTGGCTGCTATGGGTTTCTAGCAAGAACGTTTCTTACCTACGCAATACCACAACGTGATATGCCAATTGCTATTTACCCTTCATAAGGACCCTTTTCATCGAATCCGTTCCGACTAAAGTGGGAGAGACTGGCACCCGCTAGCCACCTTATGCACCAAGTGCATGTCAATCGGTGGAACCTGTCTCACGTAAGAGTACGTGTAAAGTCGGTCCGGGCCGCTTCATCCCACAATACCGTCGAAACAAGATTGGACTAGTAACGGTAAGCATATTGAACAACATCAACGCCCACAACTACTTTGTGTTCTACTCGTGCAAAGAATCTACGCAATAGACCTAGCTCATGATGCCACTGTTGGGGAACGTAGCAGAAATTCAAAATTTTCCTACGTGTCACCAAGATCTATCTATGGAGAGACCAGCAACGAGTATAAGGAGAGTGCATCTACATACCCTTGTAGATCGCTAAGCGGAAGCGTTCAAGTGAACGGGGTTGATGGAGTCGTACTCGTCGTGATTCAGATCACCGATGATCCTAGTGCCGAACGGACGGCACCTCTGCGTTCAACACACGTACAGCTCGACGATGTCTCCCACGCCTTGATCCAGCAAGGAGAGAGGGAGAGGTTGAGGAAGACTCCATCCAGCAGCAGCACAACGGCGTGGTGGTGATGGAGGAGCGTGGCAATCCTGCAGGGCTTCGCCAAGCACCTACGGGAGAGGAGGGGGTGTCACGGGAGGGAGGGAGGCGCCAAGGGCTCAGGTATGGATGCCCTCCCTCCCCTCCACTATATATAGGGGCAGGGGAGAGGGGGGAGGCGTAGCCTTGCCCCTTCCTCCAAGGAAGGGGTGCGGCTAAGAGGGGGGGAGGAGTCCATCCTCCCCAAGGCACCTCGGAGGTGCCTTCCCCCTTTAGGACTCTCCCCTTTTTCCTATATCTTGGCGCATGGGCCTCTAGGGGCTGGTGCCCTTGGCCCATGTAGGCCAAGGCGCACCCCCTACAGCCCATGTGGCCCCCCGGGGCAGGTGGCCCCACCCGGTGGGCCCCCGGGACCCTTCCGGTGGTCCCGGTACAATACCGATGACCCCGAAACTTGTCCCGATGGCCGAAACAGGACTTCCTATATATAAATCTTTACCTCCGGACCATTCCGGAACTCCTCTTGACGTCCGGGATCTCATCCGGGACTCCGAACAACATTCGGTAACCACATACAAGCTTCCTTTATAACCCTAGCGTCATCGAACCTTAAGTGTGTAGACCCTACGGGTTCGGGAGACATGCAGACATGACCGAGACGTTCTCCGGTCAATAACCAACAGCGGGATCTGGATACCCATGTTGGCTCCCACATGTTCCACGATGATCTCATCGGATGAACCACGATGTCAAGGACTCAATCGATCCCGTATACAATTCCCTTTGTCTAGCGGTATTTTACTTGCCCGAGATTCGATCGTCGGTATACCGATACCTTGTTCAATCTCGTTACCGGCAAGTCTCTTTACTCGTTCCGTAATACATCATCCCGTGATCAACCCCTTGGTCACATTGTGCACATTATGATGATGTCCTACCGAGTGGGCCCAGAGATACCTCTCCGTTTACACGGAGTGACAAATCCCAGTCTCGATCCGCATAAAACAATAGATACTTTCGGAGATACCTGTAGTGCACCTTTATAGTCACCCAGTTACGTTGTGACGTTTGATACACCCAAAGCACTCCTACGGTATCCAGGAGTTACACGCTCTCATGGTCAAAGGAAGAGATACTTGACATTGGCAAAGCTCTAGCAAACGAACTACACGATCTTTGTGCTATGCTTAGGATTGGGTCTTGTCCATCACATCATTCTTCTAATGATGTGATCCCGTTATCAACGACATCCAATGTCCATAGCCAGGAAACAATGACTATCTGTTGATCACAACGAGCTAGTCAACTAGAGGCTCACTAGGGACATATTGTGGTCTATGTATTCACACGTGTATTACGATTTCCGGATAATACAGTTATAGCATGAATAAAAGACTATTATCATGAACAAAGAAATATAATAATAACTTATTAATTATTGCCTCTAGGGCATATTTCCAACACGTCTGTGGGTGTTTGAGGTGTCGGATTTGAAGTCCGGATGTAGATGCTCTTAGTAAACTTTAATTCCAATTGAGCGGAAATATCCTTCAGGTTAAAGCAAGACAAGAGTCCAAAAAGCCATATGCTTATTGTTAGTGAACAATAGGAAAAGCGAGAAAGATGTGAAACATCTCTGCAAATAATTGGCTTATGATCATCATCTCGCACATTACCGCTAGTCTCGGTTTGCACAGACGATCATATGCTGCCTTGGACTCAATGATCGGGGAATAGAAATATCTAAAGCTGAAATAACGACTTCACATTTTACTCCCATAAAAGCTACATTTACATAGTATTTCCAGTGAGTAAACCGACCATTTTTGGAATAACGACTTGATCAATCTTGTAGAGAACCAAAAGAACAAAAAAAAAATAGCAATTCCATCTTACACACGCATATGCTACACTAGGCGCACCTAGCCGCACCTAGCTAGCTAGTACTCCTACTAGCGCCTTGCCGCCTTGCCGCAAGCCGCCGCGGCTTCCTCCGCCGCCAGCCGCTCATGCACTATCCTGATATACGCCGCCGCGGCCGCGTCGATGCCGCCCCGCTGCGCAACGGCGCCGGCGGCCCCGTGCACGCTCGCCGTGGCCATCTTCTGCCTCTCCGTTCCGATCTTCTCCACCCTCTGGACGCAGACTTCTCCAACACGCGACATGTCGGATGATATATACTAGTGTGTTGAGTGTTTGGATTTGGTTTGGACTGAATGAATGAATGATCGTGGATGCACCGGAGGGGCAGGGTATTTATAGAGCAGCGCCCACCGCCTCCATGCGGTCGCGTGGTTTCCAAGGAAGAGTCGTCTCCGAACATACATGACTGCTGGATTGATGCGTTGACTCAATGGCCCTGGTGGAACGTTCAACACGCACGTAGTAGTACGTACGAGTGCAATATTGTTATACCTCACGGTGTTTCAGTTGGACTTGGTCAATGTTCTCCCTTTATGCCGTTTCATACATGTAGTCACTACTCTGTAGCTTGTCAATATAATGACATATTCACTAGTATCAAAAAGAATTTCGCCTTTGCTATTGCATAGATGGGTGAAATTTTTCGCCGCATAAATGATCCCGCGTGAGAGCATGGCAGGGTGGCGTGGCGGCGTACGGGCCGCGTCTGGCGGGGACCAAAAGTTCGAGGCGGTGCTAGTGGAGTCTTTGGATCAAGATCTTACGGTTGAGCAATTTGATTGAAAAATACAGGCGATTGTGTAATAGGCAGACTTTTTTTTCTGAGTCACTAGTGCTAAAACTTGGACAGAAACTGTCGTCAATACTCAAGACTACTCCAACTCTATTATCTCACTACTATGTTCCAAATGATTGTATTAACTGGTAAATTAGTGGGAAAAGAAAGTAACGATTGATCACTCTGAATGCGCCAAGTGATACTTTTGGTTGTCTTCTGGGTAGTTATCCTCAAAAAAAAAGTAACGATGAGAATTGCCAAGAAGCGACGAGTGAAAAAACACCTATACGCACACGCTGATTTGGTTTGCTATATAGGTCAGGACGTGCAACTGCTTCATAAATCTCAAATGAGAATCAGATTCGGTTTTTGATGGCTACATATGATTGATCACTAAATAAAGGTAACAGACAAGACCTGCAGAGATTCGGTCGCGCATAAGAAGTCCGTTGTCCGTATGATCGTGTCTCCATCGGCCAAATTCCACGGACCAAATTAAGCACGCGGGTTTACTAGTACAAGTACATCTGTCTGAACTAGCTAATTGTTTGGCTAAGCCGGGATTATAATTTTCACATATAAACAAGGGTGCAACGTGTGAGAAGCAGGGACTAGCTAGTGTCACGGGGCTGCTAGAAAGTCCAAAAGTGTTTAGTTTGGTGAGTCAGTAAGTGAGGGTCAGAAAGAAGTGTTCCATCAGTTTGTTTTGAATACAACATCCATCAGTGAGTGAGGGTCAGAAAGAAGTGCTCCATCAGTGAGTGAGGGTCAGAAAGAAGTGTTCAATCAGTTGCCTTTGTTGAACTTTGCTGAAGCATATATTTTACGCTTGATTCCCCGCTCTCTAATTAACTTTGCATGATCAGGCGTCCGGGCAGGAAGCATCATCCTAATAAGGGTACTGCATGTGCTTCACGCGGTAAGAGTAAGAACAAGATCACTTGGAGGAGTGGAGTCACACACTAAATTGATGTACTCTCTCTGCACCAAAATATAGAACGTTTTTTTAGTTCAAAGTAGTATCAGCCAGTTCGTTCAAAAAGTCAAAAATCATTCAAGTACGCATATGTTTCTATGGTTGAAACCCTAGCCACTGGAAGAAGAGGAGCTTCATTTTTTCGCTAGTT
>NC_041380.1:84529387-84547702 GCF_002162155.2 Triticum dicoccoides
ATGGAGCTCTCCCATTTGTTTGGATTCTGAACCGTCGGATTAGTTGTCCAAAACGATCCAGGCCGTCGGATCTCTAGATGGAGCGATATGGACCGTTGGATCTCAGACATCTCAGACGAAACGATATGGGCCGTCGGATCGAGGCTGGGCATGCCACCGCCTGTAAATCCCGTGCCCCACCAAGGGCATTCTTGTCTTTTCACACGCAGGCGTATAAAACGCATCAGGTCAAAACCTAGCCGCCACCTACCGCACACGCGCACCCCGCTCCTCCTCTCCTCTGCGCCGCTGCCGCCCGTCATCCTCCCCCGCATCACGCGCGCACGCGCCCCGCCCCATCCTCGCCTCGCTCCTCCTCTCCTCCGCGCCACTGCCGCTCGTCCTCCTCCTCTCCTCTGCGTCGTCGCCGTTGTCCATCGCCACCGCGCCCTCCTCCTCCTTCCACCTCCTAGCCCGCGCCCAATCTCTGCAGCCCTTCTTCCCTCCCTGCGCCCGAAACCCTAGCCCTCGACCATGGTGCCCGAATCCGCAGGAGGTGCAGCAGAGAGGTCCCAGTGACCACGGCGGCGCATTCGCGGCCGGTCCACCTCGGGCTGCTTCTCCACCACCACGCACCTGCCCCGCGTGCGCTCCTTCTCTCCCGGGAGTGGGCCGCAGCCATGGAGAGTGGCCAGAGGATCAAGGACGGCCAACCCCTGCCTCCTCTCCAGCATGCTCGTCTCTGCCATCTCTGCCGAAAAAGGAGACGGGAGCAAGATGAGAAGACGAAGGAGAAGCCCTGCCATCTCTGCCCCGTCCACTGCGTTGAGCGCGGGGACCGTCTGGGCTCTGCTTATGCACCCCAAACTATTCACCTCCACGCCACTTCCAATCTCCCCATCCCTTTCTTGAAGGTATCTGTTGGGGAACGTAGCAATAATTCAAAATTTTCCTACGTGTCACCAAGATCAATCTAGGAGATACTAGCAACGAGAGAGAGGGAGTGCATCTTCATACCCTTGAAGATCTCTAAGCGGAACCGTTCAAGAGAACGGGGTTGATGGAGTCGTACTCGTCGTGATCCAAATCACCGATGATCCTACCGCCGAACGGACGGCACCTCCGCGTTCAACACACGTGCGGAACGGACACGTCTCCCGCGCCTTGATCTAGCAAGAAGGAGGGAGAGGTTGAGGAATAGAGTCCAGCAGCAGCACGACGGCATGGTGGTGATGGAGTGGCAGTTCTCCGGCAGGCCTTCGCCAAGCTCACGCGGAGGAGGAGAGGTATTGGAGGGCAGGGGCTGCGCCAGGTGCAAGGGTATGGCCGCCCTCCCACCCCTCCACTATTTATAGGTGGGGAGAGAGGGGGCTGGCCCCCCTAGATCCCATCTAGGGTTGGGGGCGGCGGCCAAGGGGGGGGAGGAGTGCCTCCCAAGTCAAGTGGAGGTCCTTCCCCTTAGGGTTTCCCCTCTCCCATGCGCATGGGCCTTGGGGGGGCCGGTGCCCCTAGCCCATTAAGGCTAGGCAGCCCCCCTACAGCCCATGCTGTTGTATTGGACGTGGTGGAACATTTTCCGGACCTCCGGACCCCTTTGGAACCTTCCGGAAGCTTCCCGGTACAATACCATAAAAACCAAACTTTTCCTGGAACCCGAACAATAACTTTCCATATATAAATCTTTACCTCCGGACCATTCCGGAACTCCTTGTGATGTCCAGGATCTCATTCGGGACTCCGAACAACATTCGGTAATCACATACAAGTCTTCCTAATAACCCTAGCGTCATCGAACCTTAAGTGTGTAGACCCTACGGGTTCGGGAACCATGCAGACATGACCGAGACATCTCTCTGGTCAATAACCAACAGCGGGATCTGGATACCCATGTTGGCTCCCACATATTCCATGATGATCTCATCGGATGAACCATGATGTCAAGGATTTAGTCAATCCCGTATACAATTCCCTTTGTCTATCGGTACGATACTTGCCCGAGATTCGATCGTCGGTATCCTGATACCTCGTTCAATCTCGTTACCGGCAAGTCTCTTTACTCGTTTCGTAACACATCATCCCGTGATCAACTCCTTGGTCACATTGTGCACATTATGATGATGTCCTACCGAGTGGGCCCAAAGATACCTCTCCGTTCCACGGAGTGACAAATCCCAGTCTCGATTCGTGCCAACCCAACAGACACTTTCGGAGATACCCGCAGTGCATCTTTATAGCCACCCAGTTACGTTGTGACGTTTGGTACACCCAAAGCATTCCTACGGTATCCGGGAGTTGCACAATCTCATGGTCTAAGGAAATGATACTTGACATTAGAAAAGCTTTAGCATACGAACTACACGATCTTGTGCTAGGCTTAGGATTGGGTCTTGTCCATCACATCATTCTCCTAATGATGTGATCCCGTCATCAACGACATCCAATGTCCATGGTCAGGAAACCGTAACCATCTATCGATCAACGAGCTAGTCAACTAGAGGCTTACTAGGGACATGGTGTTGTCTATGTATCCACACATGTATCTGAATTTCCTATCAATACAATTCTGGCATGGATAATAAACGATTATCATGAACAAGGAAATATAATAATAACTAATTTATCATTGCCTCTAGGGCATATTTCCAACAGTCTCCCACTTGCACTAGAGTCAATAATCCAGTTCACATCGCTATGTGATTAATACTCAAGGTCACATCCCCATGTGACTAACACCCAAAGATTTTACTAGAGTCAATAATCTAGTTCACATTACCATGTGATTAACACTCAATGAGTTCTGGGTTTGATCATGTTATGCTTGTGAGAGATGTTATAGTCAACGGGTCTGAACCTTTCAGATCCGTGTGTGCTTTACAAATCTCTATGTCATCTTGTATATGCAGCTACCACGCTCTATTTGGAGCTATTCCAAATAACTGTTCTACTATACGAATCCGGTTTACTACTCAGAATCATCCAGATTAGTGTCAAAGATTGCATCGGTGTAACCCTTTAGATGAACTCTTTTACCACCTCCATAATCGAGAAAATTCCTTAGTCCACTAGTTACTAAGGATAACCTTGACCGTTGTCCTGTGATCCATTCCTAGATCACACTTGTACCCCTTGACTGACTCATGGCTTGGCCACTTCAGGTGCGGTACACAACACAACATACTTTAGAGCCTACGTCTAATGCATAGGGGACGACCTTCGTCCTTTCTCTCTATTCTGCCGTGGTCAGGTCTTGAGTTTTACTCAATACTCATACCTTATAACACAGCCAAGAACTCCTTCTTTGCCGATCTATTTTTGAACTCCTTCAAAATTCTCTCATGGTATGTGTTCGTTTGAAAGTACTATTAAGCGATTTTGATCTATCCTTATAGATCTTGATGCTCAATGTTCAAGTAGCCTAATCCAGGTTTTCCATTGAAAAACACTTTTCAAATAACCCTATATGCTTTCCAGAAACTCTACATCATTTCTGATCAACAATAGTCAACAACATATACTCATCAGAAATTCTATAGTGCTCCCACTCACTTCTTTGGAAATACAAGTTTCTCACAAACTTTGTATAAACCCAAAATCTTTGATCATCTCATCAAAGCGTACATTCCAACTCCGAGATGCTTACTCCAGTCCTTAGAAGGATTGCTGGAACTTCGCATACTTGTTAGCATCTTTCAGGATTGTCAAAAAACTTCTGGTTTTATCACATACAACCTTTCCTCAAGAAACACGTCGAGGAAACAATGTTTTGACATCCTATCTGCAAGATTTCATAAATAATGCAGTAACTGCTAACATAATTCCAACAGACTCTTAGCATCGCTACGAGTGAGAAAGTCTCATCGTAGTCAACTCCTTTGAACTTGTCGGAAAACCTCTTAACGACAAGTCGAGCTTTCTTAATGGTGACATTTACCATCATTGTCCATCTTCCTTTTAAAATCCATCTGCACCCAACAGCCTTACGACCATCAAGTAGTTCTTTCAAAGTCTATACTTTGTTTTTATACATCGATCCTCTCTTGGATTTTATGGCCTCGAGCCATTCGTCAGAATCCGGGCCCACCATCGCTTCTCCATAGCTCGTAGGTTCATTGTTGTCTAGCAACATGACTTCCAAGACAGGATTACGTACCACTCTGAAGTAGTATGCATCCTTGTCGACCTATGAGGTTTGGTAGTGACTTGATCCGAAGTTTCATGATCACTATCATAAGCTTCCACTTCAATCGGTGTAGGTGCCACAGGAACAACTTCCTGTGCCCTGCTCCACACTAGTTGAAGTGACGGTTCAATAACCTCATCAAGTCTCCACCATCCTCCCACTCAATTCTTTCGAGAGAAACTTTTCCTCGAGAAAGGACCCGTTTCTAGAAACAATCACTTTTGCTTCCAGATCTGAAATAGGAGGTATACCCAACTGTTTTGGGTATTCTATGAAGATGCATTTATCCGCTTTGGGTTCGAGCTTATCAGCCTGAAACTTTTTCACATAAGCATCGCAGCCCCAAACTTTTAAGAAACGACAGCTTAGGGTTTTTCTAAACCATAGTTCATACGGTGTCATCTCAACGGAATTGTGTGGTGCCCTATTTATAGTGAGTGCGGTTGTCTCTAATACCTAACCCATAAACGATAGTGGTAATTCGATAAGAGACATCATGGTATGCACCATATCCAATAGGGTGCAGTTGTGATGTTCGGACACACCATCACACTATGGTGGTCCAGGCAGTATTAGTCGTGAAACAATTTCCATAATGTCTTAATTGTGTGCCAAACTCGTAACTCAGATATTCATCTCTATGATCATATCATAGACATTTTATCCTCTTGTCACGACGATCTTCAACTTCACTATGAAATTACTTGAACCTTTCAATAATTCAGACTTGTGTTTCATCAAGTAAATATACTCAGCATCTACTCGAATCATCTGTGAAGTAAGAACATAACGATATCCAGTGCATGCCTCAGCACTCATTGGACTGCACACATCAAAATGTATTACTTCCAACAAGTTGCTTTGTTGTTCCATCTTATTGAAAACGAGGCCTTTCAGTCATCTTGCCCATGTGGTATGATTTGCATGTCTCAAGTGATTCAAAATCAAGTGAGTCCAAACGATCCATCTGCATGGAGTTTCTTCATGCATATCTACCAATAGACACGGTCCGCATGTCTCAATCTTTTCAAAACGAGTGAGACCAAAGATCCATCAACATGGAGCTTCTTCATGCATTTTATACTAACATGACTCAAATGGCAGTGCCACAAGTACGTGGTACTATCATTACTATCTTATATCTTTTGGCATGAACATGTGTATCACTACGATCGAGATTCAATAAACCATTCATTTTAGGTGCAAGACCATCGAAGGTATTATTCAAATAAATAGAGTAACCATTATTCTCCTTAAATGAATAACCGTGTGGCGATAAACATAATCCAATCATGTCTATGCTCAACGCAAACACCAAATAACAATTATTTTGGTTTAACACCAATCTCGATGGTAGAGGGTGCGTGCGATGTTTGATCACATCAACCTTGGAAACACTTCCAACACATATCGTCATCTCACCTTTAGCTAGTCTCCGCAGCCTTTTATTTCGAGTTACTAATGCTTAGCAACCGAACCGGTATTTATTACCCTGGTGCTACTAGGAGTACTAGTAAAGTACACAATAATATGACGTATATCCAAAATACTTTTGTCGACCTTGCCAGCCTTCTCATGTACCAAGTATCTAGGGTAGTTCTGCTTCAGTGACTGTTCCCCTCATTATAGAAGCACTTAGTCTCGGGTTTGGTTCAACCTTGGGTTTCTTCACTAGAGTACCAACTGATTTGCCGTCTCATGAAGTATCCCTTCTTTCTCTTGCCCTTCTTGAAACTAGTGTTTTAACCATCAACAATTGATGCTCCTACTTGATTTCTACTTTCACGGTGTCAAACATCGCGAGTTGCTCAAGGACCATCATGTCTATCCCTGATATGTTATAGTTCATCACGAAGCTCCAATAGCTTGGTGGCAGTCACTATGGAGAACCATCACTTTCTCATCTGGAAGATTAAATCCCACTCGATTCAAGCGATTGCGGTACTCAGACAATCTGAGCACATGCTCAACGATTGAGTTTTTCTCCCTTAGTTTGCAGGCTTAAGAAACTTGTCAGAGGTCTCATACCTCTTGACGTGGGCACTAGTCTGAAATTCCAATTTCAGTCCTTGGAACATCTCATATGTTTTGCGACGTTTCAAAAACGTCTTTGGTGCCCACAATTCTAAACCGTTAGCATTACGCACTGAACTACCACGTAGTCATCAAAACGTGTATGTCAGATGTTTCCCAATATCTACAGACGACGCTCGAGGTTCAACGCACTGAGCGGTGCATTAAGGACATAGCCCTTCTGTGCATCAATGAGGATAATCCTCAGTTCACGGACCCAGTCCGCATAATTGCTACTATCAACTCTCAACTAAATTTTCTCTAGGAACATATCTAAAATAGTAGAACCAAAGCGTGAGCTACGACATAATTTGCAAAGACCTTTTGACTATGTTCATGATAATTAAGTTCATCTAATCAAATTATTCAATGAACTCCCACTTAGATAGACATCCCTCTAGTCATCTAAGTGATACATGATCCGAGTCAACTAGGCCGTGTCCGATCATCACGTGAGACGGACTAGTCATCATCGATGGACATCTTCATGTTGATCGTATCCACTATACGGCTCATGTTCGACCTTTCGGTCTTCCGTGTTCCGAGGCCATGTCTGTACATGCTAGGCTCGTCAAGTTAACCTAAGTGTATTGCGTGTGTAAGTCTGGCTTACACCCGTTGTATGCGAACATTAGAACCTATCACACCCGATCATCACGTGGTGCTTCGGAACAATGGACTTTAGCAACAGTGCACAGTTAGGGGGAACACAATTCTTGATATTTTAATGAGGGATCATCTTATTTATGCTACCGTCGTTCTAAGCAAATAAGATGTAACCATGACAAACATCACATGCAAATCATAAAGTGACATGATATGGCCAATATCATCTTGCGCCTTTGATCTCCATCTTCGAGTCGCGGCATGAACACCATCGTCACCGGCATGACACCATGATCTCCATCATCGTGTCTTCATGAAGTTGCCTCGCCAACTATTACTTCTACTACTATGGCTAACGGTTAGCAATAAAGTAAACTAATTACATGGCGTTTTCATTGACACGCAGGTCATAAATAAATTAAGACAACTCCTATGGCTCCTGCCGGTTGTCATACTCATTGACATGCAAGTCGTGATTCCTATTACAAGAACATGATCAATCTCATACATCACATATATCATTCATCACACCCTTTTGGCCATATCACATCACATAGCATACCCTGCAAAAACAAGTTAGACGTCCTCTAATTGTTGTTGCATGTTTTACGTGGCTGCTATGGGTTTCTAGCAAGAACGTTTCTTACCTGCGCAAAACCACAACGGTGATATGCCAATTGCTATTTACCCTTCATAAGGACCATTTTCATCTAGTCCGATCCAACTAAAGTGGGAGAGACAGACACCCGCTAGCCACCTTATGCAACTACTGCATGTTAGTCGGTGGAACCTGTCTCACGTAAGAGTACGTGTAAGATCGGTCCGGGCCGCTTCATCCCACAATGCCGTCGAATCAAGATAAGACTAGTAACGGCAAGCAAATTGAACAAATCATCAGCCACAACTACTCTGTGTTCTACTCGTGCATAGAATCTACGCATAGACCTAGCTCATGATGCCACTGTTGGGGAACGTAGCAATAATTCAAAATTTTCCTACGTATCACCAAGATCAATCTAGGAGATACTAGCAACGAGAGAGAGGGAGTGCATCTTCATACCCTTGAAGATCTCTAAGCGGAAGCGTTCAAGAGAACGGGGTTGATGGAGTCGTACTCGTTGTGATCCAAATCACCGATGATCCTAGCGCCGAACGGACGGCACCTCGCGTTCAACACACGTACGGAACGGAGACGTCTCCCGCGCCTTGATCCAGAAAGGAGGAGGGAGAGGTTGAGGAAGAGAGTCCAACAGCAGCACGACGGCATGGTGGTGATGGAGTGGCAGTTCTCCGGTAGGGCCTCGCCAAGCTCACGCGGAGGAGGAGAGGTATTGGAGGGCAGGGGCTGCGCCAGGTGCAAGGGTATGGCCGTCCTCCCACCCCTCCACTATTTATAGGTGGGGAGAGAGGGGGTCAGCCCCCCTAGATCCCATCTAGGGTTGGGGGCGGCGGCCAAAGGGGGGAGGAGTGCCTCCCAAGTCAAGTGGAGGTCCTCCCCCTTAGGGTTTCCCCTCTCCCATGCGCATGGGCCTTGGGGTGGCTGGTGCCCCTGGCCCATTAAGGCTAGGGAGCCCCTCTACAGCCCATGCTGCTGTATTGGACGTGGTGGAACATTTTCTGGACCTCCAGACCCCTCTGGAATCCTCCGGAACCTTCCGGAAGCTTCCTGGTACAATACCGAAAAAACCAAACTTTTCCTGGAACCCGAACAATAACTTTCCATATATAAATCTTTAACTTCGGACCATTCCGGAACTCCTCGTGACGTCCGGGATCTCATCCGGGACTCCGAACAACATTCGGTAATCACATACAAGTCTTCCTAATAACCCTAGCGTCATCGAACCTTAAGTGTGTAGACCCTACGGGTTCGGGAACCATGCAGACATGACCGAGACATCTCTCTGGTCAATAACCAATAGCGGGATCTGGATACCCATGTTGGCTCCCACATGTTCCACAATGATCTCATCGGATGAACCACGATGTCAAGGATTCAGTCAATCCCGTATACAATTCCCTTTGTCTATCGGTACGATACTTGCCCGAGATTCGATCGTCGGTATCCCGATACCTCGTTCAATCTCGTTACCGGCAAGTCTCTTTACTCGTTCCGTAACACATCATCCCGTGGTCAACTCCTTGGTCACATTGTGCACATTATGATGATGTCCTACCGAGTGGGCCCAGAGATACCTCTCCGTTACACGGAGTGACAAATCCCAGTCTCGATTCGTGCCAACCCAACAGACACTTTCGGAGATACCCGCAGTGCACCTTTATAGCCACCCAGTTATGTTGTGACGTTTGGTACACCCAAAGCATTCCTACGGTATCCGGGAGTTGCACAATCTCATGGTCTAAGGAAATGATACTTGACATTAGAAAAGCTTTAGCATACGAACTACACGATCTTGTGCTAGGCTTAGGATTGGGTCTTGTCCATCACATCATTCTCCTAATGATGTGATTCCGTCATCAACGACATTCAATGTCCATGGTCAGGAAACCGTAACCATCTATGGATCAACGAGCTAGTCAACTAGAGGCTTACTAGGGACATGGTGTTGTCTATGTATCCACACATGTATCTGAGTTTCCTATCAATACAATTCTAGCATGGATAATAAAAGATTATCATGAACAAGGAAATATAATAGTAACTAATCTATTATTGCCTCTTGGGCATATTTCCAACAGTATCCACACTCTCTCTTCCTCCTGATTAACCTGCCCCCCATTCATGCCCTCCTCTTCTGTGATTTAATCACAAGAGTTTCTTATCTTTGTTTGTGAAGGTCCTTTTTGTGTATGCCTACAAGTTGTTCGATAAAAATCCAAGCAGGTTGTAGGAGAAGGTTAATTCCATTTTATGCCCTTTTGTGTACTCAACGGTTCTTTTTTTTCTAACATTTAGCATGCAGTCAACATAACTTACATGTACAATGTATTACCTGGTCATGAAACTTGCCTACTCAAGATATGAGTAAATTGAGTAAATTCCCCAGAAAATATAGTTATGCTTGATTTAATATGGTTTGCTGTCACGCACAAGTGCACATTTAGTGAACTGCAAGCTTAAATCATGACAATGTTCTATGCTGAGCAAATCCACCCTTTGCAGGTATGCTTAGTAACGTCAAAGAGATGCCGCCAATTACAAATTATGATATTCATCATTACACATTAGCACCACCATGGATAGCCAAGATCCTTCCCAGCCATGATAATCAGGTATCTTAAAAGGTGCAACACATTTGATTTTGGGTTGATTCTGGTTCTTGTATTGAAGGCTTGATGTCTGTGAGTATTTACTTAAGAGGAAACTTGCATATGATGGAGAAGGCATTCATGGTAGAGGGAAAGGTTATTGTTGATCCTTTTTGTAAGATTTCCCCACTTCGCTTTTTTAACTGTGCATGATTCCTTATGGAGATTCACAAAAGGTGGCTACCTCAGTAAATGAATATACTTTTGGAAGATTCACAAAAGATTAGGGTTTATATGCATGTTGTTATCCATGACCTGTGATGGTTTAGATTGGAGCCTAACTGAATTAGTTGAATGTAGACTTTCTGATATGGATAAGCATATACAAATAAGGATCAACATTTGATTGGGTGTTACAGAAAAAAAATGGTTCCAAGAAATTTGTGAAGATGTGATGAAAGCTACAGATTTAGAGAATGAGTTTGCACTATTGCTTCTAATAAATGGTATGGAAGATTTAGAAAAACAACCTACACTATTACTCCCTCCGTGCCATAATTATATAAGAGGTTACTACACCCAATATATGAGTACACTAGATGTAATAACATTCTATATTATGGGACAAAGGGAGTGCCTTATAGGAAACTGTATGGTGAACACCCAGTTTATTACATGGTTTATGTATGTGCTTTATCCTTATTGTAGTTTTAGTCATAGGTCACACATGCACTATTTCTAATAAAGGGCCATGTTTCTGTATGGTGTTTATTGCTATGATGTTTACTATCGGTGGTACCATAGATTGTTGACTATATTTGTTTTGTACTCTGTTCTGCCAGAGTGAACTTTGCTGTCATTTTCGTCTATCCATCCAGAGGAAGTAGATGATTGATAGAGATTCGGAGGAAGCAATTAATAAATGAAGATCTTGAGGCTCCTATTTCTTCAGGTACTTCCTTTACTTGCAGTTTCCTTTTAATTACGAGCTACCTCTGCCAATATAGTCATTTATTTATTTCATTGCCAGTCTCTGTTGACTGAAATGTAACCATGCATGGGTAGCTTAAATGGCAGCAGTTCTTAATTAGTTAGAAAAAGACAACCAGATTAATCTTGCTTCAGATTATGTTTGTGCTGCTATTGCCCATCATCGGTTGTGTTGTTACTGCTGTTTAAACATACCTGGAACGGGTAACAAGCGGCAAGCCGCTCTTCAACATTGTCGATAACAGCCAGAGAGTGTCTGAATATGAGCGTTGTCGATAACAAGATAGCTAACTATCTATAGTAAAATTCAGCTCCACGTGTTTAGTTGGTACATTGCTTCTAAAATTTATGCACCCTGAAACTTGATTTGCATACTCAGAATATAGTCAGAAATGACAAGGAATTTAGCTTCAGAATTGACAAGGAATGCTCTTTTCTCTCTCTTTAGATTCATTGCTAGCCCCACAAAGGAAGAGGATGCCAGGACGAGGACTGTAATCAATCCCCGCCTTACTTTCCCAACGACAGTGTGAATGACTCCGAGCCTAGGTGAGCAGCGGCCAGACCAGTACTTCCCCACCTGCGTTGCTTTCCCTGTTATTACTGAGTTTGTGTCGTTGTTGTGCTCCTTCTCTCCCTTCTCCCAGGTGCTGAACGTACCCATCTTGCTGATCTAATGTGTATCTATCAATTTGATGCAGCGTTGTTGTCTTATTTTCATGACGGCGTGGTGTCTCGACGCGTGATGGATTCACTCACACGGAGGAAGCTTTTCTCCGCTACTCCGGCGACAAGCGCACAAGCTTTTGGGTCCATGGCGCCACCGGTAAACAAGGTATGTCCTGTTCCGTTGATTGATCAGTTCATCTTGCTTTTAAAATTCTTACACTATGATTTGCTCAAATTCTATCAAGTCAACGGTGGAAATTGAATTTATTTATTTGAAATGCATGCCATTTCTCCCTGATCATTAGTTCATGTATCTTGATGATGTAAACCTGGTGTCGTTTAATCTTTTTCCATAAACTAGTCATTTGGGAGTTTATTGCAAGCTATACCATCTTGATGCGGAATTGCAGATTGTGTTCTTGCTATAATTTCTTACGATTGGTGCTGCCTAATGTGTTTTGCAGGTACAGATCTTGGTGATCATGAGTATTAGTAGCTATATATATCCATGTTCTTTGTTCTCATATTAGTTCACAGATAGGTTCTCGACATGGGTAATTACTCTCTAAAACAACAATTTAGTGGTGTGCTAAGCCACTATTTCTATATAATTATTATCAAGAAAATTTGCTCTAGCACGTATGCTTTGCAGCCAAGTCTGGCGAACAAAGTAATTAAGATGAAGCATTTTCCTGATTTTCTTAACCTGGAGCTTTTACCATCTCTTCATCGCATCAACTTTTACAGTAGCATCCAGTCAAATCTTTGTTTCTATGTATTTTTAACTCTATTAAAAACTAAAAAAATTGAAGCACCAGCAAGCCTTTTGTTAAATCTTATATTATCCACAGTAGGATATCTAAATTCAGTTATGCTTTAATCTTAAAATCTTGAGAAGGCAATTTATTTACCTTGGTTTGTTATCTTGTGTTATGCGCTACTAAATGATATGATCCTATCTAAGATGAGAATATGCATAGGAATGGGGCAATTTATTGTCAAAGAAAGTCATGTAGTACCTTGCTGTGATTATTAGCCTATTGTGATACTCAATACCTAACAATGAAAATGTTTTATGACTGAAAGTTTGACGTGATCTCAAGTATGATTTGCTAATGTTGGTTACAGGATCTCCAGCCTGACAACAAAAGAAAGGGATGTTGCCCCGTTATCGTCGTCATCCTCATGGTTAGTTACATGATCTCAAGTCTCTCTCTCCAATTTGCTAATTGTAGTCCTATGTATGACTTGGTAGACGAGATGTGGGTTCCAATAGCCTCTCAAGATTATAAGTAGATTTCATATATTTGAACAATGGACTGGGATTATGTTTCATATACGCATATGTGTTTATTGTATCATTTAGTTCCGCTGCCACAATGCCAAAGTTTTACTACTCCCTCCGGTCTGAATTAATTGACGTGATCTGCCGATAATGGTTTGAAGTGTCAGGCTCGCTGATATATGTTATTTCATAATATGCATAGGGTTTTTCTCTATCCACTTAGACGGATTATCACCCTTTTCATGGAAGGATATATAAGTTTAGATCTGAATATATTGTTAAGGCATTCTCAGTATCGAATATATGATGGTACAAATTCCAGAGTCATCATTATAAACAACAAGGGTTTATGCCTTTCCAAATTAATTATGTAAGTTATCTTTGAGCCTTCTCCTGTTCACAAACTTTAAATAGTCTTGCCGGTATGTAGGGTTATAATACATGTTTATACATTTTATTCGTTTTAGTGCATTAAGATTGTGATCTCCTTACTATCATACTGTTTGCTTAAAACAAAGACCGACAAACCTGCTCCCACTGTATGCACTCCCGTGTCGTTTACTCTTCATTGGAAATCTATGGGCAAGTGTAGAAAAATGAGAATCTGGTTCTTAAACTAAAATTTGGATAAACATGGAAAGTGGAAGTTTTATTGCTGATTTTTCATATAGTTTCAGCCACGACAAACTGTGGGGGTCCTAATATTTTCCTTTCATTTAATTTGGCTTATAAAGATCTCCAATGGACAATGATGATAGTCGTTTAATTGTACTGCTTGCCCTGATTATGATTGCTGCATTGCATATGGTTGCTTCCCATATATTACTTTTGTCTGACTGTAAGTTCAGAAATTGTTGCTTTGTAATGATAATACTCTTATTGATCCCAAGCTTATTGCTTTGGATGCTGAAATATTTGACTGCAAGTTCAGACATTTGCCCGTCAGGAGGTAATTTGAGGCTAAAAGTAATAAGAATAAAGAACATATGAAACCAGTGGATATTGCTGACAAAATCTTATTATGGTTTCAGTGTGAGAGCAAGTTGCATGTTGTATGAACTAAGGGCAAATTTGTGTTGTTTCCCTGGATATTGCAGGAATGGGTGAACCAAGGAAAATAACGCCGGTGTTCTAAGATATTTTGAGATTAGCCTTGATAGTTGGATGCCCTGTACCCGTGAGGCGGTCGCTCATGTAAACTCCAAGGTAGTTACGGCAGATTGAAGAATTCATGTCTCTGAAGCATGGTATTTGAGTTAATTTCAAGCCCCTTCTCCCGTTGTAACTGGTGGTTTGCCATCCCAGATAAACCCATGTTGTCTAATCATCGTGCAGTGGCAACAACTAATTAAATCAGCCTATTGTCCCCTGCATAAAATAGTCTTTCTTAAATAGTTAGCCCGGGTTAATAATTTTTGGTGCAACTATACTGTACCATCTCTATACTTTGTTTGCTTCCTTAGTTGTTATCTTTTGACATCTAACCTGCTTTATGGCTGCTAATCATGGTCCTGCTTATGTACATATTTGTGTAGGTTCAGTTTTTGTCAACATCGGCTTCTTTGATAACTTAGTCTTCAAAATTCGAGAAGTGTGGGTGTGTGACCATACTGGTCCTCCTATGCAAAATGGATTTACCATTGTAAGTGATAATGTTTGTTCCACTCCGGTTTTTGATGATCTGAAGCATTCACTAATTTTGCATCTAGCCTCGACCTCTCTATATTGATAAAGTATAAAACCACTCTGGAATTAAGATATGTTCGACATCATCCAGTCATTCTGTGGTGGTGGTAGCCCCTTCGGAGGTAAACTGTATCCGAACCAACTGAATGACTGCCTGCCATTGTGGTATTCCTTCACATGTGATTTTGTCCATTGAAATACTATCAGAAGTACCTTCATTTGCAAGTTGTTTAGATAGATTTTTCTGCCAGGAAAGAAAACTTCTTATTTCGCTTTCGTCTCAGCATTGTGGTGTCTAATACACACACACACACACACACACACACACACACACACACACACACACACACACACACACACACACCTTTGCCTGAACTCTGATGCGGCAGTATGAACTTTTTCTTCATGCTAAGTAGGTGGGTGAGGGTTAGGTTCGGCAAGACTGTTGTGTGTTGCTGCTTGTGCAGGTGGTGTTTTTAAGTTTGTAAGGGCTGTTGCCTGGATTTGGCTCGTCGTTTCTGTCTGCTTCATAAATAAAATGGAGCGGGGGGTAAC
The DNA here is from genome assembly GCF_002162155.2 of Triticum dicoccoides. Lineage (NCBI taxonomy): Eukaryota > Viridiplantae > Streptophyta > Magnoliopsida > Poales > Poaceae > Triticum > Triticum dicoccoides. Next base: position 84,544,621 of record NC_041380.1, read on the forward strand.
CCCTTTCTTTTAAACAATAAAATCCTTTGCCCTGTTCGCTGCTCTTTGGCCTGTAAAGCCGCTATTTAAATAATGTATGTAGGAACTTCACAAAAGGACATTAAGTTGCATATTATTCACTATTCTATCATATGTGAATTCGAAGAATAATATGTATTTTCCCCTACCACCTCATGCCAATGCCCATTTTACATTCAGTACAGATCACTTTCATTGAATTTCCTCTCTTTTGCTCATTTCAATGTCCATTTTTCTAATACGTAATTTGGTGGTGTTCTATTTAGAGTGTCAGTTACTGGCCTGTCTTGCAGTTTCCGCATCCTTGTTGCTTCTATTTTAGTACCGGTGCAAGGTGGCATCTATATCGGGTTGTCCGCAATCTGAACTTCTTTTACAGTGGCACTCTTTTACTTTGCAAGCGAAATGCTTGAGAAATATAAATCTTGAAAATCTACTGGTAAAGAAGGTGCCGATCATCCTGTTATGGAATTGCTTTATAAGACCAATAATCTTTCGTGATTTGTTTCTCTCTAATAGTGTGGCGTGCCCAAGTCTATTCATATTGCCCTAAGAGGCTTTCTTTTCTTCATTTTCTATAGGGATGTAGTGAGAATGGATAGTGAGAATGATGCATTTCCAGTTTTTTATCTTTGTGTCTATTTTGTTGTTTTTAGATGTTTAAGATAGTGGGATCATGCATGCCTTTTACAGTTTTTCAGTTAACAAATTTTGTTCAGCTCGATCAGTTTTTGATTACTGTGATGTTAGTGTTCTTTCTTAGCACCTTCACTTTATTTTTCAATTAAGTTCATTGTTCTGTACTTACTGCTATACTTTGTTCAAAAATCCATTGTTCATTGTTGTTTATTAAATTAGCCATGTCCATTTGTTATTCCTAGGATTTCCTTAAATAACTATAATAGATGGAACATGAGAACATGTCCATCTCACAGAGAATTAATCTTGCTTCCTTACAGAGCCTCTGAACATGATGATCATGTGGACTAAGCTTGCATGTGGGTGCGCCAAGGAGCATGTCCAACCTATGAAGGGATAACAACTAATTTGTCAGACTTTGTGAAGACATCATGGATTGGAGAACGTCAGATATGTGTCCTTGTGTTCAAGGCTAAAAGGGGCAAACTGTTGCTTGCTATCTACCTGCTTTGACAAGGTTGGTTACTAGGTCGTCATCATACATGCAAATGTTCCCTTTGACAAGGTTGGTTACTAGGTTCTTTGTGAGTGTTTGGTTGGACTTATGTCGCACCGCTGATCTGGCTCGCTTTGGTTATCTAACAAACCAACTATTGTATCTACTTGGTGCCAATTCATCGGCTTGGCTTACTTTTGGAACATAGTGCATATTTCCCCATTTGTTGTGAACTTCCAGATCTAATGTGCCATGCTTTTGGTATATTTGATCGCCTTATCCTGCCACAGTGCCTGGATAACTCTTCTGTACTGGACAAACTTGTACCAAGGACTGATCCATTTTGAGCAATCACTCTAAATTTTCTTCGCAATGGTTAATACGTTGTTTATGCGCTTGGAAAATAAGGCAGTTCCTTTGTTAAGACAAGACTAAGTGGGGTGCGTTAGGCCGTGCATCCTATCTTTTTGGGTCAATTCATAGATAATGATTTGGTGTATGGCACGGTACCGAACCAACATCATGCTTTTTTTGTATTTGCAATGCTCCAATGATTGTATTATCATATTGGGTATGACTGTAGCCGGTAGCGGTGCTACCGGGTGCGGCAAGCCGCACTTCCTATCTAGTGGAATAGAGATGAAGCACAACCGAAGGTTCTTTTCCCATGTTAGTTTTGTGTGTCTATGCTGGTAGTGCATCGATGGTATTTGCAATGTCACACAGAATTAAAGCCTCACTACTCTACCCCTATCCTGGTGTGCTCATCATAGCCCACATAACACACATCAGGGTGTCTGTGGTGTTTTCCTCCCACGGATCGTCGGGTCTATATGTGGTGTTTTATCATCCGACGGTTCGGCCTGTCAAGGTGGTGGTGATGGAATGTTTGCGTTCAAGTTTGTTCTGAGTGGTTCTCATGTTTCACATTTTTTTGTTCTCGATAATAAAACAATGAAGCAGCTCTTTGACAACCTAACTTGGAAGGGGTGTCTCTCAGCCTTATAGTTCTTAGTGAATCTATGGATCTTATGTTCTCGCCCATGACAGTGAGGGCTTTCAATACCTATGATTGTTAGTCCATCTTGTGCCTGTTTTGTATTATGTACTTTCTTTTACCGGAGGTTGAAGGAAAGTAAAATGCAAAAGATGGAGCCAGAGACAACAACTTCAATAGACTTTGATGTAACGTCCGATTGTATAAGGGATCGTTTTTATGTGTCTATGGTTCAGTTTCTTTGATCCGTCATACTTTATTTATTTAATGAATAAAGTTGGATCGTTCTAAAAAGAATCGAATTCATGCATAAGCTAGTTTATTCATAAGATCGAATTAATGAGGAAAAAAGGGCAATATGTTTCAGCATAAAGATGTTATTTATATCAATTTACTTTTGCGGAGTAGCAACCGCTATGCTCACTGCACCACAAGTTAGGAGTGGGATCATCTCCGTTCTCCAACGTATGCAGTTATGAAACTATATCTGGATCATCCTATCGTGCCAAAGTACCTACGTAGTGTATATTGAGGTGACATGTACTCCCTCTTTTTCGGTTTATAGGGCTCGCCCCCCACCCCCCACCCCCGCTGACCATGACTCGGGAGTGGGGGGACGATGTTGGCCGCCCCAAGTGGCGGGCGGACGACCGCCGCGACCCACCCCGCTCCTCCCCCGATGGCCTCCGGCGCGAGGCTGACCTGCGGCAGCAGCTAGCCCCCCCGGCCGGCCAGGCGGTCCCCGGCGCGTGACTCCCGCCGCTCCTCCCCCCGCCCCTCTCGCCGCTCCCCGACTCGCGACGACCGCCGTTCGCGCTACCCAGCTCGCCGCGCGTCTCCTCGGCTGATTTGTGGGACCGCGGTAGGTCGCCGGCCGGGGAGCCTAGGCCGTCCGCGCAGTGGAGGTCCCCCTCGCCTGCCCGTCGTCGGGA
>NC_041380.1:84548259-84549933 GCF_002162155.2 Triticum dicoccoides
CCCCCCGGCCTCTGCCTCCACCGCCGCGGCGGCTCCCCCTCCGGGCACCAACGCCTCTTCCGACGGTCCGCCGTGCTTCAATTGCGGCTTGACCAGCCACTTCCAGGTGGCCTTCCCCAACCCTCCAATGTGCTACCTGTGCAAGGATGACAGGCACCCTGCGATTCTCTGTCCGGACCGCCCGGTGTCGGAGGAGATCATGATGTACGGCCACGACATCGAGGACATGGCCTTCTTCCACATCGAGGTCCCGGAGATCCCCCTCCCTCCCCCTCGCCGCTGGGATTGTGTCGGTCGTGGGCGAGGCCGTCGCCACCCCGGAGCTGATCGAGGCGGAGCTCAACCACTTGTGCAGGTGCAAGTGGGATTGGCAGGTGACCCCCACCGCCTCCACCGCCTTCTCGGTGATCTTCCCCGACGCTATGAGTATGGGATTCTGTACCCGCAGCAATAACATCACCTTGGCCCTCAACGGCATTGTGGTGAACATCTCAGAGCCGAGGTGGGATCCCAAGGCCGTGGTTGTTTTGGACACTGCTTGGCTCCTCATCGCCGGCCTGCCAGATGTGGCCCGGTCTGAGTGGGTCATTCGCAGTCTGTCCAAGATCCTAGGCAAGGTGGTGGTGGTCGACGAGCTCTCCCTGCGCAAGGAGGAGGAGGTCCGGGTCAAGGTGAAGTGCCTGGACTCCTCCAAGCTCCACGCCACGATTCGTGTCTTCTTCAACGACGACGGCTACGACCTCAAGATCTGCCCCGAGCCTCCGAACCACGTCGGCCGCCCCCGCTTCTCTGATGACAGTCACCTGGGGGATGGCCCAGCTGATGCCGACGACTCCCACCGCGGACGCTCGCGTCACTCCCGCCTCGACGACCCTGAGGATGACGAGGACGACTCGGAGCACTCCCTCTCCCCCTCCTGTGAGCCCACCAACCCACCCTCGGGTCGTGGCGGCTCCCGAGCGGGGCGCACTCAAGTGTCGGCCGCTGACCTCGCGGTGGCCCTCCGCCTGGCCACCCCGCCGGTCGTGCCCTCTCAGTCTCCGTCGGAGTCGACCAATGACATCTCCAGTCGGGTCCAGACCCCCCGCCCCCCTGGTTCGACCTACCCGGTTACCACGGGTGGCGGTGGGTGTGATGCCTCCGACGCACCTTCACCGACACTCCCGTCCGCGGGGACCGCGGTCGGTGACACCCTGGAGCTCGTCGGCCCGCTCCCCTCGCCGGTGACCTCCGACGTCCGCCTCGCCTCACCTGCCTTCCCGACCGCACCGGTGGCCGTGGTCGTGACCACTCCGGCTTCCGATCACCCTCCTCCGATGGTGGCGTACGCCAGGCGGCCCTGCTCCACCTCGACGCCGGTGACGGCCTCCCGCCGCAGCGCCCGCCTCGATGCGTCCCGGCCAGCAGACTCCCCGGCTCCGTCCATCGTCGAGCAGGCTGAGCTCCGGGCGGCAGTCCGTAACCTCGAGTCAGGTGCGGATCCCGTCCTTCCCAGTTCTTCCAGCTGTTCCTTTTCCGTGCTTGAGGCCGTTCCTCTTGGCCACCTCACCAAGGTGGCCACTGACTCGGCCATAGTCTTCAGGGGGAAGTTGGTCCCCCCTGAGAGCAGATCGCGGCCATTAGGGCCCATGAGATTCTCGATGGCAAGCTGGCTGAGACCCGAGCTCGCTTGCT
>NC_041380.1:84550124-84558981 GCF_002162155.2 Triticum dicoccoides
GGGTGGCCGATGGGATGATCCGTGGACGCACACGTTCGCGCATGCTGCTCTCCGCGCTCAAAGCGCTTCCCGTGTCCTGGGGTCAAGCAGCCCCCCGATGGGGGCTTGGATGCGGGCCCTTTTCTGGAACATCCGCGGCTTCGGACATGATGGCCGTTGCCGCCAACTCATTGAGTACATTCATCACGAACACATTGAAATCATTGCCATCCAGGAAACCTTGCGCACTGAGTTCTCCCTTCAAGAGCTTGCACATCTTAGTTCCCACCTCTTCGCTTGGCACTGGCTCCCGTCTAGTGGGACCTCAGGCCACTCTGGTGGCATCCTTTTAGGGGTAAAGGATGCCACCTTTGAGGTGGGCGGCATGGACCGGGGTGAATTCTTCGTTAGTATGGAGATCTTCGAGCGTGCCCCGAACTTCAAATGGGAGGTCATAATTGTTTACGGACCGGCGGACCATCGCTGTTCCCCGGCCTTCCTAGCGGAGCTTCAGCTGAAGATCTCTAACTCCCTCCTCCCAGTTGTAGTGGGCGGAGACTTTAACCTCATCCGATCCCCGAATGAGAAGAATAATGATCGGATTAACTTCCCCCGAATGCAGTTATTCAACGATTGGATTGCGGAGCTGGGGCTCCGTGAGCTTGATCGGACGGGGGCCAGGTTCACCTGGACGAACCGTCAGATTGACCCGACGCAATCTGTCTTGGATCGCGTCCTAGTTTCCCCGGAGTGGCAATTATGCTGCCCCCTGGCCTCGCTCCGGGCTATTACCAGGATCGGGTCTGACCATGTCCCCCTCCTCCTCTCCATCGCCGATGAGCGTCCTCCCACCCTGCCGCGATTCCGGTTCGAGCTCTTCTGGCTCAATCAAGCCAGCTTCCGGGAGGCTGTCGTCGCTCGCTGGATCTCCGCTCGCTCTTCCCCTCATCGCTCCATGTCTGCTGTCGACTCGTGGCACTTTTGCGCCAAGCTCGCCCGCCAATTCATGAAGGGTTGGGGGGCTAACCTTGGTCGAGACCTTAGGGATCGCAAAAAAGCCCTCCTGTTGGCTATCCAAGCCCTGGACGCCCGCGCCGACACGACCAGGATCTCCCCGGATGAGTGGATGTTGTGATATGACCTTGAAGATCAGCTCTCCACCATTTACACGGATGAAGAGGCCTACTGGCGGCTGCACGGTACCCAACAGTGGGTGCTTCGGGGTGATGCCAACACCGCCTATTTCCAGGCGGTGGCGAACGGCCGACGTCGTCGCAATTCCATCCACTGCCTGTGGGATGGAGACACGCCTCTCGTTCACCCCTCGGCCATCCGTGCCCATGTAGACGGCTTTTATAAAGCCCTATTTACCCCCACCCCGCGGGGTGGGGCTAGTCTCGCCCCCAACATTTGGTCGGGTGTGCAATTGGTCTCTGCTGAGGCCAATGCGGCATTAGTAGCCCCTTTTGACGAGGATGAGGTCCTCGCGGCCATTAAGGGGATGAACCCCTCCTCGGCCCCAGGTCCGGATGGCCTGCCCGTGACGTTCTTCAAAACATTCTAGCCTACCATCAAGCCGGAGGTCATGGCCCTGTTTGAGGAATTATATTCGGGCTCCATGGACCTTGGGCGTCTCAACTATGGGATTGTGACCCTCATCCCCAAGGTCCCGGGCGCTTCTGACATCCTCCAGTTCCGTCCAATCACAATGATTAATGTGATATTCCAGATCCTGGCCAAAGGGTACGCCAATAGGGTGACCCTCCTCGCTGATGCGATTACCCATCCGAACCAATCCGCCTTCATACAAGGCCGATTTATTCTAGATGGGGTGCTAGTATTTCACGAAGTCCTCCATGAGGTTCGGCTGAAACGCCATGGCGCGGTCTTTCTAAAGCTAGACTTCCACAAAGCATACGACACGGTCCACTGGCCCTTCTTGCGGGAAGTGTTGCTTCGCAAGGGCTTCGACGACCGTTGGTTGACTCGCGTCATGCAGCTTGTCTCCTGTGGCCGGACCGCAGTGAACATCAACAGTGATATTGGTCCCTACTTCCCCACCCTCTATAGGGTCCGTCAGGGTGACCCTTTCTCGCCGTTCTTGTTCAACATGGTGGTCGATGCCCTGGCATCCATCCTGGATAAGGCCAAGGATGCTGGCCACATCCGCGGCATCGTCCCCCACCTAGTCGGAGGGGGAGGGGTCTCCCTCCTTCAATATGCAGATGATACCATAATAATGGTGGAGGGCTCCGCTCTAGATATTGCTAACCTGAAGTTCCTCCTCCTGTGCTTCCAACAAATGTCGGGCCTAACCATCAACTTCGATAAGAGCGAAGTGATGGTTCTCGGATATCCGATGGAGGAAGCACAGGCTATTGCTGACCGACTAAATTGTCGGTTGGGTTCTTTCCCCATGACTTACCTGGGGATCCCCATTAGTGATTCGTGCCTCACCGTGGCCGATCTTCGCCCCACGGTGACCCGTATGCAACATCGCGTTCAGCCCTGGAAAGGGCGCTGGTTGTCGAAGGCTGCTCGCGTGATCCTTATCAATTCTTCGCTTGCCAGCCTTCTATGGTTCCTCATGAGCTTCTATAGCCTCCATGAAACCCTTCATCAGGAGATCGCCAAATACCAATCCAGATTCTTCTGGGCCGGGGAGGGGGATAAGTAGAAGTACCACATGGTCAGCTGGCCAGATATATATCCGCAAACCCAAGGACCAAGGCAGTCTTGGGATCTTGTCCTCCCGACGCATGAACATTGCCCTCTTGACCCATTGGCTCTGGCGCATTGCCAATGGCGATGGAGGACTTTGGCTCACTATCATCCAGAACAAGTACCTTCGTGGACAGCCTCTCGCATTCTGTCAGCGCTCAGGCGGCTCCCAGTTTTGGCAGGCCGTCGTCCAGCTGCTGCCCGTGCTTCGCATTGGCACATCCATTTTGGTTGGTACTGGGTCCTCGCCCCTGTTCTGGTTTGATAGGTGGCTTGGGGACACCCCCTGGCCGCGCATTTTCTGGAGCTCTTCGCCATTGTTGTTGGCCCTCGGGTCTCTGTCGAGACGACCCTTATTGACCTAGGGCGCCTCGCTTTCCGCCGCCCCTTTGGCCCCCCTGAAGTAGCCGCTTGGGATGTCCTCCTCCAGGACATCGCCCTCCTCCCTATGGACGTCGCCGACACCCCGGACGCCATCTCTTGGCACCTGGAACCTTCCGGCTGCTTCTCCACCAAATCCCTCTACGCGGCCATCGCCCCCTCGACGGCCCCTGAGCCCTTCAGTTTGATCTGGGACAGGATCTTCCTGTGGCAATGGATCCGAGGCGGCCTCCCGTCCGGCGTAGAGGTCCTTAAGCGTAATGGACCTGGGGATGGGATGTGCCCCATGTGCAGCACGGTGGAGGATGCCAACCACATCTTTTTCTCGTGCTCCACAGCACAGTTCCTTTGGTCCTGTTTCCGCGAGACGGTTGGGGGCCAATGGTGCAACACCAACTTCCCTGACCTGCTTGCGGAGATTCATGCCTCCCCCTCGCTACAGGCATATTAGATGGCTTTGCGTCGGGGTCCTTGCCTGGACGCTTTGGACCGTACGTAATAAGCTTGTCATACAGAAGGTGCCTCTTCGACGTGCTACTGACGCCATCTTTAAAATGTGTGGATATTTGTAGCTCTGGCGGCCGCTTAGCCGCCCCCAGGACCGGGACGTCATCAGCAACCTCCTCGCCGACCTTCGATCGATGGCCTTCCGCTTGGCGCCTCCGCTCCCTTCGCCCCCCTCGGAGCCCGACTAGATACTATGCTGCACCCCGCGCGTGCGTTCTTTTTTTGTTTCTTCAGGGCTTGTTGAGCTGTGCCCTCAGCATTAACCCTTTGACTGTTTGTCTGTGCTAGACCTATGTGTGTGTGTGTGTGTGCGCGCGCGCGTTTGAACCTTGTTGGATGTTTGGCTTGGGCATTTGCTTTATAATATAAAGCGGGGCGAAGGCCTTTTTCGGTAATCTGAAATCTCATCAACCAATGCATTTTGTTAGTGGAGGAATGTATCTCGTACTTTACAAAACTACTCCCTCCGTCTACGTGAGTAAGTCATCTTAGGTTGTGCACCGTGACCAAGGAGGAGGGGAAAACAAGAAACATTAATGTTTATTTGCTAATTAATAGGATTGCATGCAATGAACTAACCACTGCATGTCGTGTTTGATAATCTCAAGTCATTAAAAGCATGCACACCCCATATCTCTTATTGGTTGATATGTCAAGAAACAAGAAACGAGGTAGAAGTTAATGCACCGCGCCTAAGTGTTTTGGGATTATTTGGTTTTCGTAAGATGACTTACATACCTAGACGGAGGGAGTACTCAAATTAAACTCATGCATTCATTTGGATTAATTGCAGTGCATGCATGCTTGACCACTAGATGAGTATGAACATTATATGCATTGATGTGTTCCTTTTTAATTCTTGCATGCAAAGATTGAATGCGCCTCGAAAACTAAAAATGAGATGGAGATGAGCCCTTTAAATTTCCCTCCGTCCCTAAATATATGATGTCCTCGTTTCTCGTGAATAAATTTTGACAACCAATTGTGCCCACATGATATGAAGTATGTCATAAAAAATACACCGTTAGAAACTACATTTGAATAACAATATTGAGGAATTGATTGGTGTAAATTTTGTGATATATAACTGACATTATATTGGTCAATCGATGATCAAAGTTAAACCTAAACAGGGACCGAGGGAGAGTATAATTGATAGTGGCATCAAGTTGGCGAAAAGTCTGTAAGAGTTGGTCGATACATCATGGAGTGTGGAACTAACAGTCAACGGTTAGGTACGTACTAGCTTCCAGATCTTCAGTAAACTTCCTAGCTAGGCTCCGCCTCTCGCGTCTCGCGTGCACCCGCGATGCACGTCAGCACGAGTGGAGCACGCAACATGGGTCGGCATCGTCGACTTCACCATGCATGCATGGAAGCACACCATGTCAGCAAAAATGTCCTTCAGAATTAAGGGGGAACAAAAATTAAAAAAGGCAAATGCTTATTGCTCATGGTCAATAGGAAAAGCCAGGAATCTTGTGCAAAATATTTGTTTAGTAGTACTACACACCACACAAAACATCTTTGCAAATAATTGGCTGTTGATCATCCCACGTTCCCGCTATTCTCACTCTGCACAGCTGATCATTTGTTGCTTTCAATACAAATTTAATAAAATCAAAGCTCCGTCATTGTTATTATTTAATGTAAATTCCTGCTAAAACATATGACATGCTATCTTACATGGTATTTCCTACAAAAACTGACCATATAGGAATATAAACAACCAATCCTGCCAAACATACTCCATCCGTCCTGAATTATTTGTCGCGACATATAATTCTGGACGACGGAAGCACGGCATGACATGTTATTTACATAGTATTTTTAGAAAAAGAAAAACTGAGCATAGTAGGAATGAAAAAAACTAAAAAAACAAATCAATTTTGCACAGTCATATTGTTGGTGCGAGCCCTAGCTTGCTCTTTGCGCCGGTGCCCAGCTCCTCCCTTCCTCCCTCTCTCTCTATCTCTCTCTCTCGCATGAACGAAGGTAGAAGAAAGAAGAGACACAGGATATAGTGATGTTTTTCCGACGCATATACGCCTGCCGCAACGACGACCGTTTCCTCAAGCAACAACTCGAGTCACACCCACGCACAAGTAGTACAACGGAGGACCTTTTATAACCAGATGCACACACACGCTCGCGGCCACCACGCACGCACTCACGCGTGCACGCCGGCCACTAACCAGCTCACTAAATGCAACTGACTCCTACATGCACATCCAGCGACGACCTCATCCATGCACTCCAGGACTCGGCCGCTCCACCGCACACCATGCACAGACCCACGACGCCGGGTAGCACCACGCGCGCACACACCCAGCTGCTTGATCCGCACGCTCCTGCCGCGCGCACAACGCGCTCCAATGCGCCCGACCCGGCTAGCTGATCACGGCTGTGGACGCGGCCACGCACCCGCAAGGTTCAGGGATGTACCGGCAAACGATACGCCGTTCGGTGGTTTGCGATTCGTGCGTCGTCGTGGCCCACCTTTTGTATAATACTGTATTTCTGTAACCCATCTTTAGTATATCATTCTAGTATGTCAGGAGAATGATCCACTATTTATACTAGTATGTCAACTTTGTCAGCTCAGCATGCATGCAACCTTTTTCCTCTCTCCCCGCTCCCAAACAAATCCACCGTTTTATTTTTGCTTACAATTTTAGATGGTCATCATATTTCACATTAAAATTTCATTATAGAATTTTTTTTATAGATTCAAATTCCTTGCAACATGATCTTCAGAACAAGATCAATCTTGAATATTTTTAAATTAGATTTCAAAATAACATGTTTCATAGTCTTCAAAAAATATCTCGTTTCATAGATTTCACGTAGTTCAAAAAATAAATTTCGCTAAGTTCATAGATATCAACTATTTCAAAGAATTGAAACATATATTTTGTAACGAGTGAAATCACTTTTTACAAACAAGTGAAATATACTATTTCAATTGAATGAGTGTAATATTTTTCAGAAACTAGTGAAATGAGTGAAATCTATCTTTTGTAACAAGTGAAATCACTTTTTTGAAACAAGTGAAATACAGTATTTCAATTGAATGAGTGTAATATGTTTTCTAAAACTACTGAAATGAGTGAAATCTATTTTTTGTAACGAGCGAAAGAACTTTTTTGAAATAAGTGAAATTTAGTATTTCAATTAAATGAGTGTAATATGTTTTCTGAACTAGTGAAATCTTTCTTTTGTAACGAGTGGAATCACTTTTATTAGAACAAGCGAAATAGTATTTGAATTGAATGAGTGTAATATGTTTTCTGAAACTAGTGAAATGAGTGGAATCTATCTTTTGTAACGAGTGAAATCGCTTTCTTAAAACAAGTGAAATATAGTATTTCAACTGAATGAGTGTAATATAGTTTGAGATGAGTGAAATAATCAAATACAATAATATTGAAATATGATACATAAAATTCAAACTAGTCAAAATGTATCCAAGATTGGTCTTGTTTGAAAGGTCTTATCGTCCTGGACTCGAATATATAAGAAGTTTCAAAAATGAACATTTGGTTCAAAACATATCAAGTATTCAAAAATATGAGGATGGAAATTAATCCATGTGAGTGGAAAGAGAGGCTGCATGCATGCGTCATTCATCTCCACTCTAACTCTCTCTCTCCCCTCTGTGAAAAGGCTGAAAAGACATGCAGTGTCAGTTTTGTCTGTTGTATTAACTGGGTATAGTAGAGGAATCAATTTACAAATTTATACGGAGTCAGATAGCACACATCTTGAGAAAATTAATGGATGATGGATTCTCCACCGATACATCCCGCCACCGGTAAAAAAACTTATTCGGCCACGCACCAGCGTCCAGACTCGACCGATACGCACACACATATTGATCACCACCATGGTGTGGCTTAGTCCTAACACATATCACATATGCTAAGACTGCGGGCACCTAGCTACGCCTAGCTATCTGCGGCCTTGCTGCAGCAGTAGCAGCCGCCGCAGCTTCCTCCGCCGCTAGCCGCTCATGCACCTTCCTGATATACTCCGCCGCGGCCGCATCGATGCCACCCAGCTTTGCTACGGCGCTGGAGGCCGCGTTTACGCTCGCTATCGTCGTCTTCCTCTGCGCATCGATCTTCTCCACCCTCTGGACGCAGATTTCTGACATGTCTGATACTAAGTGTTGTTGAGTGTTCTCTTTGGTTTGAACTAACAGATCGTCGTGGCAGCAGAGGGGTAGGCCATTTATAGACAGCAGACACCACCTCCACGCGGTCGCGTTGTTTCCAAGGAAGAAGGCAAGAAAAGGCCCCGTATGTCCGTACGTACCTCGCTGCTGTAGTCATGGGTTCGACAGCATTGAAAGTACTGTATATACCTCACGGCGTGTTTCCGTTTGATTTGGTCATGTACTCCTACTCAGCTTGTCAAAATATTCACTAGTACTAATTAACTTGCGCAAAATCTGTCGTCAAACCACTCTAACACTGTTAAGGCATCTCCAACCCACAAATTTGCTCCGGTATTCGTCCACGGACGAAGGAACTAGTTTGCGGAGATGGATACCGGAGCCGGCCATCCAACGCTACGTGCATGCATTTCAAGCCGGGTTTCAGTTTAGCAGACAAAATCCATGCAAACCGGCTAATATGCATCAAAGTTTGGAAAAAAAAACAACACAAATTATCCATGCATACATAGTATGCAAATAAGTCTTGTACAACAACGTCCAGCAAGTTTTTAATCAATGGATCATGTCGTTCCATAAATAGTGCCCCTTCAGCTTCATCCACCGGTGTGTGTGAATAAATAGTCGTCCCTCCTTTTTATGATACATCACTGAATGAATGATTCAGTCAACAAGTTGAGGAAGAAGAAGCAAAACTTATGACCTCCTCCTCTGCTGCATGCAATGGCCACCTTGCCGCCAGCCGGGCAACTACGTTACACAAGTTGGTGACGATGGTCTGGATGGCGTGCCATTGATACGATAACGACCTCACATTGCGATCATGGATAATGTGCATGTCGTAGGGCGCAATGTGCTTTTGTGTGTGAAACGATTCATGCACTTGCTGTCAGAAGGTCCGCAGGTGCTGGTTGCGAACGTTTGGCAATGCCTGTGTGGCGGACGGACAGGTACAACGGCGCCGGCAGAGGTGGAGGGTGAGGATGCAAAGCAAGGAAGAAAAGTGACAGAGTGGAAGAAAATGGGACCGAGAGGGCGGATTTAGTGGGCCTGGGGTGTCAGAGCCCAACGTGGCTGCTATCCGGACTCCCG
>NC_041380.1:84559244-84560830 GCF_002162155.2 Triticum dicoccoides
TCCATTGTGTGGGAGGAAATGTGTTCGGACCGCCGAGAGGACCGATATAGGATAGTGTTGGATGGCTTCCGCGGTCCGGACATATGCAGGGGGTTTGAGGGTCAGCGTTGGAGATACCCTTATAATTGCATTTGTTTGGGCTCATTAGCAAGAATGATTATGAGATTCTTTCTCACACCCACCAGCTTAAAGAAACAACGTTTTTTGGGGAGCACCATGGAGCCGCTGGGGAGAAGGTCGACCATGAAACGGCCTGAAAACTTGCAGCTGGAGAGGAGCTAATATGAAGGAGTGCAAGATTGTGGAGCAATAACTTCATCTTGCTGCCAAAAAATAAGCAACATTAACGTTGAAGAAACATATTCAATGTACTCCGTTAGATATGACTCTAGAGGCGAATATAAGCTGATATGACCGGATGAGCTCAATCCAAAGCTCCTAGAGCACACGACCTAGTCCAAGATCTTAGATAGAAGGGTACATGGTCTCGTTTCAAACTCGAGGTGAGGCTCCCTATATATATGACTTTATGAAGCCTTGACATCTCATTTTGATCTTTTTCTCTCTCTTTGGAGCCGAATCGAGTGCCTTCCCTCCCCCACCACGATCGCCGCCCCAACCCCAGGCCTCCTGTCCCCAAGCTCCGCCCCAATCTGCTTCACCACCGGTGACCTGAGCCTCTCCCGCCGCTGAACCCACGAGTCGAACCCGCCAAGACATGCCCGAAAAGAGCTTACCGATCGGTTGCATTTTCCTGAATTTAATTCAAGCTTTTCGGCGATGTATGTTCAATGGGAGGAGATGTTCCCGTCCACTATGAGACCCCTATGGTGACTTCATCAATCTCAAGATGATGTGCTGACTCAGTCTCCCGAAAGTGCTTATGGGGGTAAGATGTGTATGCATTTGTTCACGGGGATGAGTATATGTGCATTTATATAAACGCGTGCATTTGTATTGTGTTCAAAAAAACACTGGTCGTTCCTTTCCTTTAAATCAACACCAAAAGTAGATGATCTAAGTTATAATAATCAGAAAATTATATGTTTAATATATCAAATTATATGTTTAATATATCAAAGTAGATGAGTATAATACATTGTCCAAATTATCAAAAAAATCAGCTAAATCATGTGAAAACTAGCCATCCGCAAAAAAACAACTCTTAATCGAGTCATTTATTGTTATAACAATACAAACAAAGGACATTTTGATCATTTTCAGCTAGCACTTCTCCACGCCAGCCACAACTGCTACAACACAAGTACCAAATGACTGGATTCCGGCTCCAACCTTTTGGCTGCAGCTAGCAGATACTGTTTTTCCTTCTACCTGAAGCCGTTGCAGCTGTAGCCATGGAAACTACAGCCCAAATTTTGTATTATGTACTTTTCAGCTGCATCCTCCGGTAAAAGAAACTACAGCCCAAACAAACAGTATCTGCTAGCTGAAAGTACTTTCCTTCTACCTGTATGGCGGACAGAGAGGTACAATGGCGCCGTCGGAGGTGGAGGTTGAGGATGCAAAGCAAGGAAAAGAAGTGGCAGAGTGGAAGAAAATGGGACCGAGAGGGCAGTGGGCCTGGG
>NC_041380.1:84561086-84596663 GCF_002162155.2 Triticum dicoccoides
AATTTTGTCTTCGCTTTGCGCGAGAAAATGCGTTCGGACCACCAAGATGCACATATAGGAAAGTGTTGGATGGCTTCCATGGTCCGGATGTATGCGGAAGGTTTGAGGGTCGGCGTTGGAGATACCCTTATGATTGCATTTGTTTGGGCTCGTTAGCAAGAATGATTATGAGATTCTTTCTCACAGCCACCAACTTAAAGAAACAACGTTTTTTGGGGAGCTCCATGGAGCCGCTGGGGAGAAGTTGATCATGAAACGGCCTGAAAACTTGCAGTTGGAGAGGAGCTAATATAAAGGAGTGCGAGATTGTGGAGGAATAACTTCATCTTGCTGCCAAAAAATACGCAACATTAATGTTGAAGAAACTACTTCAATGTACTCCGTTAGATATCACTCTAGAGGCAAATATAAGTTGATATGACCGAATGAGTTCAATCCAAAGCTTCTAGAGCGCACAACCTAGTCCAAGATCTTAGATAGAAGGGTACATGGTCTCGTTTCAAACTCGATGTGAGGCTCCCTATATATATATGGCTTTATGAAGCCTTCACACCTCATTTTGATCTTTTCCTCTCTCTTTGAAGCCGAATCGAGTGCCTCCCCTCCCCCACCACGATCGCCGCCCCAACCCCAGGCCTCCTGTCTCCAAGCTCCGCCCCGATCTGCTTCACCACCGGTGGCCTGAGCCTCTCCCGCCGCCGAACCCACAAGCCGATCCCGCCAAGACATGCCCGAGCTTACCGATCGCTCGCATTTTCCAGAATTTATTTCAAGTTTTTCGGCGATGTATATATGTTCAGTGGGAGGAGATATTCCTGTCCACTATGGGATGTCTGTGGTGACTTCGCCAATCTCAAGATGATGTGTCAACTCAGTCTCTAGAAAGTGCTTATAGGGATAGAATGTGCATACATTTGTTCACAGGGATGAGTATATGTGCATTTATATAAATGCATGCATTTGTACTGTGTTCCAAAAAAAACACTGGCCGTTCCTTTCATTTAAATCAACACCAAAAGTAGATGATCTAAGTTATAAATAATCAGAAAATTATACGTTTAACATATCAAATTCGTATAATACATTGTCCAAGTTATCAAAAAAATTCAGCTAAATCATGTGAAAACTAGCCATCCGAAAAAAGAACTCTTAATCAGGTCATTTATTGTTATAACAATACAAACAAAGGACATTTTGATCATTTTCAGCACTTCTCCACGCCAGCCACAACTGCTACAACACAAGTACCAAATGACTGGATTCCGGCTCCAACCTTTTGGCTGCAGCTAGCAGATACTGTTTTTCCTTCCAGCTGAAGCCGTTGCAGCTGTAGCCATGGAAATTACAGCCCAAACAAACACACTATCTTTCAAATGCTTGTATTAACAGTTAAGTAGGGAAAAGGTACCAATCAGAATTGCGAAGAAACTGATTTGGTTTGCGTGCGTGTGTACTTCAGGATCTGCAAGTGTTGCATAAATCTCAAATGGGAATCTGATTCTTTCTTTGATGGCTACACATGATTGATCAATCGACATGAACAGAGAAGACTAGCTTACATCCCCATCAGTTTCAGGATTGTGTCGTGTCTAAGGGCGGCCGGACAAACCTTTCCACGTGACCAAATTAAGCACTCGATTCCCCCAATCTGCGCGTGGAAGGTGAGATAGGGAAGTCGAGTGGAAACCATTTATGCGCCTGCATCTTCGTTATTCATGTCACATGAACTGACGATAACTATTTAGAGCTCTATTCATGTCATCTACTTCCTCTGATGCAAAATAAGTATCGCAGTTTTAAACTAAGCTTAGTTTAATTTATTTATTTGAAGTTTGAAACTACGACATTTATTATGAACAGAGGGAGTAGTAGAGGTGTCTCCGTCTCCGTACCCCTGCTTCAAAGATCAAAACCTGAGTAGACCAATGGGCTAGCTCCACTGCATAATCTTTGAAACTGTGATCTTGGACATCATCTGCACCAGATTTAATTACAGGATCAACTTCGACAGCTTAGAAAACTGTGATAACATATCTGAATTTTTGTCCAAAAAAACCACCTGCCGAATGTAATTGACAGAAAAGAACACCCCTGAGTCACATTGGCAAAACGGACCAGCTGGGTTGTGGCGGCAGGCGCGCTAGCAAACACGTGGCACCTGCCGCCTCCGCACGTGGAGGCAGGCGCCACGTGTCGGCTGGCGCGCCTGCCGCCACGACCCAGCTGATCCGTTTTGTCAATGGGATTAAGAGGTGGTCTTTTCTGTCTGTTGTGTTCACCAGGTAGTCTTTTTTGACAAAAAATCAACATATTTAGCGTCATTTCGGACGGTGCAGAACTCATCGTGAAGGAATAGCCAGAACTCAGTTTCTTCACCAGGGGTGATAGCACGCTTCTATACTCACATAAGAACCATGAATTGAGAAAGTATCGGGTGCTCCAAACACTCTCCAACGTTCAAAAATTCAAGTTTGAATATTTGGAAAAATGCTAACTTCTCTATGGACATTCACATGACATATGTCTACATCCCCTAATAAATTCAAATAAAATAGAGAAACAAAAATGACAATCTAGCATGAATAGTGCCACAAAAAGAGAAAAGCAAAAAACACACACTATCCACAAAAAAGCAACACACTATCCACAAAAAGATAAAATTTGCCGGAAGACAAATATTTTGTAGAAACCACCATGAACGCTAGATTTACAGCTCAAGGATGGATACGGCACATCTAGGCCGAGCATATACCACCACAAATGCTAGATTGACAGCTCAGCAAAAATGTCCATCAGGGGTTATGGGAACAGAGAAGTCAAAACAGCATGTGATAGGAAAAGCCAGAAAGATTCTGCAAAATGTTTTGTTTAATGCACATTACACATTGATCGAACATTGCGTACCACTAGTCTCGGTCTGCATGATCATTTAAAAAAAAGGAGGAATGCTCCTGGCCTTTGCATCAGAGTGCTGCATGCAACCATTTTATTGATGCAAAGTTCGAAAAGTCTTGGGTCCAGCCTTAGCTCACAAAAGGAGCATGAAAACACAAAGGAAATGTATAAATAAAAATGCCACAACCAGCGAAAAATTGGCCTAGATGACTAAATACCTATCCTATTATTGGATCGCCATCCAAACCAGTTGTATATAACCCATGCTACCGACTCTCACCGGTTGCACCAAATAGCCAAAAGCTCCTTGAAGTCCGCATGAGTGAGTAATTAACGATCACATACGGATTCAAGCAGTGGCTCTGTAAATAACCTATAAAAAGTTGATAAAAAAATTCCTGGTAAAATGATATCATTTCTGCAGTTCCATATAGCCCAAAGTAAGGCGCTCCGAATATGTCACACAATATTAGATTCCACTTCAGTTAGTGTGACACCCCCGATTCAATCGTACACTAATCATACACGCAAACGTGTACGATCAAGATCAGGGACTCATGGGAAGATATCACAACACAACTCTACAAATAAAATAAGTCATACAAGCATCATATTACAAGTCAGGGGCCTCGAGGGCTCGAATACAAGAGCTCGATCATAGACGAGTCAGCAGAAGCAACAATATCTGAGTACAGACATAAGTTAAACAAGTTTGCCTTAAGAAGGCTAGCACAAACTGGGATACAGATCGAAAGAGGTGCATGCCTCCTGCCTGGGATCCTCCTAAACTACTCCTGGTCGACGTCAGCGGCCTGCACATAGTAGTAGGCACCTCCCGAGTAGTAGTAGACGTCATCGACAGTGGCGTCTGGCTCCTGGATTGCAACGTCTGGTCGCAACAATCGGGTATAGGAAGGAGGGAAAGGGGGAGCAAAGCAACCGTGAGTACTCATCCAAAGTACTCGCAAGCAAGGAGCTACACTACATATGTATGCATTGGTATCAAATGGAAAAAGGGTAACATATGTGGACCGAACTGCAGAATGCCGGAATAAGAGGGGGATAGCTATTCCTATCGAAGACTATGCTTCTGGTAATCTCCATCTTGCAGCAGAAGAAGAGAGTAGATGGTAAGTTCACCAAGTAGCATCGCATAGCATAATCCTACCCGACGATCATTTCCTCATCGCCCTTTTAGAGAGCAACCACCGGGTTGTATCTGGCACTTGGAAGGGTGTGTTTTATTAAGTATCCGGTTCTAGTTGTCATAAGGTCAAGGTACAACTCCAAGTCGTCATGTTACCGAAGATCACGGCTATTCGAATAGATTAACTTGCCTGCAGAGGTGCACCACATTTCCCAACACGCTCGATCCCCTTTGTCCGGACACACTTGTCAGGGTCATGCCCGGCCTCGAAAGATCAACACGTCACAGCCCTACCTAGGCACAACAGAGAGGTCAGCACGCCGGTCTAAATCCTATGGCGTAGGGGCCTGGGCCCATCGCCCATTGCACACCTGCACGTTGCGAACGCGGCCGGCGAGCAGACCTAGCCTCCCTTATACAAGAGCAGGCGTTCCAGTCCAACCCGGCGCGCGCCGCCCAATCGTTGACGTCAAGAAGGCTTCGGCTGATACCACAACGTCGAGTGCCCATAACTGTTCCCGCGTAGTTGGTTAGTGCGTATAGGCCAGTGGCTAGACTCAGATCAAATACCCAGATCTCGTAAAGCGTGTTATTTTGAAGTAACCGCGAACGCCGACCAGGGCCAGGCCCACCTCTCTCCTAGGTGGTCCCAACCTGCCCTGTCGCTCCGCCTCAAAGTAACAGTCGAGGGCCGTCGGGAACTCAGGCCCACCACTACCTGGATGGAGCCACCTGCCATTTCAGCCCCCAACATCGGAATCACTTGCGGGTACTCAACGAGCCGACCCGACTTTAGTCACCACCTGTATAGCATGTATATATGTAAGTATATACCCGTGATCACCTCCCGAGTGATCACGGCCCGATAGTATAGCATGGAAGACGGACAAGAATGTAGGGCCACTGATGGTAAACTAGCATCCTATACTAGGCATTTAGGATTGCAGGTAAGGTATCAACAGTTATAGCAAGAATGACAGGCTATGCATCAGAATAGGATTAACGGAAAGCAGTAACAAGCTACACTACTCTAATGCAAGCAGTAGAGAGAAGAGTAGGCGGTATCTTCTGATCAAGGGGGGGGGATTGCCTGGTTGCTCTGGCAAGGAGGGGTCATCTTTAATGTAGTCGAACACACGGACATCGACAGCAGTCTCGGAGTCTACCGGAAAGAAGTAATGGAGGGGGAACACAATAAATAACAGAGCAATCAAATGTAACACAAAGCAAGACGCGGCAATATGTTGTGTTAGGGTGACCTAACGTAGGGATAGGTGATACCGACGAAGGGGGGAAACATCCGGGAAAGTACCCCCGGTGTTTTGCATTTTCGGACAAATAAACCGGAGGGGGAAAGTTGTGTGTTCGCTATGCTAGGGATGTGTGGTGGACTAACAGACTTTGGATTCAGATTCGTCTCGTCGTTCTGATTAACTTTCATGTATAAATTATTTTCATCCGAGTTACGGTTTATTTTATATTAATTTTCAAAGTTTTAATAATTTTCAAAAATTCCTGGAATTATTTTCATTCGAATAAATAAACATTGCAACAACTTTTAACACACAACCAGAGCTAGCCCTAGCCACTGACTGGTGGGGCCAGTGGGCTAGTTGACTATAGTCAATAGCCCAGTCAGCAGTCAACCCAGTTGACTGCTGACTGGTCAACCTTGACAGGTGGGGATCGGTGAATAGTGACTTGGTTAAAGAAACATGTTTAATTAGCATGTGGGTCCCACTGTCATACACTTGTTAG
This sequence comes from Triticum dicoccoides, assembly GCF_002162155.2. Taxonomy (NCBI): domain Eukaryota; kingdom Viridiplantae; phylum Streptophyta; class Magnoliopsida; order Poales; family Poaceae; genus Triticum; species Triticum dicoccoides. Next base: position 84,566,887 of record NC_041380.1, read on the forward strand.
TGGGGGTTAGGATAAATTAGGGGCTTAGTACCTAATCTAAAAAGGGGCAGTCCCCTTCTTGGACATGCATGCGCGTGTGGTGGCTTCGGCCAGGGGGCTCGGCCCCGACCTCAGCGAGCGGCGCCAGAGCGGAGCTCCGATGGGTGCGCCGGGGGAAGCCTCGGCGAAGGACTCGGGAGGAGGGGCGCGTGCGAGGCGGTTGTAGGGGAGCGAACGGCGGAGAGGCCAGGGGTGCGGCGAGCGCTATCGACAGGGGATGATGGGGGCACCGGGCAAGCGACAGCAAGCATCAGCAGAGCGAGCAATGGGGGTAGCGCAGCGAGCGGCTGCGGTCAGCGCGCAGCAGGTCGGGGGTGCGGCAGGGAAGCGTGGCGGAGGCGGGCGCTGCCTGGTGTGGGGACGACTCGAGAAGCGAGAGGAGGCAGGGGCGCGGGGCGGAGGAAGGAGCAGCACCGGCAGCCGTAGCGGAGCAAAACGGCAACGGCGGCAGGGGGTGGTGGCAGCACCGGGCGCAGCGGGAGGCGGTTGCGGTGCGGGCAAGGGCGCTCAGGGTGTGGCCAGGGAGGGCGCGGGTGCGGCCAGGGAGTGCGATGAAACGCAAGGGCATGGTGGGCGCGAGCTTACAGTCCAGGCGCGGCGACTAAAACGGCCTAAGGCGACAGATTCGACGGGGAAAAGGGGGAGACGGCGAGGAGCTCACCGGGCCCTACAGATGTGTGTACGCGGGCTCGGGGGAGGCTTGGTGACGACAGCGTGGTGGCGGCGTTCTCCGGCGACCGGAGGGGGAGGCGGGGTCGAGCGCGTCGATGACAGACAGCGACGGTTGCCCGCGGAGGGGATCGACGGGGGCGACGGCACGAGGGCGTCCTAACTGGTGGCGCTCGGCATGGAAGAAGAGGATGACGACGTGCTTCTTCTAGGCATCAGCGGACGGCGAACGGTGGCTGGTGGCTACGGCAACGACGACGAAGACGCGATCACCGCGCGAGCTCTTGCGCTCGATTTCGAGCAGATGAGGAGGGGCACAGTGGGGAAAGTTGGGGGGACCGGACGAGAGAGTGCTAGGGTTTTTGTTGGATGCGGTTATACGCCACGGGGAGGCACGTGGAGGCCATCCATGGCTATGGCAGCCGTGGATGTCCGCCATGCACCTGGCTCTGCCTCCTCTCCTGTACAAAGGTTGAAGAGGCATGTAGATGGGCCAGGCTGCACTATGGCTTTGGCCAGGCCCAGTGCACAGCAGTTCAGCTCCTTTCTTTTTCTTTTCTTTTGTTTTTACTCTTTATTTATTTTTATTTTTATTTATTTCAATTTTGTTTCCTATTATTTGAGTTTTAGTAAAATATGCACTTAGTATCTAAATTAGTATTTCAACTTAGCCCATAGTCACAAAAAGTCTAGTCCTCAAATAAATTAGTTTGACATTTTATTAATTATAAAAAGTATTTAAATAATTGTTTTTGTTGCTGTTTTATTCATCTTATAGTATTTAAACATTTTATAAAGGTGTGGCTTTTCCACCATAACTACTTATGCAATATTTGGTTCACTCAGAACATTTTAGTTTTAATATTCGAAAACATTTATTGTTTGCTAGATTTTGGATTTGAATTAGAATCGGTTTCGAACTAACGCGAGATTAGCAATATTAATTCGAAGTGGCGTGGCATCGTTAACAGGGAATTACTGTAGCTTAATTATCTGGGCGTCACAATTCTCCTCCACTACAAGAAATCTCGTCCCGAGATTTTAAGAGGCGTAAGGTGGGGAGGTTTTGGTTACGAAATTCTAACGATTCTTCTCGGTCTTGGTTGCTTTTCTCGAAGAGGTCGATCCATTACGTTGATGGCTTCATTTCTCTGCTTCTGTTCATCATGATGAAGTTGTCTTCCTTCCTTCGGGATCTTCATCATACTTACGAAAAGGATAAGGGGTAGCTTCAAAAGGACAGACCTCTACAAGGTTGCTTATCTGGTAGATAATATTAGGGAAGGTGGCGGAAAGTAACTCTCGAGTTGAAACTTAAGAAATTATCGAGAGCAAAATAAGAAGGTGCACCATAGAAGTTTCAAGCGCATAGGCAATCGTTCATTGCCTGATACGAAATGTGAAAGGGGTTCAGAGCAACGGGAATAAGTATTGCGTCTGATACCAGAATAGATTACTAGCCAGGTGGCCCCTGAATTACATACGAAGTCAAGCTCAAGGATTATCTTTGGCAATAGGGTCTAAAGGAGAGTCATGTTTCGATCCTGTGGAACTATGGGTTATGGGCCCACCATGTGTGTTAAAAGTAGAAAGGGGGCTGACATCTTGCATGGTCACGATAGCAAGGCATATCTGAGGGTAGCCTTCCAGTTATGTTGGCAACAACATTGGTACCAAGGGCGAGGGACGAAGAGAACCATTTTCCTGCTCGTTTAACGAGGCAGACCAATAGGCAAGGTTCTCGTCCATCGGTGGCTACCGGAATGTCATCAACAATAGTAACAGGGTCTTGCTGACAGAATTGTACAACGAGGTGTTTACATAAGCAAGAGAATATTACTACTTAGATCATATAGACCTCAAGAAAGGTTAAACCAAACAATGGAAAGGATAGTATGTTTATCAAATTAAACAGAACAATGGAAAGGAAAATGTGTTTAAACACATATTTCAGGGGTATATCCTTCCCAAGGGCAAGCAGAGCATGATATCCATGACAGGATAGAAAGTAGAGAAACCATTTAGAAAAGGGGGAAGGAATTTCATGACATTACCCATACAACGGTGTTTGGAAAATTTGATAAAGAAAATTTAGCATTGTGCTTCAAATGTTCTTATTGAAGATCAGAGTACCACAGACAAGCTTCGAGATAGCATTGACATGGTCTTCAAGCAAAGGTCGGTCTACGGATACACGAAGGATCCTTCAAGATCAACTTGTAGAATAAGTCTTACAATTTCCCCATTGAAGAATGACTAACCTTGCTAAAAAGAAACTATAACAATAGGTCCTCCGGCCAGGTGTGCTAGGCATGACATCACCTTATTGGGTTATAGAAAGACCAATGCTATGACTCTTGGAAAATGTTCCAACCATCATATCTGACCAAGTTTCAGATCTGATTGGTGTCAGAATACCTTAGACTCAGGATGCCTGAGAAGAAGAGGTGCAACACAATTGACGAGATGACATTATATGATTCTCGGGAAATGAATTATGGAAGCGAGTTCCGAACAAGGGTTCATCATTAAGCCAAGGAGAGGATGAGGAGGTGGCTGATGGACTCAGTGATAATTCAACGGGGTATCCAAAAAAGATGGATCTCCACAATTATGTGGATAAGGAGATAACATTTGTTAGACCAAATGATATAATGAAATATGCTCGAGGAAAACATACACAATTAAACATTGGTTGAAAGGTGCACCCAAAATATTGGCTTAGGTAGCATGATCAATGTTAGAATGGTGATTCAATAACCAATAGTCTAAGAATGAACTATCGACCATTAACTTCAAAGCAATAGGGCTGCTAGAAGTACATAACCCAAACATCATCGTTCACTTGTTGATATTCCCGGTTAGTCAATACGGGGACCAAGAAATAATGGTGCTTGTGAGAAGTATCACTATACCAAGAATTATTAAGAGGTGGAGTAATCCTTGCAACATCCTTGACATAAAAGATGGTTATACTCCAAGGTAGCACACAATACAAACTGGATAGCAAGTTGCATCCATAACATGAACAAGTTTTTGATGAAAGGAAGGTAAAGATGTTGTCGATGGTAACTCAAATTACCAAGGGACGGGGATGGCACTTACCATCATGAATTTGATTGATATCCTGGAAGAGCTCAGAATGTTGATGATGATCATGACAAATTTTGTCAAGAGGTTTCATGGACATGTAATCGATCGGCGACGACATCACACCAAGGGAATGGTGAAGCAAAAGGTTACTGGAACCATAGGTACGACACAAACTCGAAATCAAGTTTGCTGTTTGAGGTGAAATGATAAGACGAGGAAGATCGACGTAAGGTTAGCTCATCGTCAAAAATTGTGCTCCGGGAATAAGGACCAGGTAGCACAGTTAAAATTTAGCACGATAATGATATAGCCGATCAGGCTTGGGATGACTTGAAGGATTATTAAACTCATAAGAAATGAAAATTACTTAGAGTTATTAAATCAGAGTCCGAACTCGATCCACTATTTGGTGTTCTCGGTTGACGACAACCCAAAACCCAGGAAAATTGGAATCGGAACAGTTGATGAAGAACCCATAATAAGTTATGCAGTTCCATGATATTCTCGAGATACCAGAGTGTAATACTCGACGGTAGAGCAGAGTAGAGGGTGCACACGTGAAATGATCTGCAGAAGACAAGTACTTCATCTTGTCTGAGAAATGGAATCAAAGGAGATCGATCATGGTCGGAGCCATGATTGCAAAGGATCAATTTACAGATACCAGATGATATTATATCAAGGAAATAGTTATTATTACAAGAAGCTTCCATGGTAGGATCTACATCGTGTCCATGGGCATGAACACAAAGTTCAAGGTCGACTCCCACTTCTTCAATGTATAACCTTCCATTCACCTCTCACTTTCGAAGAAGTTGTAGTGTTGAAATTTTATCTAGCAAAATACCAGAAGAGTATGACTCGTGAAAACTTTCGAGTTCACACATATTAAGGAAGGCATAGGTTCAACCCGTCAGGGTATCGTGGAAACATGTACCACAAGCTTCAATAGTAAATACCACCAGCTCGAAAACAGAGCATGGTTGAGAAAGCAGAGGATACAATTTACCAAAGGCTTTATATATCCGTGGAAAGGCTCACAAGGTTATTTGAATGTGGAGGACATTGCCGGATAATAATCCAACAAGAGGTCTGGTGGTCTACAATGGAGCTGATGTGAGTATCGGTACTCTATCAAAGGAAGAAGGAATGCAAGTGCATCGGATTATAGAAACAACTGACTAACTCATAGCTCAAATGCAAATGAATTATGAATTCCAAGACAAGGGATCAGAAGCAATGCTCTGATTAGGGATGGATAAGTTGAATAGCCTTAGGGGTACAATCGATGACAATTTGATCGGTCAAGAACCAGCTCCTGTTCAAAATGACATCTGAGCCAAAAGGATGAATTCTAGAATCCAATTGAGGATTGCGAGCATTTGCAACATATCGAATCAAGTGACTCGAAATGATAGTGATAGAGGATGTCAACGGAGATTACTAGAAGTATGGAATTAACCATAATGGAGGAAGGCAAGGAAATCAAGAGCAATGGGCTGCTGAGGATTTTCAGAAAATCGAATGGTATTTTGAGGACTTATGTGAAACACATGAACGGCTAGGGATGAGCGGATACTCGGCAAGTGCGAGGAATTATCAGTAGGGTTATTCAGGTAGTAAGAAACTGCAAGGCAGTAGGCACAAAATATTCTCGGAACAATAGAGAGGATTTCAGGGTATTTTGTAATAACAAGATCAACTTGGAATAAAAGCAAGAACGGCAAGTGTATGTATTTATCCATAGGGATATGTCGGTGGTAGGGAATTGCAAAAGCAACGGACACAAAGTATCATGGGAACATCGAAGAGTAACTTCGGGATCTTCTAGTACATCAAGTGATCATCTGTATCGAGTGGATCTCCGGGAGGAAGTAGTTACGAGAACCTAGAGTTAGAGTTAGAGTTAGTAAAACCATTTAACCCGAGTAGAAGAGAGATAAGAGTCCCAGAGTATAGACGGGGAATAAAAGATCCTAATACCACCCAATGGTGACATGGGCCCATAAGGCACACATCCATGTTAGTAAAAGTTTTGCAATGTCTAGACTCGACTTCAGCCAAGGAGTGTGGAAGGGGGATTCCTACATGCAGTCTGCTATGATACCAACTTGTGCCGCCCCCGATTCAATCGTACACTAATCATACACGCAAACGTGTACGATCAAGATCAGGGACTCACGGGAAGATATCACAATACAACTCTACAAATAAAATAAGTCATACAAGCATCATATTATAAGCCAGGGGCCTCGAGGGCTCGAATACAAGAGCTCGATCATAGACGAGTTAGCGGAAGCAACAATATCTGAGTACAGACATAAGTTAAACAAGTTTTCCCTAAGAAGGCTAGCACAAACTGGGATACAGATCGAAAGAGGTGCATGCCTCCTGCCTGGGATCCTCCTAAACTACTCCTGGTCGACGTCAGCGGCCTGCAAGTAGTAGTAGGCACCTCCCGAGTAGTAGTAGACGTCATTGACAGTGGCGTCTGGCTCTTGGACTCCAACGTCTGGTCGCAGCAATCGGGTATAGGAAGGGAGAAAAGGGGGAGCAATGCAACCGTGAGTACTCATCCAAAGTACTCGCAAGCAAGGAGCTACACTACATATGTATGCATTGGTATCAAATGGAAAAGGGGTTAACATATATGGACTGAACTGCAGAATGCCGGAATAAGAGGGGGATAGCTATTCATATCAAAGACTATGCTTCTGGTAACCTCCATCTTGCAGCAGCAGAAGAGAGTAGATGGTAAGTTCACCAAGTAGCATCACATAGGATAATCCTACCCAGCGATCCTCTCCTCGTCGCCCTGTTATAGAGTGACCACCGGGTTGTATCTGGCACTTGGAAGGGTGTGTTTTATTAAGTATCCGGTTCTAGTTGTCATAAGGTCAAGGTACAACTCCAAGTCGTCCTGTTACCGAAGATCACGGCTATTCGAATAGATTAACTTCCCTGCAGGGTGCACCACATTTCCCAACACGCTCGATCCCCTTTGTCCGGACACACTTGTCAGGGTCATGCCCGGCCTCGGAAGATCAACATGTCGTAGCCCTACCTAGGCACAACAGAGACGTCAGCACGCCGGTCTAAATGCTATGGCGCAGGGGTCTGGGCCCATCGCCCATTGCACACCTGCACGTTGCGAACACGGCTGACGAGCAGACCTAGCCTCCCTTATACAAGAGCGGGCGTTCCAGTCCAACCCGGCGCGCGCTGCCCAGTCGCTGACGTCAAGAAGGCTTCGGCTGATACCACGACGTCGAGTGCCCATAACTGTTCCCTCGTAGTTGCTAGTGCGTATAGGCCAGTGGCCAGACTCAGATCAAATACCCAGATCTTGTTAAACGTGTTATTTTGAAGTAATCGTGAACGCCGACCAGCGCCAGGCCCACCTCTCTCCTAGGTGGTCTCAACCTGCCCTGTCGCTCCGCCTCAAATAACAGTCGGGGGCCGTCGGGAACTCAGGCCCACCACTACCTGGATGGAGCCACCTGCCCCTTCAGCCCCCAACATCAGAATCACTTGCGGGTACTCAACGAGCCAACCCGACTTTAGTCACCACCTGTATAGCATGTTTATATGTAAGTATATACCCGTGATCACCTCCCGAGTGATCATGGCCCGATAGGATAGCATGGCAGACGGACAAGAATGTAGGGCCACTGATGGTAAACTAGCATCCTATACTAGGATTGCAGGTAAGGTATCAACAGTTATAGCAACAATGACAGGCTATGCATAAGAATAGGATTAACGGAAAGCAGTAACAAGCTACACTACTCTAATGCAAGCAGTAGAGAGAAGAGTAGGCGATATCTGGTGATCAAGGGGGGGCTTGCCTGGTTGCTCTGGCAAGAAGGAGGGGTCATCTTTAATGTAGTCGAACACACGGACATCGACAGCAGTCTCGGAAGTCTACCGGAAAGAAGTAATGGAGGGGGAACACAATAAATAATAGAGCAATCAAATGTAACACAAAGCAAGACGCGGCAATACGTTGTGTTAGGGTGACCTAACGTAGGGATAGGTGATACCGACGAAGGGGGGAAACATCCGGGAAAGTACCCCCGGTGTTTCGCGTTTTTGGACAGATGAACCGGAGGGGGAAAGTTGTGTGTTCGCTATGCTAGGGATGTGTGGCGGATGAATGGACTTCGTATTCGGATTCGTCTCGTCGTTCTGATTAACTTTCATGTATAAAGTATTTTCATCCGAGTTACGGTTTATCTTATATTAATTTTCAAAGTTTTAATAATTTTCAAAAATTCCTGGAATTATTTTAATTCGAATAAATAAACAGTGCAACAACTTTTAACACACCGCCATAGCTAGCCCTAGCCACTGACTGGTGGGGCCAGTGGGCCAGTTGACTATAGTCAACAGCCCAGTCAGCAGTCAACTGGGTTAACTGCTGACTGGTCAACCTTGACAGGTGCGGCCCGGTGAATAGTGACTTGGTTAAAGAAACATGTTTAATTAGCAAGCGTGTCCCACTGTCATACACTTGTTAGTGGGGGTTAGGATAAATTAGGGGCTTAGTACCTAATCTAAAAAGGGGCAGTCCCCTTCATGGACACGCATGCGCGTGTGGTGGCTTTGGCCAAGGGGCTCGGCCCCGACCACGGCGAGCGGCGCCAGAGCGGAGCTCCGACGGGTGCGCGGGGCGAAGCCTCGGTGAAGGACTCGGGAGGAGGGGCGCGCGCGAGGCGGTTGCAGGGGAGCGAACGGAGGCGAGGCCAGGGGCGCGGCGGGCGCTATCGACAGGGCATGACGGGGGCGCCGGGCAAGCGACAGCAAGCAGCAGAAGAGCGAGCAACGGGGGCAGCGCAGCGAGCGGCTGCGGTCAACGCGCAACAGGTCGGGGGTGCGTCAGGGAAGCGCGGCGGAGGCGGGCGCTGCCTGGTGTGGGGACGGCGCGAGCAGCGAGAGGAGGCAGGGGGCGCGGGGCGGAGGAAGGAGCAGCACCGGCAGTCGTAGCGGAGCAAAACGGCAACGGCGGCAGGGAGTGGTGGCAGCGCCCGGCGAAGCGGGAGGCGGTTGCGGTGCGGGCAAGGGCGCTCAGGGTGTGGCCAGGGAGGGCGCGGGTGTGGCCAGGTAGTGCGATCAAACGCAAGGGCATGGTGGGCGCGAGCTCACAGTTCAGGCGCGGCGACTAAAACGGCCTAAGGCGACAGATTCGACGGGGAAAAGGGGGAGACGACGAGGAGCTTACCGGGCCCTGCAGATGTGCGTACGCGGGCTCGGGGGAGGCTTGGTGACGACAGCGTGGTGGCGGCGTTCTCCGGCGACAGGAGGGGGAGGCAGGGTCGAGCGCGTCGATGACGGACAACGACGGTTGCCCGCGGAGGGGATCGACGGGAGCGACGGCACGAGGGCGTCCTAGCTGGGGGCGCTCGGCGTGGAAGAAGAGGATGACGACGCGCTTCTTCTGGGCATCAGCGGACGGCGAACGGTGGCCGATGGCTACGGCAACGACGACAACGGCGCGATCACCGCGCGAGCTCTTGCGCTCGATTTCGAGCGGATGAGGAGGGGGCGCGATGGTGAAAGTTGGGGGGACCGGACGAGCGAGTGCTGGGGTTTTCGTTGGACGCGGTTATAAGCCAGGGGGGGCACGTGGAGGCCATCCATGGCTATGGCAGCCGTGGATGTGCGCCACGCACCTGGCTTAGCCTCCTCTCCTGTACAAAGGTTGAAGAGGCATGTAGATGGCCCGGGCTGCACTGTGGCTTTGGCCAGACCAAGTGCACAGTACCAGTTTAGCTCCTTTCTTTTTCTTTTGTTTTGTTTTTATTCTTTATTTATTTTTCTTTTTATTATTTCAGTTTTGTTTCCTATTATTTTAGTTTTAGTAAAATATGCACTTAGTATCTAAATTAGTATTTCAACTTAGCCCATAGTCACAAAAAGTCTAGTACTCAAATAAATTAGTTTGACATTTTATTAATTATAAAAAGTATTTAAATAATTGTTTTGTTGCTGTTTTATTTATCTTATAGTATTTAAACATTTTATAAAAGTGTGGCTTTTCCACCATAACTACTTATGCAATATTTGGTTCACTCCGAACATTTTAGTTTTAATATTCGAAAACATTTATTGTTTGCTAGATTTTGGATTTGAATTAGAATCGGTTTCGAACTAACGCGAGATTAGCAATAGTAATTCGAAGTGACGTGGCATCGTTAACAGGGAATTACTGTAGCTTACTTATCTGGGCGTCACAGTTAGCCACGTCCCAAATAACGTGTTAATACTAACTAGAGGAGTAATGTTAAAGCCTATATGTATCGTGCGCCAAAGAAGTTTGACGAGAGGATAGTCAAGAAAGAGGTGTTTTATGGTTTCATTCTCGTCACAGAAGCAACATCGTGAACTGCCCACCCATCTTCGCTTTACCAAGTTATCCTTGGTTAAAATCACTTTTTGTGGGCAAACCACATGAAATTTTTATTCTTAGCGAAACTTTAATCTTTCATATGTAAAGTGATTTCGGTATCGGCTAAATAAAAATGCCACAACTGACGAAAAATAGGCCTAGATGACTAAACACATATCCTATTATTGGATCGTCATCCAAACCGGTTGTAGATAACCCGTGCTACCGTCTCTTATCGGTTGCACCAATAGCTGAAAGCTCCCTAGAGTCCGCATGAGTGAGAAACGACCACACACGGATCCAACCAGTGGCTATGTAAGTAACCTACAAAAAGTTGATAAAAAGTTTCCTGTTAAAAATGATATCATTTTTGAAGTTTCATATAGCCCAAAGTAAGGCGCTCCGAATATGTCACGCAATATTAGATTACAGTCCAGTTAGCCACGTCCCAAATAACGTGTTAATACTAATCGGAGGAGTAACGTTAAAGCATATATGTATCATGCGCCAAAGAAGTTTGACAAGAGGATAGTCGAGAAAGAGGTGTTTTATGGTTTCATTCTGGTCACAGAAGCAACATCATGAACTGCCCACCCATCTTCGCTTTACCAGGTTATCCTTGGTTAAAATCACTTTCTTGTGGGCAAACCACATGAAAAAAATTTAGCGAACTTTAATCTTTCATATGTGAAATGATTTTGGTATCGGCTAAATAAAAATGCCACAACTGACGAAAAATAGGCCTAGATGACTAAACACCTATTCTATTATTGGATCGCCATCCAAACCGATCGTAGATAACCCGTGCTACCGTCTCCCACCGGTTGCACCAATAGCCGAAAGCTCCCTAGAGTTCGCATGAGTGAGAAACGACCATGCACGGATCCAAACAATGGTTGTGTAAATAACTTGGAAACAGTTGATAAATTTTTTCCTGTTAAAGATGATATAATTTCTTTAGTTTCATATAGTCCAGTGTAAGGCGCTCCAAATATGTCCCGCAATACTAGATTCAACTCCAGTTAACCATGTCCAAAATAATGTGTTAACACTAATAGGAGGAATAACGTTAAAGGCTATACGTATCAAGCACCAAGAAAGTTTGTCGAGAGGACAATCAAGAAAGAGGTGTTTTATGGTTTCATTCTGGTCAGAGAAGTAACATCGTGAACTAACCATCCATCTCCTGTGTATCAGATTATCCTTGGTTAAAATCACTTCTTTGTGGACAAACACATGAAGATTTTGATTCTTAGCGGAACTTTAATCTTCTATATGTGCATGATCATTGCAGAACACAAATTTCTAACGATCAATAACGCTGTCACCGTTATTATTGTTCACTCCCAAAATCTATTTACATAGTGTTTCTACTACTTTCTATTCCCTCCGTTCCTAAATATTTGTCTTTCTAGACATTTTAAATGACCACTACATACGAATGTATGTAGACATATTTTAAAGTGTAGATTCACTCATTTTGCTCTGTATATAGTCACTTGTTGAAATGCCTAGAAAGACAAGTATTTAGGAACGGAGGGAGTATTCAGTAAACTGACCATGGAATCACGACTTCACCAATCTTGCCGAGAACCAAAAGATTAACAAACAAAAAAAGAAACAATTCAAGTTTACACACGCATATGCTACACCCAGCGATCTAGCGCCTTGCGGCAGCAGTGGCAGCTGCCGCAGCTTCCTCAGCCGCCAGCCTCGCATGCACCCTCCTGATATACTCCGCCGCGGCCGCGTCGATGCCCCGCAGCTGCGCTACGGCGCCGGCGGCCCCGTGCACGCTTGCCGTTGTCGTCTGCGTATCGATCTTCTCCACCCTCTGGACGCAGATTTCTGACATGTCTGATACCCCCTCCGTTTCACAATATAGTGCTTTCTCTATCCCGTGCTTTAACTTTGACCGTAAATTTAATTACCAAGACCAATTGCGGCGGGAGCAAAAATTATATCAGTGAATTCGTATTCGAAAGAAGTTTTGAATTATATAATTTTTTCTCCCGCCACAGTTGGTCTCGTTCGTTAAATTTATAGTCAAAGTTCGATCTTGGAAAGCGCGGGCGTACTATATTTTGAAATGGAGGGAGTACTATTGTTAAGTGTTTTGTTTTGTTTTGGTCCAGACTGAATGAACGGATGATCGTGGAGGCACTGGTGGGCGTACGTTATTTATAGACCAGTCACCTCATGCGGTCGCGTGGTTTCCAAGGAAGAAGGGAAGAAAAGTACGTGGCTGGCTCCATACGTCGACTTGTTGACCCTGGAAGTTTGGAACGTTCATACTCTATATACGGATCTACTACTACTCAGCTTGACAAGATATTCACTAGTGCCAATTAACTTTTGCGCAAATGACTGGATTTAACCACTAAATCAGGAAAAAGGTATCGATCAGAATTGCGAAGAAGCGACGAGTGAAGAAAGAGCGGCCCGCACATATCTCAAATGGTTTGGTTTGCGTGTGCGTGTGTACGTGAGGACCTGCAACTGCTGCATATATATCTCAAATGAGAATCACATTCGGTCTTTGATGGCTACAGATAATTGATCACTAGACGGCAGCAGTCAAGACATGCTGAGATCAGTCGCGCCTACGCGTCGTGTATACGAAATGTGATGCCCGCATGATGATGGATGTGAGGGCCGCCAAATTAGTTTATGCTGTTCAGGACCGCGTCGTGTCTCAGCCGGCCGGCTAAGCTAAGATGATACTCGCACGGCAACTGCCTGAACAAAATCACTGTTCTGACCTTATGAATGTTTATAGTTACAAACTGAACTTGACGTGAAAGTATTTCACGATTTGACCCTTTTAAAAACGTCAGAGCCGCGGCGTTTCCACCTAACATAGAAACGCCGAGCAAGCTAGCGTTCCCTGCCAACACGAAAACAACGTGGTAGCTAGCGTTTCAGCCTTGGCCCACAGACAATCCGAACATGCTGTTTTCGCTGACGTGGCACGCGTGAAACGGCAAAGTCCCTGGCGTTTCTGAACTGGATTAAGTAACGCGCGCGGGCCGCGGGGGCCTAACTCAGCCCACTCGCAGTCCCAGCCCCGGTCGGGCAGTTCTTTCAGGGACGAACTGGCAGCCGCCCCCTCCCTCTTCTTCACCAAATCTCCCCCAGATCTGCTATTTTGATCATCAAAACGAGTAGATCGGAGCATCCCCGAGTTGCTTGAGGTATTCTCTTCTCAATCCTCCATTTTTTTTCAGTCAAGATTGACTATTGTAGATGCATTTTTTCAAACATGGTGGAACCCTAAGATGAGTTACTAGTGATTTGTTTGATGAATATTTTGGTTACATGATGTTTAGAAAGAAGACATATACTCCTTGTGTTGAAGTATTCCTAGTTAAGTTGTTTAGTATTGGATTTAGAGAGAGACCATTTTTTGGATTAGGTTGAACTTATTATTTGTTAATAATTAGTTGTGATAGATTCTTTAGGATAAAATAGGTTGAAAAGAATTGGTGTTGGTAATTAATGTCGTTCGTGATTTGTATCTTTGGGATAATTTTTAGTAGTTTTCACACGATTTTGTGTATGATGTGGTCATAATTTTAAGCATATATCATAACAAATCCGTTGACCTTATTTTGTAGGATGTTTGAGCCGGATAAATATCCCGGCCTTGATGATTATTACGAGGAGAAGCATCGTGCTGTGCTACTGGAAAGAGGGGAGGTAATTATGTATCTACATTGTCGATTCTCATATTGTGAGTAGTTTAGAGAAGTATATAAATTGTGCGTGTGTTTTTTGTAGGTTCCTCCAGTACTTCGTTTGAGAGGCCGCAACCCACGTGAGTCCCTGGAGTATGACCGTCGCTACGAGCCTTATGTTAGAAGAATGGATCTTCTCCAGTTTGTGCTCAACTTTAAAGTCACACCCCCATGGCTGAACTCGACGGCCATTACTGCCCTTATGGACCGTTGGAGGCCGGAGACGCACTCTTTTCACCTTGCTCTTGGTGAGATGACCATCACTTTGGAGGATATTGCAATGATCTCCGGTTTCCCGATCGAGGGCAGGGCTCTTACCGGAAAGGTGAGGTCTGAGGGGTGGCGACAAAGGGTTGCAGGTTTGGTTGGTGTTGAACCTCCCTCGTGGATTCATGAAACAAAGAAGGATCCTAGGCCATCTGGTGTTTTGTTCTCGTGGCTACAAGAACATTTTTACGAGTGCCCAGAGAGTGCCAGTCCGGCTGTTGTGGAGAGGTACATCAGGGCTTACTTATGGAATCTTTTGACCCAAGTGGTGTTTCCTGACGGAACGGGAGACACAGCCTCGTGGATGTTCTTGGACCCTCTTCGTAACTGGGATGTTAAGTGGAGTTGGGGGTCGGCGGCACTAGCCTTCTTGTACCGTCAGGTAATGATAATTTGATGCATTCTCATTATATGAAAGAGATTTTTGCATGTGATTGTTTAATGTGTGTACAAATGTGCAGTTGGTCGGAGCATATATGAGGAGTAAGCGGAAATCTTGTCTTGGTGGTTTTGTTTGGGCCCTACAGATTTGGATGTGGAAGCGTATCCCTGTGGGCCGTAACTTCACCATTGCTCCGGAAGAACCTTGGGAGTGGCCTTTTGACGGGGATGAGGAGCGATATCCCACTATCACATACACGTGGGCTAATGTCCAAGTGTCGAGTATCGCCGCCATGGGGCGGTACAAGGCATACATAAGCGATCTTGACATGCTTACTTACAACCAGGTAATTATCAAATGCCTTGCCATCATTACAGATTTTTTTGTTGTGCATGAGCTAGTGACATGTGATGTAGGTTAATTGGAGGTCGTACATGGTACTTAGGCAGTTCCCTTTGAGCAATATGTGCCTTCGTGACCAACATCTTTGGCGTGTGTGTTGCCCCATGATATGCTTTTTTGCGTGGAGTGGCATCTTCCACATCGTGTTTCGAAGCAATTTGGAGTACAACAACACACCCCGCCAGAGTATGTTGAGACAAGTGTGGTGCTACATAGGTGAGAGTTTCCTGTACCATATGTTGTTCAATGTGTAACCACGGAAAAATGAAAATGATACTGATACTTCTCATGCTTTGTAGGACGAGCCGACAACACAACAAGAATGTCATTAATTGGGAAGATCACCATCTTATGTGGGTGGACATGTGGAATGCTCAGAGGAATGCCCGAGTTGAAGATTATCACACACCTGACAATGACGAGGGGGCATATTTAAGGCATTTGGAGTGGCTTCGGAAAGAGTACAGAGTTATCCTTAAGGGTGCTTGGACTCATGCCGATTGCTTGGAAGTAATGCCAAGTGACATTGCTGATGGTGCATTCAACAACTCTATTAGGGAGACCATTGGAGCGCACCTAGATTATGGCCCTCTGCATGATCGAGTGGTATGTCTTTTTGTCTCTTTTTTGAACATGTGTCATTTCTTCATGAGTGGTGTGTCACTTAAGTTTTATTCAGGGCACAGAGCTATGGAGATGTATCAATGATAGTAATGTGGTGCTTGGCCGCGCACCTGGTAGAGAAATGGACGTTCTCGTCAGGAGTACTCTACAGGTTAGAGGCCTTCTTAATATGAACATGTGTCATGTGAACTATTTTTGCATATTTACCTGTCAATGTCTTTGCCTCTGCAGAAGGTTGTGAATCGTTGCCGAACACTAGCTGCTTTACTTTCTTGCCATGGCGGTTCATCCACGGATGTGCGTGCACGTGCTCAGTATAGAATGGATGTGTTGTCTTCCACTCGTCCATCTTCGATCCAAGCACGTGCTTCTTCCGCTCGTCCACCTTCCAGTCGAGAAGGTGCTTCTTCGAGTCGAGCACGGATTGATGAATAGGAAGATGAAGAGGAGGAGACAGACTACGATGCGGATCCGGACTATGTGGAGCTTGGGGCTTCGCAGATGGAAGATGCTCCACCGCCAACTCAACCTTCTCAGCCTTCTGAAGAAGCACGCCGAGTTAGCTCAAGAACCATCCAACATCCTGGATGGCAGAACACTCCAGAGGGCTACGTCAACAGGGGGAAGATGGATGCAAAAAGAGGCAAGAAGTGAAGTGACGACTAATGCAAAGGGTGGAAACGCCAGGGACGCCAGGGACGTAGAGCGTTTCGTTGTAGGGTGGAAATGCCAGGGACGTTGGCGTTGCCAGCGTACACCACAACGTTTCTTGGTGAAGTTCCAGGCAGCCTCTGTCTTAAAGGAACGCCAAGCCAAGTCGAACGTTTCGATGTAGGGAAGAAACGCCAGGGTCATTGGTGTTGCCAGAGTACAAGGAGTCTAGGCAACAAGAAGGTACAAGATGAAATGCACACGAAGGTCCAAAGCATGGCACAGTTCACATCATTGCTCTATTGTGTAGAGCAAGGTCCCTTTCCCTTCTTCTTCTTCCTCTCTTCTTCTTCTTCTTCCTCCTCCCTTTTCCTTATGAGGTGAGGCTCCTTAACCACCCTCTCCATGAATATCTGATTCTCCCTCTCTCTTTTTTCATCTGCAATTGCCCAAAGCTTCAAGGTTCTTTATTCAAAATCCTTTTGATGCTTCTTCTGTGCCTCCTCACATTTCCTCACCAACGCTTGCTCCCTAGCACGACACTCATTTGACGCTCTCACTTTTTGCTTCCTCTTCTCTTCAAGCTCCTCTTCCTTCTTCTTCTTTAGTGCGGCTGCATCCTCCTCTCTCAGCTTCTTCGCAGCCTTCTCCCACCACCCCGCCATCTCACCTTCGCCATCCTCCAGCCCCTTCATTGTTTCCTTGTTGGGTTGAGAAGCCGCCATATCTATGAAAAATTGCAAGACATTAGTTAGTAAGGACAAAAACAATGAAAATAAAATTGAGAGACATGAAAATAATTATGAAATGTAACCACGTACGGAAATGGTCCATCTAGGTATCCAAACATTCCTCTAGCATTACCACGGCCTCTACCCATGAAACCTCCTCTACCAGCACCCGAACCTCTACCCCTACCACGAGCACCATCACCGGTAACTCATCCTCGACCACGACCACCCCTGGATCCTTGGCCACCACTGAAACCTCGGCCACCACCAAGGCCACCACCGAAAACTCAGCCACCACCAAGGCCACGACCGGAACCTCGGCCACCACCAAGTCCATCACCGGAACCTCGGCCACCATCAAGGCCACCACCGGAACCTCGGCCACCACCAAGGCCATCACCGGAACCTCGGCCGACACTTGAAGAAGCATTGTGCCCTTTTGAAGTTTTGTTTGTTTTGCAAGTCCTTTTGTTGTGCGTCGTTTCATTGCAACCATCGCATTAGTTCCTATCGCGTGGCTCCATGAAATGGCCACTACCAAACTCTCTGGTGCTCATGAGGTCATCCATATCATTCATGTATTGCTTTGTTCTCCTTCTACCCTTGGGTTGTACCATCATCTCCGGATCGGGCCTAATGTTAGGACCGTGATAATCTTGCCAATGTGATGCGTCCAGAAAAGGGTGGAATCTAGACGCCCATGTTAACTTATGAGTTTGCAAGTTGAATTCATGCAATCTCACAACTACACCATCGGAGATATCCACATTCCTGATGCGGGCTGCTGACATCATGTGTGAGCATGGCCAGTGGTACTTACTAGGCCACTCACAAGTGCAATGTCTTGTCCTAAGAGCCACCTTAAATGAGCGACCACCATATGATTGTCCATCTCTAGTTGTCCCACCTGGCTCATCCACTTGGTATTTCATTTCTACATTATCGAAACAAGTGACTCGCTGGATGGTTGACTTGTCTCTCTGAAACTCCAGCCACTCGGCAACCTTCTTCGGATAAATTTCATTGGGAGGCTTCTCACTATCAACAATCAACTTGTCGATTTCATCGGAGTGCTTCAAAACAATACTAATTTAGCTTGTAAAAGGTATATTCCGCTATTGTCGTCACTGACAACTGATGGGCACCCTTCAAGACAAAGTTGAAGCACTCAACAAGATTGCTTGTCATGTCACCATATCTCATGCCTCCTTCATCACATGCTCATAACCACTTGTGTCTCTCATCAATATTCCTTTCTAAGAAATATTTCCCACCTTTGTTTGCCTTCTCATAGATTTTGTTCAAGCGTGTCGTGAATGACTAAACGGAGAAGGCTACACATGCGGAGTTAAGATCCTTGCAAAGATATATCCTTGTTCTTACAAGCCCTGTAAAAGTTTGCAACGAAGTGCCTCATACACCATCGGTGGTGAAGCCTCGCATGCCCTGGAATA
Source organism: Triticum dicoccoides (assembly GCF_002162155.2). NCBI lineage: Eukaryota > Viridiplantae > Streptophyta > Magnoliopsida > Poales > Poaceae > Triticum > Triticum dicoccoides. Next base: position 84,585,324 of record NC_041380.1, read on the forward strand.
TGAATATCCATGACCTTCAATATGCCTTGGTGCCGATCGGATATGATGCATACCTCCCTATTCGGAGGAATGACCGTGCTCCTAACAAGTCTCATGAACCATTCCCAGTTGTCTTGGTTCTCCACGGAGACCAAAGCAAATGCCACAGGCAACACCTGATCGTTAGCATCATGTGCCATTGCTATCATGAGTGTGCCCTTGTATTTCCCTGTCAAGAATGTCCCATCTATAGACAAAACCGGTCGACAATGCTCAAAAGCTGCAATGCATGGGCCAAACATCCAAAAGGCATGACGGAACACTCCTTTAATATCTTGGACATAGTGGTACATTCCTGGGTTTCTATACGACATCGCTCCCAGAAACCTGGGTAGCATGTTGTAAGCCTCTTCACATCCACCGTACAACATTCTGAGAGCGACTTGATTGGCCTTCCATATCTTCCCGTACTTGGCCTTATATCCGAACTTATCTTCAATCCAACTCATCAACAACTTCACTTTAATGGTTGGATCCTCGGCTATATGTTTCTGGTATTTATAACCAATGAATTCCGAGGTTAGTTGACGGTGTGTATTCCGTGCTTCTACGGCCGGCGGTGTGCATTGGTGAGTGGCTTGGCAACTAGTTATCTTCCACCAACCATCTTTCGTGAGTCTTCCATTGACTTTCCATTTGCATCTTTCTACCTCACATTTCACGGTGTATCGCTTGTTGCAGTCTGAGTGAACAACTATGAAAGGCATGTGGTGTTTGACAGCATACTCACACAACCACATCCTGAATTCTAGCATGTGCTCGAACATCAAACCTTTCCTCACGTATGACATCGAAATCGCGTCGGGTGTACTACTTGGGAAATGTCTAGCCTCAATTGTCTTGCTCATGACAATGTCGACTATAGCCTTATCTGCAAGGCTAACATCACAAAACAAGGGAACTTTGTGATCCCTACCGGTGATTTTTGTGTACCACTCTGCTTCTTTCTTAGTCAAGCCATCCTCATCCAACTCATTCACTGAGCCTTCATCATCCGAGTCATCCACACAAGCACGCTGATAGATAATGTCAGGATCCATGTCCTGATGCCTTACTTTAGCCTCTACATCACCAACAAGGTTGTGGTGCCTCTCATACTCTTCGTCGGGGTCATCGCCATCATATTTCATCGGTGCACTACCTCGGAACTCATATTGGGGATACTCATTGGCTTCCTCTTCAACTCTATGCTCAACAATAGGCGGCACACTACTAACCGAGCTCACATCATCTACTAAGGTTTGGTTCAAGTCAACATGAAAGAGAGGAGCCTTGACCACCTTACTTGCAAAGACTTCGAGTGACTTGACTATCGAGGATGCAACAACCTCCTTATATGCAAGCCAATGCAAATTGGACTTGATAGGCATTGTCTTCATTTGACACTTGTGTGCCGACCCAACATCATATCTTCCTACTAATTCAACTTGGTCACTTGCATCCACCCACTTTAATCTTATCCGTGTTTCTTCCACAACCTCTTCATAACCAGGAGTCTCAAGAAATATCAACACTTCCTCATACTTGTCAACAATATCCACATTCATGAATGCCTCTTTGTCAACATAATGAATATTCACAATCTTGTCCATCTAAAAAAATGGTAACATAAGTATAAGAAATGTACAATGCTAAATATACCACATTGCTAACAAAACCCCTAACCCTAACCCTAAATCTTAACATTAGCCATAACCATAACCCTAAATCCTAACTAGCCATAACCCACAAGTAAGGTATGCTCAACAACATCACAATGCAACACTATTGGAACAACAATACTCAAAACATCACATTATAGATTCATATTCAAAACTAGGGTTAGGAACAACAAGAACAAATCAATCCAAATGGACAAACCCAACCAATAAATATTTGTGAGATGAAGGAGGTTACCTCAACGAACGGAAATGACACCGGATCCACGGACCAACCCAATCGATTTGCAAGGATTTGGGAGGGGCTAAGTGAGGGACACAAAGGGGGAAAGGGCAAGAGCTTGGGATAGGCCAATGGGGGAGAAGAGAGTGAAAGGTGAGTGGTGGGTGAAAGCACCACAACCACCTAAAATATCTGCACCAGAAACGCCAAGGATGGTGGCGTTTCTAGCAACGCTAGCTTGCTCGGCGTTTCCACCATGCCACGTCAGCAAGCAACGCGTCCTCGGCCTGGCAGTGGGCCAGGTCAGGAACGCTAGCTTGCTCGGTGTTTCTATGTGGGGTGGAAACGCCGCAGTCCTTGGCGTTTCTGTGTTGGGTGGAAACGCCGCGGTCCCTGGCGTTTCTAAAAGGTCAAATCGTGAAATACTTTCACGTTGGGTTTAGTTTGTGAGAATAAACTCTGACAAGGTCAGAACAGTGATTTCGTCCCAACTGTCTCTGGTTCAACACCGTGGTGCCCCCTATATGGCTACATCCTCCATGAACAGTAAATTCAAAAAAATATTTTAAAAAATCCAAAAATCCTGACTTTTGAGGCATCAAACATGATCAAACATTTGATGTTCTTGCAAAGTTTGAGTCACAAATAACACTCGATGAGCCAACACAAAAAACATTTGTGTGGGCTCCTTGAATGTTATCTATGGATGAATTTATTATTGTTCATGAGGGTGTAGAGGCACCATGGTGCTATCACATCTTTCTCAACCACACACTATCACATAATCATCAGAGCCGGGTATGCCAACTATTTCTCGGAAGATCGACGAGGGAACTTGCTACACATCTCCTCGATGTCGTACCAGGATTACTGGCTATTGCTTTGGAACTCTGGTATTGGAATTCCTCTGCACATTTAATTATGTGATCAACTATGATGTCTAGCATCATTTCTGATGATGTAAGAATTCGTTCCAGTCGTGCTTATTTTAGACATATTCCAATGCATAGGTGCTTAGATGAGGCAACAATTAATTCTATTAAAGAGTTTAGGAAGTAAGTCATCAATGCATAGGTGCTTAACTAGTTATAGCTAAGGCCTCTTCCAATGCATTAAAAAGCTAGGGAACTAATCCCTCCAATGCATAGGTGTTTAGCTTTTGTAGCTAAGCTTTCTCTTTTAATTGTTTACTCCCTCTTTTCCGGTTTATAAGGCTCAAATCTGAAATATCAATCAAGGCATTTTGTGAGTGGAGGAATGTATCTCATACTTTACAAAACTAGCCCAATTAAACTCATGCATTAAATTGGAATAATTGCAGTGCATGCATGCTTGGCCACTAGATAAGTAGAAAATTGCATGCATTGGTGTGTTCCTTTTTAATTCTTACATGCAAAGATTTAATGCGTCTCGAAAACTAAAAATGAGATGGAGATGAGCCCTATAAATTGGAAAAACAAAAAAGTTAAGATAAGCCCTATAAACCGGAAAGGAGGGAGTAACAACTAAATTCCTTCATGCATTTATTGGTACACTTTGCATAGTTCCACGCACAACATTTTACTTAGGCCCCTCCCAGTGCTCCACTGTGTACAAGTGCTAAGTGTGATGCCCCCGATTTGATCGTACATTAATCATACACGCAAACATGTACAATCAAGATCAGGGACTCACGGGAAGATATCACAACACAACTCTAGACACAAATTAAAATAATACAAGCTTTATATTACAAGGTCTCGAGGGCTCGAATACATCAGCTCAAAAACACATGAGTCAGCGGAAGCAACAATATCTGAGTACACACTTAAGTTAAACAAGTTTGCCTTAAGAAGGCTAGAACAAACTGGGATACAGATCGAAAGAGGCGTAGGCCTCCTGCCTAGGATCCTCCTAAACTACTCCTGGTCGTCGTCAGCGACCTGCACGTAGTAGTAAGCACCTCCAGTGTAGTAGGAGTCGTCATTGATGGTGGCGTCTGGCTCCTGGGCTCCAATATCTGGTTACGACAACCAGGAAGAAAGGAAAAGGGGAAAAATGGGGAGCAAAGCAACCGTGAGTACTCATCCAAAGTACTTGCAAGCAAGGAACTATACTACATATGTATTGGTATCAATGAAAGGGGGTAGTATATGTCGACTAAATTGCAGAATGCCAAAATAAGAGGGGGATAACTAGTCCTATCGATGACTAAGCTTCTGGCAGCCTCCATCTTGCAGCATGTACAAGAGAGTAGATTGTAAATTCACCGGCGCGCGCCGCTCAGTTGCTGACGTCAAGAAGGCTTCGGTTGATACCATGACGTTGAGTGCCCATAACTGTTCCCGCGTAGTTGGTTAGTGCGTATAGGCCAGTGGCCAGACTCAGATGAAATACCAAGATCTCGTTAAGCGTGTTATTTTGAAGCAACCGCGAACACCGACCAGGGACCAGGCCCACCTCTCTCCTAGGTGGTCTCAACCCGCCCTGTCGCTCCGCCACAAAGTAACAGTCAGGGGCCCTCGGGAACCCAGGCCCACCACTACCTGGATGGAGCCAACTGTCCTTTCCCCCACATCGGAATCACATGCAGGTACTCTACGAGTCGACCTAACTTTAGTCACCACCTGTATAGTATGTATGTGTGCATGTATGTATTGAAGGAAATATGCCCTAGAGGCAATAATAAAGTTGTTATTTATATTTCCTTATATCATGATAAATGCTTATTATTCATTCTAGAATCGTATTAACTGGAAACTTGGTACATGTGTGAATACATAGACAAACAGAGTGTCACTAGTTTGCCTCTACTTGACTAGCTCGTTGAATCAAAGATGGTTAGGTTTCCTAGCCATAGACATGAGTTATCATTTGATTAATGGGATCACATCATTAGAGAATGATGTGATTGACTTGACCCATTTTGTTAGTTTAGCACGATGATCATTTAGTTTTTTGCTACTGCTTTCTTCATGACTTATACATGTTCCTCTGACTATGAGATTATGCAACTCCCCAATACCGGAGGAACACTTTGTGTGATACCAAACATCACAACATAACTGGGTGATTATAAAGGTTCTCTACAGGTGTCTCCGATGGTACTTGTTGAGTAGGCATAGATCGAGATTATGATTTGTCACTCCGATTGTCGGAGAGGTATCTCTGGGCCCTCTCGGTAATGCACATCACTATAAGCCTTGCAAGCAATGTGACTAATGAGTTAGTTCCAGGATGATGCATTACAGAACGAGTAAAGAGACTTGCCGGTAACGAGATTAAACTAGGTATTGAGATACCGACGATCGAATCTCGGGCAAGTAAACTACCGTTGACAAAGGGAACAACCTATGTTGTTATGCGGTTTGACCGATAAAGATCTTCGTAGAATATGTAGGAGCCAATATGATCATCCAAGTTCCACTATTGGTTATTGACCGGAAATGATCTCGGTCATGTCTACATAGTTCTCGAACCCGTAGGGTCCGCAAGCTTAACATTCAGTGACGATTTGTATTATGAGTTTATGTGATTTGATGACTGAAGGTTGTTCGGAGTCCCGGATGAGATCAGGGACATGATGAGGAGTCTCGAAATGATCGAGCCGTAAAGATCGATATATTGGAAGGCTATATTCGGACATCGGAAAGATTCCCAGTGATTCGGGTATTTTTCGGAGTACAGGGGGAGTTACGGGAATACGGGAGTACATATGGGCCTTAGTGGGCTTTAAGGGAAACAGAGGAGAAGCCACGAGGGCTGGCCGCGCGCCCCCTCTTTCCTTCTCCTCCCCCTCTCCTTCCTTCCCCCTCCTAGTAGGACTAGGAAAGGAGGAATCCTACTCCTACTAGGAGGAGGATTCCTCCCCCTTTGGCGCGTCTAGAGAGGCCGGCCGGCCTCCCCTCCCTCATTTATATACGTGGGGAGGGGGGCACCCTAGAGAACACACAAGTTGATCAGTTGATCTTTTAGCCATGTGCGGTGCCCCCTCCACCATAACCCACCTCAGTCATATCGTAGCGGTGCTTAGGCGAAGCCCTGTGTCGGTAGCATCATCATCACCGTCATCACGCCGTCGTGCTGGCGGAACTCTCCCTCGAAGCTCTGCTGGATCGGGGTTCGTGGGACGTCACCGAGCTGAGCCTGTGCTGAACTCGGAGGTGCCGTACGTTCGGTACTTGGATCGGTCAGATCATGAAGACGTACGACTACATCAACCGCGTTCTCATAACTCTTCCACTTACGGTCTACGAGGGGACATGGATGACACTCTCCCCTCTCGTTGCTATGCATCACCATGATCTTGCGTGTGCGTAGGATTTTTTTTGAAATTACTGCGTTCACCAACATGTATATACCCGTGATCACCTCCCGAGTGATCACGACCCGGTAGTATAGCATGGCAGACAAACAAGAATGTAGGGCCACTGATGGAATACTAGCATCCTATACTAAGCATTTAGGATTGCAGGTAAGGGTAATAACTGTAGCAACAATGACAGGCTATGCAACATAATAGGATTAACCGAAAGCAGCAACAAGCTACACTACTCTAATGCAAGAAGTAGACAGAAGGAATAGGCGATATCGGGTTGATCAAAGGGGGGGCTTGCCTGGTTGCTCTGGCAAGGAGGGGTCATCAACAACGTAGTTGTACTGGGTAGCAGCGGCGTCGGTCTCGATGTCTAGCGAGAGAAGAGGGGGAAGAAACAATACATATAATGCAAACATAAGCATGACGATGCACGGCATGACAATGAGCGGTGCTAGGTGTGCCCTAACATTGTTGGAGGTGATACCAGCGAAGGAGGGAAACATCCGGGAAAGTATCCCCGGTGTTTCGCGTTTTCGAACAAATGAACCGGAGAGGAAAAGTTGAGTGTTCGCTATACTAGAGACATGCCGCGGACGAACGGGCCGCATATTCGGATTTGCCTCGTCGTTCTAAGCAACTTTCATGTACAGAGTATTTTCATCCGAGTTACGGATTATTTAATATTAATTTTTAAAGTTTTAATTCATTTTTTAATTAACAGAATTAATTTAAATCGAAAAGCATTTATGATGTCAGCATGATGTCAGGGTGATGTCAGTAGTCAAACAGTCAATTGACTTAGTCAACTAACGTGTGGGTCCTACTGTCATTGACACATTACCCTAACTAACAGATTAGTTAGTTTTAATTAGATATCTAGGCTAATTAAGTTCAATTAGTTTAATTAAATCAGATTAATTAAGTTAATTAATTATATTTTTATATTACATTTTGTTTTCACTCTTTTTTTATTTCCTAGGGCGCTGGGCCCACATGTCATAGGCCCGGGGGTGGCCAAACGTGCGCTGGGTCCACGCACAACATTTTACTTAGGCCCCTCCCAGTGCTCCACACTGTATAGGTGCTAAGCGTGCCACATAAGCAAAAAAATAATGTGGCAAAGCAATTAAAGAGGAGAGAGAGCATTATGATGACCCCAGCAGGAAACGATGCTAAGGGCATGGACTTATGCAAAATGCCTACCAACCAATGCATGACGGACTTTAGTTGCTAAACAATTAAATAAAGCAAGCTTAGCTACAAAAGCTAAGCACCCATGCATTAAGAAAATTAGTTGCTGAGACTTTTAATGTACTTAGCGTCACATCTAAGCACCATTGCATTGGAAGAAGTATTATGTGGCACCCTTATCACCTGTACACGGTGGAGCACGGGAAATGTCCTAAGCTCCCTTCATTTAAGTATTTAGAAACTAGAGTCTTTCACCCATTGGGGAGTTCTCTTCATTTAAGAGTATTGCATAGGTTCACGCACTTGGCATAGTTTTTGTTGTGCCATCAAAGTGCTCTCTCACCTCCTTAAATGATTTTCCGTTTTATTATTTTGCTTATGTGGCATGCTTAGAACATGTACATCAGGGAGCATTGACAATTTTTTTAGAAAAGGAGGATGTACCCCCGACCTATGCATCTGGACGATGCATGCAGCCATATTATTAATTATTCACAAAGACCATACAAAGTGATACATCAATAAGCCTGAAGCCACCATCTTGGCAACACCGTTGCTACTCCTATCCGCTTGATGAAGGCGTGCCAAATGTCCGGGCCTAATACCAAACAGACATTGCACCAAAGCCTAACATCTAAAGCCGGGTGTCCCATCCAAGCCACTACCTGGATTGGGTCCCACACCGATCTGGCATACTCCCGATGAGCACCGCATGTTGCAAGGGCCGTCACCTCCATCATCCCTCGGTCCATCCTCAGAGCAGAACTGAAGCACCAACCTTTCCAAGCCTCTCTGCCATCAACGCCACCATGACGCCAGACAACTTCCTCCTCCTGCGCGAGTCCACCTCCACGCATCAGACACCGAATCTCCACAGCGCCACATCGTCGAGATCCGCCACCATCGATGTGTAAGATGAAGCACCGATCCACCAAAGACGTCCTCCTCTGGTCCCTCAAGCCCGTGTGCACCTCCAAGAATGACGCCCCCAACGGGGAAACGACACCAGAGAGCCGCCGTCATCCGATCTACTGATATAGGGTTTCCCCTGGAGGTACCAGAGAGTGGCCTTGAACTTCTCCTCGGTGATGCCTTTAGGAAGGGAATGACGCGGACAATGTCGCCATCATCGGCATTGGCAATAGCCAATAGCAGGTTTTCACCCAGATCTGATCGAAGACCTCCATCTCTCGTGCATGGGCCGCCTGTGACGCCCCGAATCCAATGCGCCAGGTGTCTTCCAGTTATTCGCCGATGTTGCCATGTCTTTTGCTTGCATGTTGCATTTCATCATGTCATCATGTGCATTGCATCATCATGTTTTCAAAACTTGCATCCGTCCCGGTCTCCCAGTTCTTTCCGTTGTCTGTTCTGAGCCTAGACACACTTGCACGCGCCCGCGGCACGTCTGAAATATTATTTTATAACTGTCCGGAAAATGTTCTCGGAATGGGTTGAAAGTTGGCATGCGGTGTTGTTTTGTTGCCGGTAGACCGCCTGCCAAATTTCACCGCATTCGGAGTTTGTTTGACGCCCCAACGGATAACTATAGCGGCATTATAGCTGGTCTAATGTCGGACGTTTTCGGTCTCCGAAAACTATTGCCGGGCTTTCCCTCTCCTCTCATCCCAAGCCCCTCTACACAGTCCATCTAGCCCACCTACCTACCCCCTCCGCTCCGGACCGTCCGATGGCGATCGAACGGCTCCGAGACGGAGCAAAACCCCTCCTAACCCTAATCCTAACCCTCTTTTCCTATTTAAACAGTCCCCTTGCCATTTTTGGCATCCCTTAGTCTCCACCTACCTCCTGTCGCAGCCTCCACCCTCCTCCTTGCATTCCGCACCGGCCAAACCCCTTCCCGCCACTTGGCAGCGCCGCCACACCCTTTCAGCCAACCGATGCGCGCCACCTCACCCCGCTAGGCCGCCCGCAGCCACTCATGAGAGGCCATGTCGCCCTCCTCTCTCTCCCCGCGCCGCCAGGCCCGCCGGGGCCTGAGGCCAGCCCGCCCGGGCCCGACCACGCCCCACAGGCGCCCGCGCCAGCTCGCCCCGAGCGATCCAGATCGGGAGAGGTGCTCCTGATCCAGATCGACACCGCCGCCTGTGCGTCGTTGTTCCGGAAACCGGGGCCGCACCGGAGTCGCCGCCGGTGACCACCTCCACCCCCAGGCCAGGCCTTGCCGCCCCTCTCCTTCCCATCTTTCTTCCTCCTCATCCTCTCACCTTCTCTCTCCCTCGCCGGATGCAGCCGCCGCCAGGAGCTGCCACCGTCCATGTCCCTCGCCGCCGACCGACCTCCGCGCCAGATCCGGCCTCCACTACCTTCCCCGTTTCCATTCCCGGCCTCAGCGCTCGCCGCCGTTGCTGGAGAGACCCTGCCGCCGTCGGTCTTCTTCTTCGGGAGATGGACGAGCTCAGCGCCGCTAGCGTTGACCGCGCCGCCACCGCACACACGTGGGCCAGCACCGCCACGCGGCCCAGATCCCATCGGCCTTGTCCGGCACAGCGCTGCCCCCCTTCTGGCCTCCCTCACCACCGATCTGGGCCAGGCCCACTGGGTGAGAACCCCCATGTGCACTGTTGGTCCAACAGATTCGGCCCGTATAACATTTTTTTCTCTGGACGAATTTAATCATTTATCCAGACTGCAGTTTTTGCAGAAAACCCCTGTTCTTCATGCATATCATAAATCACAAACTGTGCATCGCATGTAAAAACTTCATATATGGAAAATGACTAGAATTCCATCTACTTTCATAATATGCCACTTTCATCCATGTTAAAAATGTTAAAAATGTTGTTTGTTTAACTTTGCTCATATGCCATGTTAAAATGCTTTATTTCATAACTAAATAACCATAGCTCCAAACCTAATAAACTTTATATGTAAATGGGGTAGAAAAATGCATAGATTAACATGGTGGCTTTACTTTGCATGTTTAACAACTCTATAATATGGTTTAGGGCAGAACAGTACCAAATTCACAATATGCATATGGGGATTTTCCGGAATTGTTGTTTGTTATTTCCGGCCTCATTTAACTTTGACTAGATAGTTAGTTTACTTATGCTTCACCTCTCGCCATGCTAACCGACATTTAATATTATTGAGTACGTAAACGGGGGAGGACTAAATAATCAAATGTGGCGTTCCGGCAATATGCAACTGTTGCATATTGAGCTCCACTTAATTTGTAGGATTGCTTGTGCACTTTGCCATGCCATGATTCATTAAACCGGACATGCATCATACTTGGTTGTGCATCATGCCATGTTGAGATGATGGTTGTTTACTATGTTGTTTGCTTCTTTCCGGTGTTGCTTCTTCGGGTTAGTTCCGATAACTTCGCGTTTGTGAGGATCCATTCGACTACGTCCGTTTATCTTCTTCATGGACTCGTTCTTCTTTCCTTGCGGGATCTCAGGCAAGATGACCATACCCTCGAAATCACTTCTATCTTTGCTTGCTAGTTGCTTGCTCTATCGCTATGTCGCGCTACCTACCACTTGTTATATTATGCCTCCCATATTGCCATGTCAAGCCTCTAACCCACCTTTCCTAGCAAACCGTTGTTTGGCTATGTTACCGCTTTTGCTCAGCCCCTCTTATAGCGTTGCTAGTTGCAGGTGAAGATGAAGTTTGTTCCATGTTGGAACATGGATATTCATGGGATATCATTATTATCTCTTATTTACTTTAATGCATCTATATACTTGGTAAAGGGTGGAAGGCTCGACCTTATTCCTGGTGTTTTGTTCCACTCCTGCCGCCCTAGTTTCCGTCATACCGGTGTTATGTTCCTTGATTTTGCGTTCCTTATGCGTTGGGTGTTATGGGGACCCGTTGACAGTTCGCTTTGAATAAAACTCCTCCAGCCAGGCCCAACCTTGGTTTTACCATTTGCCTCACCACCACCTACTTGTCCC
>NC_041380.1:84596810-84646176 GCF_002162155.2 Triticum dicoccoides
GAACCGAGCTGCCTGCGGGGCCACCTCGGGGAAACTTGAGGTTTGATTTTACTCGTAGCTAGTCTCATCCGGTGTTGCCCTGAGAACGAGATACGTGCGACTCCTATCGGGATTGTCGGCACATCGGGTGGTTTTGCTGGTCTTGTTTTACCATTGTCGAAATATCTTGTAACCGGGATTCCGAGTCTGATCGGGTCTTCCTGGGAGAAGGAATATCCTTCATTAACTGTGAGAGCTTGTGATGGGCTAAGTTGGGACACCCCTGCAGGGTTTTGAACTTTCGAAAGTCGTGCCCGCGGTTATGGGCAGATGGGAATTTGTTAATGTCCGGTTGTAGAGATCTTGACACTTAACTTAATTAAAATGCATCAACCGCGTGTGTAGCCGTGATGGTCTCTTCTCGGCGAAGTCCGGGAAGTGAACACGGTTCTTGTGTTATGGTTGTATGTAAGTAGCTTCAGGATCACTTCTAGTTTACGACCATTGCGTTGCTTCTCTTCTCGCTCGTATTTGCGTATGTTAGCTACCATATATGCTTAGTGCTTGCTGCAGCTCCACCTCACTACCCTTTCCTTCCCATAAGCTTAAATAGTCTTGATCTCGCAGGTGTGATATTGCTGAGTCCTCGTGACTCATAGATACTTCCAAACAGTTGCAGGTGCCAATGATACCAGTGCAGGTGACGCAACCGAGCTCAAGTGGGAGCTCGATGAAGATCTAGATCGATGTTTTATATCTTTTCCGGTTGATCAGTAGTGGAGCCCAGTTGGGACGATCGGGGATCTAACATTTGGGGTTGTCTTCTTTTATTTTGGTTCCATAGTCGGACCTTTGATTGTATTCTGGATGATGTATGTTTAACTTGTATTTGTGTGAAGTGGCGATTGTAAGCCAACTCTTTATCCCTTTCTCTTTCAGTACATGGGATTGTGTGAAGATTGCCCCTCTTGCGACAAACCTACCATGCGGCTATGCCTCTAAGTCGTGCCCCGACACATGGGAGATATAGCCGCATTGTGGGTGTTACACCGCCACCATCCTTGCCGGGATATGGATGATCTAGGCCACCGCTGCCAGATCTCAGCAAGGAGAAGAGCCCCCACCGAGACTCGCCGGCCAAGCAGTGGAGGCCGAGACCGCGCTCGCAGGACCAGATCCACGATGGATCCGTGCCCGCGCCGCCGCCCCGAAGCCAACCCCTCGCGCAGCCGCCACAGCCTGGCCACCCGCTCGCGCCGCCGTCTGGTCGCCGTGCCGCACGACGCGCCCTCGCCGCATTAGCCAAGACTCCGCCGCGCCGCTGCATCTCGCGCTACAGCCGCACGCCGGGAGGGGAAGAAGGGCCCCTACGCCACTGACACGCACTGGGCTTTGCCCGGTAGCGCCTTCTGGCGGCGGCGAGGGGAGGGGATGGTGTAGGAGGCGGACGCGGGGTGGGGGCTAGGGTTCCCCCGCCGCCACCCGTGAGAGTGACGCGAGGGACGCCCGAGTGCTGAACTAGAAAGCAAGAATTAATCTACCTAAAAACCTAATTTTCGGGTGTGAGTCTACTTTCACAAACTAATCTATATTTATGCTCACAAAATTATGGAGTTTTGATTTGATCTAAGCAATCTTTATTATCCATTGATGCTACTAATATAGTATATAATCTCGAAAACCCTGAAAATTTAGGAGTTACACCAAAGTCCCTTGATGACGTGCTTCTTCATCCTCCCGAACATGCCGATGGTGCACCGCTCGAGCCAGTTTGCCATTACTGATCAGTAATAGGACGTCAGTAAGGCAATAGTGCTACTAAACCTATGCCCTGGAGATCTTCTCCACTAAAAGAGGTGATACGCCCATTTTGCATCATGCTTTTATATCAATATTTATTGCATTATGGACTGTTATTACACAATATATCACAATACTTATGCCTATTCTCTCTTATTTTACAAGGTTTACATGAAGAGGGAGAATGCCGGTAGCTGGGATTCTGGGCTGGAAATGGAGCAAATATTAGAGACCTATTCTGCACAGCTCCAAAGGTCCTGAAACTTCACGGGAGTTATTTCCAGAATATATAAAAAATACTGAGCGCAAGAAGTACGAGAGGGGGGCCACCCATCAGCCACGAGGGTGGGGGAGCGCCCTACCCCCTGGGAGCGCCCCTTGCCTCGTGGGCCCCCTGGTGGCCCTCCGATGCCCATCTTCTGCTATATGGAGTCTTTCGTCGAGAAAAAAAATCATAAGCAAGCTTTCGGGACGAGACTCCGCCGCCACGAGGCGGAACCTTGGCGGAACCAATCAAGGGCTCTGGTGGAGCAGTTCTATTGGGGAAACTTCCCTCCGGGAGGGGGAAATAATCACCATCGTCATCACCAACGATCCTCTCATCAGGAGGGGGTCAATCTTCATCAACATCTTCACCAGCACCATCTCATCTCAAACCCTAGTTCATCTCTTGTATCCAATCTTTGTATCCAAACCTCAGATTGGTACCTGTGGGTTGCTAGTAGTGTTGATTACTCCTTGTAGTTGATGCTAGTTAGTTTACTTGGTGGAAGATCATATGTTCAGATCCATTATGCATATTAATACCCCTCTGATTATGAACATGAATATGCTTTGTGAGTAGTTACGTTAGTTCCTGAGGACATGGGAGAAGTCTTGCTATTAGTAGTCATGTGAATTTGGTATTCGTTCGATATTTTTATGAGATGTATGTTGTCATCCCTCTAGTGGTGTCATGTGAACGTCGACTACATGCCACTTCACCATTGTTTGAGCCTAGAGGGAGGCATTGGGAAGTAATAAGTAGATGATGGGTTGCTAGAGTGATAGAAGCTTAAACTCTAGTTTATGCGTTGCTTCGTAAGGGGCTGATTTGGATCCATATGTTTCATGCTATGGTTAGGTTTGCCTTAATACTTCTGTTGTAATTGTGGATGCTTGCAATAGGGGTTAATCATAAGTGGGATGCTTGTCCAAGTGAGGACAGTACCCAATCACCGGTCCACCCACATATCAAATTATCAAAGTACCGAACGCGAATCATATGATCGTGATGAAAACTAGCTTGATGATAATTCCCATGTGTCCTCGGGAGCGCTTTTCTCTAGATAAGAATTTTTCCATGCTTGTCCTTTGCTGCAAAAAGGATTGGGCCATCTTGCTGCACCTTATTTACTTTTATTACTTGTTACTCATTACAAATTACCTTATCACAAAACTACCTGTTACCGATAATTTCAGTGCTTGCAGAGAATACCTTGGTGAAAACCGCTTATCATTTCCTTCTGCTCCTCGTTGGATTCAACACTCTTACTTATCGAAAGGACTAGATAGATCCCCTATACTTGTGGGTCATCAAGACTCTTTTCTGGCGCCGTTGCCGGGGAGTGAAGCACCTTTGGTAGGTGGAATTTAGTAAGGAAAAATTTATATAGTGTGCTGAAATTTAATGTCACTTGTTACTATGGAACATAATCCTTTGAGGGGTTTGTTCGGGGTATCTTCACCTTGTCCAGAACCACAATTAGTTACCCCTCAATCTACTGGAACTACTGAAAATGAAAATGTTTACTTCGAAATTCCTTCGGGTATGATAGAGAAACTGCTAGCTAATCCTTTTGCAGGAGATGGAACATTGCATCCCGACTTACACTTAATCTATGTGGATGAAGTTTGTGGATTAGTTAAGCTTGCAGGTATGCCCGATGATGTTATCAAGAAGAAGGTATTCCCTTTATCTTTGAAGGGAGATGCATTGATATGGTATAGGCTATGTGATGATATGGGATCATGGTACTATAAGCAATTGAAATTGGAATTTCACCAGAAGTTTTATCCTATGCATCTTGTTCATCGTGATCGTAATTATATATATAATTTTTGGCCTCGCGAAGGAGAAAGCATTGCTCAAGCTTTGGGGAGGCTTAAGTCAATGTTATATTCATGCCCCAATCATGAGCTCTCAAGAGAAATGATTATTCAAAAAATTTATGCTCGGCTTTCTGACAATAATCGCTCCATGCTCGATACTTCTTGTACTGGTTCCTTTATGATGAAGACTATTGAATACAAATGGAATTTATTGGAGAGAATTAAACGCAATTCTGAAGATTGGGATCTCGACGAAGGTAAGGAGTCAGGTAACACCTAAGTTTGATTGTGTTAAATCTTTTATGGATACCGATGTTTTCTGTAAATTTAGCACTAAATATGGACTTGACTCTGAGATAGTAGCTTTTTCTGTGAATCCTGTGTTACTCATGTTGATCTCCCTAAGGATAAGTGGTTTAAATATAATCCTCCCATTGAAACAAAAGTAGTTGCACCTATTAAAGTTGAAGAAAAGACTATGACTTATAATGATCCTGTTGTTCCCACTGCTTATGTTGAGAAACCACCTTTCCCTGTTAGAATAAAGGATCATGCTAAAGCTTCAACTATGGTTCGTAAAAGTAATATTAGAACTTATACACCTCCTGAGCAAGTTAAAGTTGAACCTAATATTGCTATTGTTAAAGATCTCCTGGCTGATAATATCGATGGGCATGTTATTTATTTCTGTGATGAGACTGCTAGAATTGCTAAACCTGGTGTTAAAGATAAACATAGACCTGTGGTAGGCATGCCTGTTATTTCTATTAAAACAGGAGATCATTGTTATCATGGCTTATGTGATATGGGTGCTAGTGCTAGTGCAATGCCTATTTCCTTGTACAAAGAAATTATGCATGATATTGCACCAGCTGAGATAGAAGATATTGATGCTACCATTAAGCTTGCTAATAGAGATACTATTTCACCAATTGGGATTGTTAGAGACATTGAAGTCTTGTGTGGGAAGGCTAAATATCCTGCTAATTTTCTTGTTCTTGGTTCCCCTCAAGATAGCTTTGGTCCCATTATATTTGGTAGACCCTTCTTGAACACTGTTAATGCTAAGATAGATTGCCAGAAGGATGTTGTTACTATTGGTTTGGATGATATGTCTCATGAGTTTAATTTTTCTAAATTTCGTAGACAACCCCATGATAAAGAATTGCCTAGTCAAGATGAAATTATTGGTCTTGCTTCTATTGTCGTGCCTCCTACTGATCCATTAGAACAATATTTGCTAGACCATGAAAATGATATGTTCATGAATGAAAGAAGGGAAATAGATGAAGTATTCTTTAAACAGGGACCTATTTTGAAACACAACTTGCTCGCTGAAATCCTAGGGGATTCTCCTCCACCCAAGGGTGATCCCGTGTTTGACCTTAAACCATTACCTGATACTCTTAAATATGCTTATCTTGATGAAAAGAAAATATATCCTGTTATTATTAGTGCTAACCTTTCAGAGAAGGAGGAAGAGAAATTATTGAAAACTCTGAAGAAGCACCGTGCTGCTATTGGATATACTCCTGATGATCTTAAGGGCATTAGTCCCACTCTATGTCAACACAAAATAAATTTGGAGGAAGACGCCAAACCAGTTATTGATCATCAACGACGGGTGAATCCTAAGATGAAATAAGTGGTAAGAAAAGAAATATTAAAGCTCCTTGAGGCAGTTATAATTTATCCCATTGCTTATAGTCAGTGGGTAAGTCATGTTCATTGTGTCCCTAAGAAGGGAGGTATTACTGTTGTTCCTAATGATAAAGATGAATTGATTCCGCAAAGAATTATTATAGGTTATGGGATGGTAATTGATTTCCGCAAATTAAATAAGGCTACTAAAAAATATCATTACCCCTTACTTTTATTGATCAAATGCTAGAAAGATTATCCAAACATACACATTTTTGTTTTCTAGATGGTTACTCTGGCTTCTCTCAAATACCTGTGTCAGCTGATGATCAATCAAAGACCACTTTTAGTTGCCCTTTCAGTACTTTTGCTTATAGATGTATGCCTTTTGGTTTATATAATGCACCTGCTACCTATCAAAGATGCATGATGGTTATATTTTCTGACTTTTGTGAAAAGATATGTGAGGTTTTCATGGACGATTTCTCCGTTTATGGATCCTCTTTTGATGATTGCTTAAGCAACCTTGATCGAGTTTTGCAGAGTTGTGAGGAAACTAATCTTATTCTGAATTGGGAGAAATGCCACTTTATTGTCAATGAAGGTATTGTCTTGGGGCATAAAATTTCTGAAAGAGGCATTGAAGTTGATAAAGCTAAAGTTGATGCTATTGAAAAGATGCCATGTCCCAAGGACATTAAAGGTATAAGAAGCTTCCTCGGTCATGCCGGTTTTTGTAGGAGGTTCATTAAGGACTTCTAAAAAAATTCTCGGCCTCTCACTAATCTATTACAAAAAGATATTCCTTTTTTATTTGATGATGATTGTGTAGACGCATTTGAAATACTTAAGAAAGCATTAATTTCTACACCTATTGTTCAGCCACCTGATTGGAATTTACCCTTTGAAATTATGTGTGATGCTAGCGATTATGCTGTAGGTGTTGTTCTAGGGCAAAGAGTTGATAAGAAATTAAATGTTATTCAATATGCTAGTAAAAGTCTAGACAGTGCCCAAAGCAATTATGCTACTACTAAAAAGGAATTCTTAGCAGTTGTATTTGCTTGTGATAAGTTCAGACCTTATATTGTTGATTCTAAAGTAACTATTCACACTGATCATGCTGCTAGTAAATACCTTATGGAAAAGAAAGATGCTAAACCTAGACTTATTAGATGGGTTCTCTTGCTACAAGAATTTGATTTGCATATTATTGATAGAAAGGGAGCTGAGAACCCCGTTGCAGACAACCTGTCTAGGTTAGAAAATCCTCTTGATGACCCACTACCTATTGATAATAGCTTTCCTGATGAACAATTAAATGTCATAAATGCTTCTCGAACTGCTCCATGGTATGCTGATTATGCTAATATATTGTTGCTAAATTTATACCACCTAGTTTCACATACCAGCAAAAGAAAAAGTTCTTCTATGATTTGAGACATTACTTTTGGGATGACCCACATCTTTATAAAGAAGGAGTAGATGGTATTATTAGACGTTGTGTACCTGAGCATGAACAAGAACAAATCCTACGCAAGTGTCACTCCGAGGCTTATGGAGGACACCATGCTGGAGATAGAACTGCACATAAGGTATTGCAATCCGTTTTTATTGGCCTAATCTCTTCAAGGATGCCCGTAAGTTTGTCTTGTCTTGTGATGAATGTCAAAGAATTGGTAATATTAGTAGACGTCAAGAAATGCCTATGAATTATTCACTTGTTATTGAACCATTTGATGTTTAGGGCTTTGATTATATGGGACCTTTTCCTTCCTCTAATGGGAATACACATATCTTATTTGCTATTGATTACGTTACTAAGTGGGTAGAAGCTATTCCAGCTAGTAGTGTTGATTATAACACCTCTATTAAGATGCTTAAAGAAGTTATTTTCCCGAGGTTTGGAGTCCCTAGATATTTAATGACTGGTGGTGGTTCACATTTTATTCATGGTGCTTTTCGTAAAGTGCTTGCTAAGTATGACGTTAATCATAGAATTGCATCTCTTTATCACCCACAGTTTAGTGGTCAAGTAGAATTGGGTAATAGAGAGCTCAAATTAATTTTGCAAAAGATTGTTAATATATCTAGAAATAATTGGTCCAAGAAACTTGATGATGCATTATGGGCCTATAGAACTGCATATAAAAATCCTATGGGTATGTCTCTGTATAAAATGGTTTATGGTAAAGCATGTCACTTACCTCTTGAATTAGAACATAAGGCATATTGGGCCATTAAAGAGCTCAATTATGATTTCAAACTTGCCGGTGAGAAGAGGTTATTTGACATTAGCTCACTTGATGAATGGAGAACCCAAGCTTATGAAAATGCCAAGTTGTTTAAAGAAAAAGTTAAAAGATGGCATGATAAAAGGATACAAAAGCATGAGTTCAATGTAGGTGATTATGTATTGCTATACAACTCTTGTTTAAGATTTTTTGCAGGGAAACTTCTCTCTAAACGGGAAGGTACTTACGTTATCGAGGAGGTCTATCGTTCCGGTGCCATAAAAATCAACAACTTCGAAGGCACAAATCCGAAGGTGGTGAACGGTCAAAGAATTAAACATTATATCTCAGGTAATCCCATAAATGTTGAAACTAATGTTATCGAAACCGTAACCCCGGAGGAATACATAAGGGACACTTTCCGGAACATTTCAGACTCTGAAAAGGAATAGGTACGTGGTATGGTAAGTAAACCGACTCCAAAACAGTTCTAATGGCAATATTTCTTTGTTTTGGAATATTTAGAAAAATAGGAAAATAAGAAGCAGACCGGAAAGGACACGAGGCTCCCATGAGGGTGGGAGGCGCGCCCTACCCCCCTGCCTCATGGGCTCCTCGTGCGCTCTCCGGACTCCGTTTTCTTGCACGATACTTCTTTTGGTCGGTAAAAATTCATTATATAATGTCCCGAAGGTTTTAACCACCGTATCACGCAAATATCTCTTATCTTTCTTTCGAGTTATTTCTGCCGTAGATTAGAGCAAGATGTCTTCTCAAGAGTCAGTCGGGGAGAGTCGGGTGTCTCACCCGACACCAGGTCCAGGGGCAAAGAGCGATGCCTATCACTTTGGGCCCTCAACGGAGGAAGAGATGGAAGCTGACTTGAAAAGGATAGATGCCATGGAGGAGGATCAAGAAGTTACTTCTCGTTTCCGGGCAGGATTCACGATGGGGGAACCACAGAGCTCAGCTATTCCAAACTCAGTTAGCCCTTCCAGTGTTAGATTTCTTTCTTATGAAAATATGAAAAAGAGTGTTACTTGTTCTCCCGCAGCTATGCAACATTGGGTGAAAGGAGCTTTAGCCGTCACTGGCAAGCTCCGTAAGGAAATAATGAACCTCAAGCAGCAAGTCAATAAGCTCGAGGAAGAGAATCGTATCCTGAGGGGCATCATCGCCAAGAATATCACATCACCACCCCCGAAGAAGGAGACATAATCACACGGGTATGGGTACTCCCCTTGGCAACTCCCAAGCTTGGGGGAGTGCCCCGGTATCGTATCACCATCACTTTTATCTTTGCCATTTTTCTTAGTTCGATCCTTTTAGTAATATCTTGATCTAGTAGAATAAAGTTTTAGTATGATCTAGTTGTGAGTTTTGCTTTATGATCCCTCTATGTAATCGAGTCTGTGAGCTATATAATAAAGATTAGTTTTGAGTCAAGGGCTTGATTTTGCTATGATCTTGAGGGAATTAAATAAAATAAAAGAAATAAAATAAAAAGAAACAAAGAGATCATATGGATCTTATGGAAAGTAATGAGCTCACATATAAACAGTATGATGAATAAAAGTTGTTGAAAGTTGACAAACATAGTTTTGGTCATCGTTGCAATTAATAGGAAGTAATAAAGAAAGAGAGGTTCACATATAAATATACTATCTTGGACATCTTTTATGATTGTGAGCACTCATTAAAGTATGACATTGTAAGTGCATCTAGGGCCCCTTAGTGATTTTGGTGTATTGAAGACTTATAGGTTAAGGGACTAATGCGTGTGTGAGTGTACACAGGTCTATAAGTCTATGAGGAGTTTGATATTTACAGGAAAAGTCGACCCCTAAAAATGAATATCTTCGACTAAAGATTTTGGTATTTCTGAAGACTTTCATGAAGACTTTGAAAGTGAAGAAATTTGGTGTGTCCGTGAAGACTTGATATTCATGCGAGAAATATGAAGCTTGAAGACTTTCGTGTTCATAGTTTTGTTTTTCTCTTTCTTGAGTCATAGGAAACACCGTACTGTTAAAGGGGGTCGAGGAAATACTAAGGAAAAAATTCCATGTGATGCTCAACTCAAAATCCTACACCTACCAATCCCTTCGAGTGAAGCCATTGGAAATCTCATACAGTTCAGTCAATTTCTTCAGTGACAAAGATGAAGTTCTTCTGGTCTCTGAGGAATTTGTCCTAACTGAGGAGTTAGGAATTCGCCAGTGCGGATTGCCTACATAGTGAGGAACATGATAGCCCTGAGGATTTTTCTACTCAAAATTCCTACCGTTGTTGTGCTATGCACCAGCTGTCCCAAAATATCTATCCACCTAACGGTCATATCATTGAAGGGTATTTATGTCTTATCATGTCGGGATGCTCCCTAGGCTATAAATAGCCACCCCCTACAACCATTAGCTGGTTGGCTGCTCCGAGGGAAACTGACACTTGTCATTTGAGAGCAACCCATCCTCCGAGGACTTTGAGCGAAAATCATCAAGTGAGGAAAAACCAAAAACCCAAACACCTACAAACCCCAAGTGATTGAGCATCACTGAAGAGATTGATCCTGAGTGGATCCAACGCTTGTTACCTTTGAAGACTGTGCTTCTTCCAGACGGTTAGGCGTCATGGTCTAGAGCATCCAAGAGGAATTGTGGATCGCCGAGTGACCAAGTTTCTGAAGGTTTGGAAGTCGCCTGAAGACTTACCACGAGTGATTGGACGAGGTCTGTGTGACCTTAGTTCAAGGAGAATACGGTGAGGACTGGGTGTCTTGGACTAAGTGTCCTTGACTGGGTGTCCGGGACTGTGTGTCCTCGAGTTTAAATACTCAGCCGCTCCAACCAGACGTACAACTGAGACAACAGTTGGAACTGGTCTACCAAATCATTATCTTCACCGAGCTTACTGGTTCTATTTCCTCAACTCTTTCATTTCCTCATAATTGTGTTGTATGTTTGTTCATATCTATGTTTGAAGACTTTGACTGAAGACTTTCTCAATTTTCTCAGTTCAATTTCTTCAGTCTGTTTGTCTTCATCCTGAGTTATCCTGTGATTACGCTTCCTGTACTCTGTGCCTGTCTTCATTTCATCATGATGACTATGCTTGTATTCTGTTGTGTTTACTTTTGAGTACTTATTCCGCTGCTAGTAGTTCTTCGCGAAGGAATTTCCTCACCAGCAAATTCCTCACTGAAGAATTTCATAAAAATCGCCTATTCACCCCCCTCTAGTCGATATAACACACTTTCAATTGGTATCAGAGCAAGGTACTCCCTTGTTCTGTGTGATTTTGGTTTAACCGCCTGGAGTTTTAGTTATGTCAACCGCAGGTATGATCAAGGTCTCTGCTGGGTGCCCTACCTTCGATGGGACGGACTACCCTTACTGGAAGAATAAGATGTGAATGCATCTTGAAGCAATTGATAACAATCTCTAGTATGTTGTGGAAAATGGTGTTCCCTCAGTCACACCTTCTCTGAATGCTGCCGATGTGAAGAGATTCAAGAAACTCGACTCTCAAGTGAAGAATATCATATGTGGCCATCTAAGCAAAGGACAGTATGGCAGAGTGAGTTCTTTGGAAACATCGATGCTTATCTGGGACAGGTTGTCCAAAGTGAATGAAGGAGTCTCAACTCAGAGTGACTCTCGAGTTGATATTCTTCGCAATCTCTTCAACCCTTCAAAAGACTCGACAATGAAAATGTTCAAAAAACCTTTGATCGCCTCACTAACATCTCAAATGAGCTTCAAGCACTTGGTTCCACTGACATCACTGACCATGAGGTGGTGAAGAAATTGCTGAGATCGCTTGATTCCTCATTTGACACTCTGGCATTGATGATACAAGAACGTGCTGATTACAAGTCACTTGATCCCGCTGATATTCTCGAGAGACTAAATACTCATGAGTTCCAACTTGCTGAAAAGAGAGATCTCTATGGTTCAAGCTATGGCAGAACACATGCACTGAAGGCCAAGGCAGTATCTGAGTCCGAAGATGAAGACTCTGGTACCAGCCTTGGTGATCCTGAAGAACTGAGCCATGATCTGGCTCTGCTCATGAAGAAGTTCCAAACGTTCTCAAGACGTGGTCGCCTTGGAAGATCCTCAAGGAGCAATGATTCCTCATCCAGTGACTACAAGAAGAGGCTCTGTCACAAGTGCAAGAAACCTGGACATTTCATTCAAGATTGTCCTCAGTGGGAAAAGGAATCAAAGAAGAAGAAATGCAAGGATTACAGTTCTGATGATGCAAAGAAAAAGAAGAAATCCACAAAATCCACATCATCAAAATCCTCAAAGCTTTCATATCACAAGAAGAGCAGCTGCAAGAAGGTTAGGGCATTCATTGGCAAGGAAATAGACTCTGAGGCTGAATCTGAAGAAAATGAGGAAGAGGAGTCATCTGAGGAGTCTGAATCCGGAGTGGTGAGCCTAGCTCTCGCTACTGCATTCGTCAGCAAGTCTATCTTCAACACTGAAGAAAATGACCTCACCAACAAGGCTGATGAAGGTGATGATGACCACGCTCCCACCTATTGCTTCATGGCAAAGGGTGCCAAGGTACTCAAATATACCTCCTCTGAATCAAGTGAGAATGAATCTGATGAAAACCTTAAGCCTAGCTATTCTAAACTTGCTAAAATTGCTATAAAACAACGAAGGGCTTTAGAAAAGGTTCAAAACATGCTAAATAAAAGTGATGATATGTTGGGTGAAGAAATGGATCACACTGAAGCTTTGACTGAAAATCTTCAGAGACTTCAGTCCAAGCTTGACAAACTTCAAAGTCATCATAACACTCTCTTATCGGATCATGAGAAGCTTTCTTATGAATTTCTTCAAAGAAAGCAAGACCTTGAGAAGCTAAGAGTGAGTTATGAAGATCTTCAGAAGGAGCGCGATTCATTACTTGCTCAACAAATCAGCGCATCTCAGGAAGAATTTGTTCCTTCATGCTTGAAGTGCATTGAACGTGAATCTGCTAATTCTTCACCTGAATGTTCAAATGCTGCTAATGTTTCAAATTCTTCACATGCCTCTGCTATCACTAATTCCTCATCTGAGGACATTGCTAGTATCACTGACGATGCATGGCTGAAGGAATTGTACACGACAGGCATGTACAAAAGCCTCAAAGGGCATCAAGCTCTTTGTGATGTGCTTAAAAAACAGATCCTCAATAGGAACCCTAGGAAAGAGGGTATCGCCTTTGAGAGGAAACTCAATGCTGATGGTACATATTGGAAGCCTGAGCAGTACCCCAAAACTACATGGGTCGCTGCAAAGGGACCTCCAGTTGATCCATCTAACTTATCTGGATTTGCATGTGAATCTCCTCATTCTGATGATGAGTCAATTGACTCCAACTATAAGCTATTCAAAAATCAGAATGGTGAAGTATTTGCTAGATATGTTGGCACTAACTGTAGGAATGGCTCCCCTATGAAGAAAATCTGGGTTCCCAAAAGATGTCTTGAAAATCTTTAGGTGAATGTCATCATGACGCCACCTGTGAAGAATAGGAACCCCAGATCAAATTCTTCATATGGACCAAATTCCTCATATGAAGCAAAGTCCTCATATGAACATCATCGTGCTAACACGTCTGTTTCGCATGGAAGATCTAAGGATTATGGATATGTGCATTATTCTTCAAATCATTATGTCCATAAGTCCTCGAAGAATTTCTCTGCTTACTCATATGCTTACTCTAACCCATCTTATGTGAAACGAAATGTATTGGCTTCTATGCCATCCTTCTCGTATGGAGCTCGCAGAATGATGAACTCTTTTCCACCCCTTCAGATGTGGGTGGTGAAGAAAAAGAACTAATCTCTTCTGCAGGGTCAGGTCTCCAGACGCACGTAATCATCTGAAGAATTTGCTGGAGACCTAAGCATGCCTGATAGGACGCAGGCTAATCATGAAGAAATGAACTTTCTTTTCTCACGTCCTCATATTGCTTTATCAGTTCTTTTAATTGATGAAATTGATCTGATGAATTGATGTCATATTCTTCACTGATGAAGTATATGAGTTTGTAAGCTGCACTAATTCATCTGCAGGATGATCAACCCAAAGCCACTGAGTGGGTCCTCGATAGTGGATGTGCAAACCACATGACTGGTGACAAGAATCTATTGATGGATGCTCCATTATCTCCGTCACATCTGAAGCATATCATCTTTGCTGACGAAGGCAAAAGTCAGGTATTGGGTCTAGGTAAGGTTGCGATTACAAAGGATCGACACATGGACAAAGTCATGCTTGTTGAAACCCAATGTAAGTTATTTCAAAGTCTTCAGTGCTAAATGTTGGATTAGAGATCCTCATCACAACTCAAAATTTGCACCGAAAGCACATGAAGGTTTTATGCTTGGTTACGGGAAGGACTCGCACACCTACAGAGTCTTCAACAACATTCTTCACAAAGTTGTTGAAACTATAGATGTGTGGTTCGATGAAACTAATGGCTCGCAAAGAGAGCACCTACCTACTGTGATAGATGAACCAGCACCTGAGGAAACTATCAAGTTCAAGGCTACTGAGGATGTCATTCCTACTGAAGAATCTGCTGAAGAATTCATTCCAGAACATGAAGAACGTCGAGCTAATGCACCTCAAGAAAATGCTGAAGAAAATGGTGCTGAAGAAAACGCTGATCAAACTCTTCAATGACAACCAGCTCATCCTCGCATTGCAAAAGAAGTGCAAGTTGAAAATATCATCAATGACATCAAAGTGCCAGGTCCTCTCACACGCTCAAAAGCTTCACATTTGTCTCACTTTTGTGGGCAGTATGCTTTTGTCTCTATTACAGAGCCCACTAAGGTAGATGAAGCATTTCTGGAGCCTGAGTGGATTCAGGCCATGCAAGAAGAATTACATCAGTTCAAGCTTAACAATGTCTGGGAACTGGTCAAACGTCCAGATCCTCGCAAGCACAATATCATCGGCATAAAGTGGATCTACCACAACAAGCAAGATGAAAATGACCTTGTGGTGAGGAATAAGGCACGGCTTGTAGCTCAAGGCTACACACAGGTTGAAGGAATTGATTTCGATGAAACTTTTGCACCTGTTGCTAGACTTGAGGCTATTCGCATATTACTTGCTTATGCTAACCATCATGATATCACTCTATATCAAATGGATGTGAAAAGTGCATTCCTCAATGGTAAGCTTGAGGAAGAAGTGTATGTTGCTCAACCCCCAGGTTTTGAAGATCCAAAGAATCCTGACAAAGTCTTCAGACTCAACAAGGCCCTCTATGGCCTCAAGTAGGCCTCACGGGCTTGGTATGATACTTTGAAGGAACTCTTCATGAAGAAAGGCTTCAAACCCGGTTCACTTTACCCTACTCTTTTCACTAAATCTTATGATGGTGAATTGTTTGTGTGCCAAGTATATGTTGATGATATTAATTTTGGTTGTACTGACCAACGTTATACTGATGAATTTGCCTATATGATGAGTGAAGAATATCAAATGTCTAGGATGGGAGAGTTGAACTTCTTCTTAGGTCTTCAAATTCGTCAACAACACAATGGCATATTCATATCTCAGGAGAAATACCTCAAGGATGTACCGAGGAAATTCGGCATGCAAGATTGCAAAGGCGTCAAAGTTCCTATGCC
Organism: Triticum dicoccoides; assembly: GCF_002162155.2. Lineage (NCBI taxonomy): Eukaryota > Viridiplantae > Streptophyta > Magnoliopsida > Poales > Poaceae > Triticum > Triticum dicoccoides. The sequence continues at coordinate 84,612,204 of NC_041380.1, forward strand.
CACAAATGGCCATCTGTGCACTGATGAAAATGGTATTGACTTCGATCATAAGGTATACCGCTCCATGATAGGTTCCTTATTATACTTATGTGCATCTAGGCCAGATATAATGCTTAGTGTTTGCATGTGTGCCCAATTTCAAGCTGCACCGAAGGAATCACACCATAAGGCTATGAAGCATATTCTTCGATATCTAGCTCACACACCAACACTTGGATTATGGTACCCCAAGGGCTCGGCTTTTGATCTTGTTGGATATTCTGACTCTGACTATGCTGGTGATCGTGTGGATCGCAAGTCAACATCTGGTACATGTCATTTCCTTGGACGATCTTTGCTCTGTTGGTCCTCGAAGAAACAGAACTGCGTATCACTATCTACTGCTGAAGCTGAGTACATTGCCGCTGGTTCTTGCTGTGCCCAATTGCTATGGATGAAGCAAACTCTCAAGGACTACGGTGTCAACATGAAGAATGTGCCTCTCTTCTGTGACAATGAGAGTGCCATCAAGATTGCTCACAACCCAGTTCAGCACTCGAAGACAAAGCACATTCAGATTCGTCATCATTTTCTTCGTGATCATGTGTTGAAGGGCGACATTTCTATTGAGCATGTGAAGACTGAAGAACAGCTAGCCAATATCTTCACAAAGCCCTTGGTTGAGAAGAGATTTAGCAAGTTGCGGTGTGAGCTAAATATCTTAGAGTCTTCGAATGTTCTTTGAAAAGGACACTCATCCTAACACTTATGCAAAATTGATGACTTAGATGTGCAATACATGAAGAAACGTTTTTCTTCAATCAATGAAGAATAACACTCTTAGTGTGAAGAAATTAACGAAGAATTTGATTCTCAGAACCCTACGATAATTGTACGCGGTGTCTGAAATCATCATTCTTATACGGTGAGTCACACCACCACCAAAAGTTGAAATTCCTCAAATTATTCATATTCTTCAACTTTGCATAGTCTTCACTGGTTCCATCGTTTTTTCATTGGCTATATATATATATATATATATATATATATATATATATATATATATATATATATGAGTTATGTCCTCTACAGCATTCACTTATTGCTATTTCTTCAAGTTGGTTTTCTGCTAAGTGAATGTGATCGGACCCTTCCCCTCTATGCTATACTCAACCCAATCTGTTCACAAATTCTTCATGTGCGTTCTATTTGAAACTCATTCAAAATCTTCACTGTGTCCTTGTCAGCTGAAGAAATTGCGAATGGAACTTTAAAACCTATCTTATCGAAATTTTCGGTTTTGCCGCTCAAACCGTTCCACATCCCTCGATACACTTATCCACTCACCCACGATCGCACACGATCTCCACCTCTTAGTACGTGGGTGACACGTGTCAAGCGAATGAGAAGGGTCAGGGGCATGTTCGTCCAATTTCTTCGGGCGAGCAGTTTTTCACCGTGGCTATAAATACCCCTCCGTCCCTTCCTCACTTATTTTACTCCGGTCGATCTCTCTCTCCAGCTCAAGCTTCTCAAACCCTAGCGCCGCCGCTACTTCATTGCCACCGGTGAGGAAGAGCTTCACTGCCTCGACCTCGTCGCCGACGTACTCGCCCCGACCGCAGAAATCTTCACTCTGCCGCCGCCGTAGCCGTCTTCCTCCGCCAAGTTAGGGCGTGGAAGATCTGCACAAACGAACTTCACATCTCCTCACTCCAGTTCGTCGTGTTCTTCGTCCAGGATAATTAAAAGTTACTTTTACTGCCCTCGTTGATTCGAATGATTATCTTCAAAATCTTCAAAGGTGTTTTTCTTCATCGCTTCACACACTAAACACCTCACAAGTCATCTGTTCTTGATTCGTTTCTCTAAGCATCATTTTTCTTCAAGATTCCTCAATTGTGTGGATCTTCGATCTATACAACTCTGGAACCTAAGACAAAGAACGCTTAGTGAAAATCTTCAAGACTCATCTGGTCAAATTCCTCAAACCTGTTCATTTTGAAAAACCTTCTGAGAACGCATATGACCTCTCCAAATTCCTCGCAACTATACTCTGTTCACAGGTACACATATCAGCTGCTGAATCACGAGGTTCTCATCAACTTAACTCATTTGCAGCGTTCCTCGAAGAAAAATTGCATACTTCTTCAGAGAATTCAATTGTTCAAATTCCTCAACTGAAGAAAATGGCTGACGGTAAGAAGGCACAGAAGGGAGGAAAGAGGCCTGAGGTAAATACAGCGCTTGAGATCCCTGATGACATATATGCTTGGTACTGCACACCTACTGAGGAAACCAAGAATGAGCGCAAAGTGCGCATTCAGAAGATAGAGAGGAGATGGGCAAGAGAATGGAGGGAGTACAGATATGTCACTCCTAAGTATATGAAGAAATTCGCTCTCAATCCTCCATGCCCAAGAGCTCCATTGGCACATGGCCAAATTGCTGATCCCACCAGCCTCAAGCGAGGTGAGGACTATCCTAATGAATGGGCCAAGCGCCAAGCCAAGCTGGCTAAGCAAGCCAGAGAAGCAGTGAGGAAATTTAATGAAGACTCTGTTGTTGCTGCTGCTGCCTCTGCTGAGGCCTTTGCTGTCAAGCCAAAGAAGGCTATGTCAAAGAAGCCTGCGCGCAAGCCAAGTGCTTCACCAACAATGCCCTCAAGGCCAAGTTCCTCAGCAATGCCCTCACGGCCAGAATCATCAAAGCCCTCACGGCTAATTCCTCATGCTGCTCCTATTCCTCCAAAGTCCTCAGCTCCTCTGCCAAAGCCTTCAGCTGTTCCGACCAAATCCTCAGCACCTGTGCATCTCGCTTCGTGCCAAAGGACTGCCGGCATCTCCATTGCCTCAGGTGTCTCAGCTAGTTCCTCAGCTGCACCAAGTTCCTCAGCTGGCCCCTCACTACTGAAGACAAAGGCCACTTCTGGACGAGGTCCACGCCCGAGTCCTTAAAAGAAGCAAGTCGCTTTCCAAGTGTCGTCTGATGAAGACGAAGCTGATGATGATGAACTTGCAGAAATCATCAAAGATAGGCAAGTTAGGGCCGCTAGAGCCAAAGGATTAGAGGTGCCACTGCTTTTGGATCCCAAGCCGATCCTCGACTACATTGATGATTGGCACAAGGACCCCAACACTCCCTTGCCTGACTTTAAGCTGACTCCTGGCCAAAGTCACATGCTGACCCACTTCATTCAAGAAGAAAAGTGGAATTTTGAGAAGGCCAGGCAGATCAAGAAAGCGCAGTATAAGAAAGAGCGCTATCTGAAGAAAAACATTGTCTCTATGACAACTGAAGAACTTGTCACTACTCAGACTGAGATTAAGAAACTCAGTGATGACTTTGAAGCATATCGCGCTGATTGGCTTGGAGCCAAGGTTCGTTTTGTGAAACTTGCGGATAACTTCACTTCCAATGTTGCAACCCCAACGCAACAGGAAATTCTTAGGCTGAAGCATCTGCTCAGCCTACTGAAGAAAATGCCAGCACCGGTGATGACAATCAGGCTGCTGAAGATAATGTGATTTCCAAGGCTGATGACTGCATTCCAGCTGCTGAAGAAATTGCCAGGGCACCCACTAGTGGTGTGCCTGAAGAAACTGAAGAACTCAGGGCAACTGCATCAGTTGTGCCTAAAGAAAATTAACCAGATTCCTCAGCTGCTCCTGCAACAACTTCAACTCCAATCCTTCCATCTGCATCGGATGTGAAGAAGACCAAGGTTGCAGAGCGTGCTGCAATGAAGAAAAGGAAAGCATCAGCTGCTTCAGATTCTTCAGCTCCGAAGAAAATGAAGCCTATGACAAGTTCATTTGCACATCCGATTGATGTTGTTCCCATCTCAACCAGGCCATCAAAGGACCTTGTTCCTTTTGATGAAGAATATGTGATCCCCAGCGGATCTGATGAAGAAACTCATTCTGCTGCTTCGTCTGAACCATTGGATGAAGAAATTGAAGTGGATGCGATCCCTTCAACACCTATCATCTCCTCGCCTATGCCTCAGTTCACAGATGAAGAGGCTGGCGTTGAAGAAATGAAAGATGATGATGTGGACATTGGCTACTCCACACCCGTCATCAGTGATGAATTCTGGGAAAGTCAGCATCCAAACTCTCCAATGTTCACTCCTCTACAAAAAATTCCTCAGTCCCCCACACAAACTGTTCACATGGGCTCTGAAGAAACTCATCCCACTGCATCTGTCCATGAGGAAATTCCAGCCACTAGCGCTGATGAAACTGTTGCTGCTGCACAACCAACTACGCAGACTGCCACTGAGGAGGAACCAGAAATTCCTCAGCCTGAAGAACCTGCGATTGAGATTCTTGAGGTCGTGATGCAACTCACAGACACTCCTCTGCCGAAGCCAAAGGATCCATTCTCACACAAGCAAAAGTTCAAGGCTGATGATTTCTTCGGCGAGCACGTATTCTTCGAAGATTACAACCCATATGACTCTGCTCGCATTAGGAAGAGGCGTTTCTGGACTGCTAGTCAAGCCAATTTCTATTCCTCAGTGTTGTTCAACAAGGAGAAGATTTTCTACCATGATCATATTCCTCACGTGGATATGGAATCTCTGCCATGCTTCGCACCAGTCCTCAGTGTTCTTCACGATGCTGGGCTGCTCAACTTTTGCTCTGACATCTGCGATTGGAATGAGGAACTGATTCTTCAATTCTATGCAACGCTGCACATCACCGGAGATGCTGAAGATGTGAATTCATGGGTGCTGGACTGGATGTCTGAAAACACTCACTACACTGCACCAGCCTCTGAATTGCTTCGTGCTCTACCACTCAGTCCTCCCCTTGAAGAAGCCCGCTGCATCTATAGTGAACCTGAGCTCACACATCATCACATGTAGGTGCTGATGAAACCTCTGAAGCCAGGTCAAGCACCAAGAACCAAATTCCTCGTGAAGGAATTGTTGTACGTGCCCAGAACTGTCTATCGTATTCTTACGAGGACAATCAGTCCTATCAAAGGCCACGACTCATCTGATGAGGAAATTGTTGGCATCATGAAGAATCTGGTATTCAACATCGTTCATGGCATTCCTGTCAATTATCACGATTTCTTCTTGAGGACTATGGCCAATGTTGCACTATCTCCATTTGAGCTGAAGCCTTATGCACCTTGGATCATGAGATTCCTCAGGACAAGGTCTTCACTCAACTACAAAGCTGATTTCCAGAATCATCTCAGCTACTTGCCCCCAATTGAAGTCCTCAAGCAGACATATTCCTTAGTTGATGGAAAGGGCAAGGCACCAGCTGTAATTGATGAAGGCATTCGTCCATTGGATGGTCAGTTTCGCAAAGCTGCATCTTATTCCACCAATGATGACTCTGCCACACATGACTCTGCCAATGCACCTAAGTCCACTCCTCAAGCCACTGCTCCACGCGTGATGACTGATCGTGAACTTCTGCTTAGTCTTCACCAGAAGGTGGATCGAAATCACAAATGGGTTAAGCAGCAGTTTGGTTCACTTCTTCACAACATGACTGCCACACACAATGCAGTGAAGAAAAACCACTACTACCTCCATCAAGTCTTCGGTCGCACCTGGGCAATCCTGTCACATCTGTATGGTGAAGAAGATCTGAAGAACATGGGTCTTAATGAAGATTTTGACTGGTCTGCAGCTCCACCGAAGAAATTCAAGAAGGTCAAGGTTCCTTCTCTGGTGGCCAGCTCATATTCTTCATCGTGCGACACTGATGAACATGAAGATTTGGACGACACTGCGGCAGGTCCTACATCAACAAACGACCCCAACAACGATGGCGCTCCTTCATTAACATGATTATCTTCAGGGGCGTTAGTCCTCATTTTCGATCCTTTTGGTCATTCGATGACAAAGGGGGAGAAATATGAGTTAGTCTTCAAGCGGATCTACTATATGGGCGTTGTTTTTTTGCTAAGTTACAACTCTCATTCTTCTGAAACTTTATTGGATCGAGTTGTAATCTTAAACCCGATGGTGCTCTGATACTTTTGATGCACTGTGCTCTGATACTCTTGATGCACTATTCTGCATGCTTATTCCTCCTTAATATTATTGCGTGCATGCTGAATTTCATCGGGCACCATATTTCATCATGCATTTCAAATTCTTCATATTATATGTTAAATGCGTGTATGAATTACAAGATATAGGGGGAGATCTCCATGATTCAACTCTTCAAGTGTGCATTGCTTCAAAAGCAAATTCCTTACTATGCACATCTTCAAGGGGAGTTCTTCTATATCTTGCAATCAAATTCCTCAATATCAGTATTTACACTTCATATGTTTATCCCCATTGAAAACTTCACCTATATTGTCATCAATCACCAAAAAGGGGGAGATTGTAAGTGCATCTAGTGCCCCTTAGTGATTTTGGTGTATTGAAGACTTATAGGTTAAGGGACTAATGCGTGTGTGAGTGTACATAGGTCTATAAGTCTATGAGGAGTTTGATATTTACAGGAAAAGTTGACCCCTAAAAATGAATATCTTCGACTGAAGATTTTGGTATTTCTGAAGACTTTCATGAAGACTTTGAAAGTGAAGAAATTGGTGTGTCCGTGAAGACTTGATATTCATGCGAGAAATATGAAGCTTGAAGACTTTCGTGTTCATAGTTTTGTTTTTCTCTTTCTTGACTCATAGGAAACACCGTACTGTTAAAGGGGGTCGAGGAAATACTAAGGAAAAATTTCCATGTGATGCTCAACCCAAAATCCTACACCTACCAATCCCTTCGAGTGAAGCCATTGGAAATCTCATACAGTTCAGTCAATTTCTTCAGTGAAAGAGACAAAGTTCTTCTGGTCTCTGAGGAATTTTTCCTGACTGAGGAGTTAGGAATTCGCCAGTGCGAATTGCCTACACAGTGAGGAACATGATAGCCCTGAGCATTTTGCTACTCAAAATTCCGACCATTGCTGTGCTATGCGCCAGCTGTCCCAAAATATCTATCCACCTAACGGTCATATCATTGAAGGGCATTTATGTCTTATCATGTCGGGCTGCTCCCTAGGCTATAAATAGCCGCCCCCTACAACCACTAGCTGGTTGGCTGCTCCGAGAGAAACTGACACTTGTCATTTGAGAGCAACCCATCCTCCGAGGACTTTGAGCGAAAATCATCAAGTGAGGAAAAACCAAAAACCCAAAACCCAAACACCTATAAACCCCAAGTGATTGAGCATCACTGAAGAGATTGATCCTGAGTGGATCCGACGCTTGTTACCTTTGAAGACTGTGCTTCTTCCAGACGGTTAGGCATCATGGTCTAGAGCATCCAAGAGGAATTGTGGATCGCCGAGTGACCAAGTTTGTGAAGGTTTGGAAGTCACCTGAAGACTTACCACGAGTCATTGGACGAGGTCTGTGTGACCTTAGTTCAAGGAGAATACGGTGAGGACTGGTTGTCTTGGACTAAGTGTCCTTGACTGGGTGTCCGGGACTGTGTGTCCTCGAGTTTAAATACTCAGCCACTCCAACCAGACGTACAACTGAGACAGCAGTTGGAACTAGTCTACCAAATCATTGTCTTCACCGAGCTTACTGGTTCTATTTCCTCAACTCTTTCATTTCCTCATAACTGTGTTGTATGTTTGTTCATATCTGTGTTTGAAGACTTTGACTGAAGACTTTCTCAATTTCCTCAGTTCAATTTCTTCAGTCTGTTTGTCTTCATCCTGAGTTATCCTGTGATTATGCTTCCTGTACTCTGTGCCTGTCTTCATTTCATCATGATGACTATGCTTGTATTCTGTTGTGTTTACTTTTGAGTTCTTATTCCGCTGCTAGTAGTTCTTCGCTAAGGAATTTCCTCACCAGCAAATTCCTCAGTGAAGAATTTCATAAAAATCGCCTATTCACCCCCCCCTCTAGTCGATATAATGCACTTTCAGACATGCTAAGAGTTGACATTGGACAAGGAAGACAACGTAATGGATTATGTTTTCTTTCATCTGAGATATATTATATTGTCATGGATCATCCAACATGTTGAGCTTGCTTTTCCCTCTCATGCTAGCCAATTTCTTTGCACCAAGTAGAGATACTACTTGTGCTTCCAAATATCCCTAAACCCAGTTTTGCCATGAGAGTCCACCATATCTACCTATGGATTGAGTAAGATCCTTCAAGTAAGTTGTCATCGGTGCAAGCAATAAAAATTGCTCTCTAAATATGTATGACTTATTAGTGCGGAGAAAATAAGCTTTATACGATCTTGTGATATGGAAGAAATAAAAGCGACGGAATGCATAATAAAGGTCCATATCACAAGTGCAATATAAAGTGACGTTCTTTTGCATTAAGATTTTGTGCATCCAACCATAAAAGCGCATGGCAACCTCTGCTTCCCTCTATGAAGGGCCTATCTTTTACTTTTATCTTCTACCTTACATAAGAGTCATGGTGATCTTCACCTTTCCTTTTTTACATTTTATCTTTTGGCAAGCACAATATGTTGGAAAGATCCTGATATATATAGCTAATTGGATGTGAGTCTTCATGAACTATTATTGTTGACATTACCCTCGAGGTAAAACATTGGGAGGCAAAACTATAAGCCCCTATCTTTCTCTGTGTCCGATTAAAACTTCATACCCATAAATATTGCGTGAGTGTTAGCAATTGTAAAAGACTAAAAGATGGTTGAGTATGTGGACTTGCTGAAAAGCTCTTATATTGACTCTTTCCTATGTTATGATAAATTGCAATTGCCTCAATGACTGAGATTAGAGTTTGTTGGTTCTCAATGAAGTTTATGATTCATATTTGAAATTGTGATTGAATTGTTACTTTAGCATAAGAGATCATATGACAAAAATATATATGTTGTTGTTCTAAGAATGATCATGATGCCCTCATGTCTGTATTTTATTTTTATTGACACCTCTATCTCTAAACATGTGGACATATTTTTTGATTTCGGCTTTCGCTTGAGGACAAGCGAGGTCTAAGCTTGGGGAGTTGATACGTCCATTTTGCATCATGCGTTTATATCGATATTTATTGCATTATGGGCTGTTATTACACATTATGTCACAATACTTATGCCTATTCTCTCTTATTTTACAAGGTTTACATGAAGAGGGAGAATGCCGGCAGCTGGGATTCTGGGATGGAAAAGGAGCAAATATTATAGACCTATTTTGCACAGCTTGATGACCCACAAGTATAGGGGATCTATCGTAGTCCTTTCGATAAGTAAGAGTGTCGAACCCAACGATGAGCAGAAGGAAATGATAAGCGGTTTTCACCAAGGTATTCTCTGCAAGCACTGAAATTATAGGTAATAGATAGTTTTGTGATAAGATAATTGGTAACGAGCAACAAGTAACAAAAGTAAATAAAGTGCAGCAAGGTGGCCAATCCTTTTTGTAGCAAAGGATAAGCCTGGACAAACTCTTATATAGAGAAAAGTGCTCCCGAGGACACATGGGAATATCGTCAAGCTAGGTTTCATCACGATCATATGATTCGCGTTCGGTAGTTTGATAATCTGATATGTGGGTGGACCAGTGCTTGGGGACTTCCCTTACTTGGGCAAACATCCCACTTATGATTAACCTCTATTGCAAGCATCCGCAACTACAATAAAAGTATTAAGGTAAACCTAACCATAGCATGAAACATATGGATCCAAATCAGCCCCTTACGAAGAAATGCATAAACTAGGGTTTAAGCTTCTGTTACTCTAGCAACCCATCATCTACTTATTACTTCCCAATGCCTTCCTCTAGGCCCAAATAATGGTAAAGTGTCATGTAGTCGACGTTCACATAACACCACTAGAGGAGAGACAACATACATCTCATCAAAATATCGAACGAATACCAAATTCACATGACTACTAATAGCAAGACTTCTCCCGTGTCCTCAGGAACAAACGTAACTGCTCGCAAAGTGTATTCATGTTCATAATCAGAGGGGTATTAATATGCATAAAGGATCTGAACATAGTATCTTCCAACAAATAAACCAACTAGCATCAACTACAAGGAGTAATTAACACTACTAGCAACCCAAAGGTGCCAATCCCAGGCTTAGAGACAAGAATTGGATACAAGAGATGAACTAGGATTTTGAGAGGAGGTGGTGCTGGTGAAGATGTTGATGGAGATTGCCCTCTCCTGATGAGAGGAGCGTTGGTGATGACGATGGCGATGATTTCCCCCTCCCGGAGGGAAGTTTCCCCGGCAGAACAGCTCCGCCGGAGCCCTAGATTGGTTCTGCCAAGGTTCCGCCTCGTGGCGGCGGAGTCTTGTCCGGAAAGATGGCTTATGATTTTTTCCTCATCGAAAGACTCCGTATAGCAGAACATGGTCATCGGAGGGCCACCAGGGGGCCCACGAGGTAGGGGCGCGCCCAGGGGGGTAGAGCGCACCCCCCACCCTCGTGGGCAGGGTGTGGCCCCCCTGGTGAACTTCTTGCGCTCAGTATTTTTTTTATATTCTGGAAATGACTTCCGTGAAGTTTCAGGACTTTTGGAGCTGTGCAGAATAGGTCTCTAATATTTGCTCCTTTTCCAGCCCAGAATCCCAGCTGCCGGCATTCTCCCTCTTTATGTAAACCTTGTAAAATAAGATAGAATAGGCATAAGTAATGTGACATAATGTGTAATAACATCCCATAATGCAATAAATATCGATATAATAGCATGATGCAAAATGGACGTATCAACTCCCCCAAGCTTAGACCTTGCTTGTCCTCAAGCGAAAGCTGAAATCGAAAAATATGTCCACATGTTTAGAGATAGAGGTGTCGATAAAAATAAAATACGGACATGAGGGCATCATGATCATTCTTAGAATGGCAACTTATATAATTCTTGTCATATGATCTCTTATTCTAGAGTACCAATTCAATCACAATTTCAAGTATGAATCATAAACTTCGTTGAAAACTAACAAACCATAATCTCGGTCATTGAAGCAATTGCAATTTATCATAACATAGGAAAGAGTCAATATAAGAACTTTTCAGCAAGTCCACATACTCAACTATCATATAGTCTTTCACAATTGCTAACACTCATGCAATACTTATGGGTATGGAGTTTTAATCGGACATAGAGAAAGATAGGGGCTTATAGTTTTGCCTCGCGACGTTTTACCTCAAGGGTAATGTCAACAATAATAGTTCATGAAAACTCACATCTAATTAGCCATATATACCAGGATCTTTCCAACATGTTGTGCTTGCCAAAAGATAAAATGTAAAAAAGGAAGGGTGAAGATCACCATGACTCTTATGTAAGGTAGAATATAAAAGTAAAAGATAGGCCCTTCGCAGAGGGAAGTAGAGGTTGTCATGCGCTTTTATGGTGGATGCATAAAATCTTAATGCGAAAGAACGTCACTTTATATTGCCACTTGTGATATGGACCTTTATTATGCAGCCTGTCACTTTTATTTCTTCCATATCACACGATCGTATAAAGCTTATTTTCTCCCACACTAATAAGTCATACATATTTAGAGAGAAAATTTATTGCTTGCACCGATGACAACTTACTTGGAGGATCTTACTCAATCCATAGGTAGGTATGGTGGACTCTCATGGAAAAACTGGTTTAAGGGCGTTTGGAAGCACAAGTAGTATCTCTACTTGGTGCGAAGAATTGGCTAGAATGAGAGGGAAAGGCAAGCTCAACCATGTGGGATGATCCATGACAATATAATTTGTCTCGGATGTAAGAAAACATAACCCATTACGTTGTCTTCCTTGTCCAACGTCAACTCATTAGCATGTCATATTTTAATGAGTGCTCACAATCATAAAAGATGTCCAAGATAGTGTATTTATATGTGAAGACCTCTCTTTCTTTATTACTTCCTATTAATTGCAACGATGACCAAAACTATGTTTGTCAACTCTCAACAACTTTTATTCATCATACTTTTTATATGTGAGCTCATTACTCTCCATAAGATCCATATGGTCTCTTTGTTTCTTTTTATTCTTTCTCTTTTATTTTATCCACTCAAGATCATGGCAAAATAATCAAGCCCTTGACTTCACACTAATCTTTATTATATAGCTCACGGACTCGATTACATAGAAGGATCATAAAGCAAAACTCACAACCAGATCATACTAAAAACATTTATTCTACTAGATCAAGATATTACCAAAAGGATCGAACTAAGAAAAACGGTAAAGATAAAAGTGATGGTGATACGATACCGGGGCACTCCCCCAAGCTTGGCAGTTTCCAAGGGGAGTGCCCATACCAGATACTCAGTTCTTCTTTGTTGGTGAAGAAGGTGGAGTTGTTGATGATGGATGGTCGCACATCGAGCATAGGAGGTCTTCTAACTTGCGGATAATGCCTTTGAGTGCGATGATATGCTCCTTCAACAAAATATTTTCACGTGTGACATACTTATTTTGTATACGATCTAGCTCAATCATCTTGAAAGCTTCGATCTCAGTTGGGGTAAGAAGATTTTGATCAAGTTGAAGGATGTCTTCTGTTGCCTGAACTTGGTCCTCCGTGGTCTTCTTGATCCTTTCATCCTTGTTGATCTCCATGGGTCCTTCTCTCTTCAGCTCTATCTTCATTAGCCAAGCATCGTTGCCCTCATTGTTGGAGGAGGAGGGAGACGACATGATGCTTAGCTTTGACAACCCTAGCAGAAAACAGCTCGCAACAAGAACAAGAGATTTTTGTGTGATACGGTGGTCAAAACCTTCGGGATATTATATAATGAATGCTTATCGACCAAAATACGTAACGTGTAAGAAAACGGAGTCCCGAGAGCACACGAGGTGCCCACGAGGTAGGTGGTGTGCCTAGGGGGTAGGGTGCACCCTCCACCCTCGTGGAGGCCTCGTGTCCTTCCCGGACTGCTTCTTATTTTTCTATTTTTCTAAATATTCCAAAACGGGAGAAAATTTCCATTAGAACTGTTTTGGAGTCTATTTACTTACCGTACCACATACCAATTCCTTTTCGGAGTCTGAAACATTCCGGAAAGTGTCCCTTATGTATTCCTCCGGGGTTACGGTTTCAATAACATTGGTTTCAACATTTATAGGATTACCTGAGATATAATGCTTAATTCTTTGACCGTTCACCACCTTCGAATTTGTGCCTTCGAAGTTGTTGATTTTTATGGCACTGGAACAATAGACCTCCTCGATAACGTAAGGACCTTCCCATTTAGAGAGAAGTTTTCCTGCAAAAAATCTTAAACGAGAGTTGTATAATAATACATAATCACCTACATTAAACTCACGCTTTTGTATCCTTTTGTCATGCCATCTTTTAACATTTTCTTTAAATAATTTGGCATTCTCGTAGGCTTGGTTCTCCATTCATCAAGTGAGCTAATATCAAATAACCTCTTCTCAGCGGCAAGTTTGAAATCATAATTGAGCTCTTTAATGGCCCAATATGCATTATGTTCTGGTTTGAGAGGTAAGTGACATGCTTTTCCATAAACCATTTTATACGGAGACATACCCATAGGGTTTTTATATGCAGTTCTATAGGCCCATAATGCATCATCAAGTTTCTTGGACCAATTCTTTCTAGATCTATTAACAGTCTTTTGCAAAATTAATTTGAGTTCTCTATTACTCAATTCTACTTGACCACTAGACTGTGGGTGATAAGGATATGCAATCCTATGATTAACATCATACTTAGCAAGCCTTTTATGGAAATCACCATGAATAAAATGTGAACCACCATCAGTCATTAAATATCTAGGGACTCCAAACCTTGGAAAAATAACTTCTTTAAGCATCTTAATTGAGGTGTTATGATCAGCACTACTAGTTGGAATAGCTTCTACCCACTTAGTAACATAATCAATAGCAACTAAAATATGTGTATACCCATTAGAGGAAGGAAAAGGTCCCATATAATCAAAGCCCCAAACATCAAATGGTTCAATAACAAGTGAATAATTCATAGGCATTTCTTGACGTTTACTAATATTACCAATTCTTTGACATTCATCACAAGACAAGACAAACTTACGGGCATCCTTGAAGAGATTAGGCCAATAAAAACCGGATTGCAATACCTTATGTGCAGTTCTATCTCCAGCGTGGTGTCCTCCATAAGCCCCGGAATGACACTTGCGTAGGATCTATTCTTGTTCATGCTCAGGTACACAACGTCTAATAACACCATCTACTCCTTCTTTATAAAGATGTAGGTCATCCCAAAAGTAATGTCTCAAATCATAGAAGAACTTTTTCTTTTGCTGGTATGTGAAACTAGGTGGTATAAATTTAGCAACAATGTAATTAGCATAATCAGCATACCATGGAGCAGTATGAGAAGCATTTATGACATTTAATTGTTCATCAGGAAAGCTATCATCAATAGGTAGTGGGTCATCAAGCACATTTTCTAACCTAGACAAGTTGTCTGCAACGGGGTTCTCAGCTCCCTTTCTATCAATAATATGCAAATAAAATTCTTGTAGCAAGAGAACTGCTACCTCTTGAGCACTGCGTTGGATTTCCTTGAAGAGGAAAGGGTGATGCAGCAAAGTAGCATAAGTATTTACCTCAGTTTTTGAGAACCAAGGTATCAATCCAGTAGGAGGCTACGTGCGAGTCCCTCGTACCTGCACAAAACAAATAACTCCTTGCAACCAACGTGATAAGGGGTTGTCAATCCCTTCGCGGTCACTTACGAGAGTGAGATATGATAGATATGATAAGATAATATTTTGGTATTTTTATGATAGAGATGCAAAGTAAAATAAAAGCAAAGTAAAAGGCAAAGGAAATAACTAAATATTGGAAGATTAATACGATGAAGATAGACCTGGGGGCCATAGGTTTCACTAGTGGCTTCTCTCAAGAGCATAAGTATTTTACGGTGGGTGAACGAATTACTGTTGACCAATTGACAGAATTGAGCATAGTTATGAGAATATCTAGGTATGATCATGTATATAGGCATCACGTCCAATACAAGTAGACCGACTCCTGCCTGCATCTACTACTATTACTCCACTCATCGACCGCTATATAGCATGCATCTAGAGTATTAAGTTCATGAAAAAGAGTAACGCCTTAAGCAAGATGACATGATGTAGAGGGATAGATTCATGCAATATGATGAAAAAAACATCTTGTTATCCTCGGTGGCAACAATACAATACGTGCCTTGCTACCCCTACTGTCACTGGGAAAGGACACCGCAAGATTGAACCCAAAGCTAAGCACTTCTCCCATTGCAAGAAAGATCAATCTAGTAGGCCAAACCAAACTGATAATTCGAAGAGACTTGCAAAGATAACCAATCATACATAAAAGAATCCAGAGGAGATTCAAATATTGTTCATAGATAATCTTGATCATAAACCCACAATTCATCGGTCTCAACAAACACACCGCAAAAAGAAGATTACATCGAATAGATCTCCACAAGAGAGGGGGAGAACATTGTATTGAGATACAAAAAGAGAGAAGAAGCCATCTATCTAATAACTATGGACCTGAAGGTCTGAGGTAAACTACTCACACTTCATCGGAGAGGCTATAGTGTTGATGTAGAAGCCCTCCGTGATGGATGCCCCCTCCGGCGGAGCTCCGGAACAGGCCCCAAGATGGGATATCATGGATACAGAAAGTTACGGCGATGGAATTAGGGTTTAGGCTCCGTATCTGATTGTTTGGGGGTACGTAGGTATATATAGGAGGAAGGAGTACGTCGTTGGAGCAACCGGGGGCCCACGAGGGTGGAGGGCGCGCCTGGGGGGGTAAGCGCGCTCCCCTACCTCGTGGCCTCCTCCTTTGTTTCTTGAGGTAGGGTCCAAGTCTCCTGGATCATGTTCGGTGAGAAAATCACGTTCCCGAAGGTATCATTCCGTTTGGACTCCGTTTGATATTCCTTTTCTTCGAAACCCTAAAATAGGCAAAAAACAACAACTCTGGGCTAGGCCTCCGGTTAATAGGTTAGTCCCAAAAATAATATAAAAGTGAATAATAAAGCCCAATAATGTCCAAAACAGTAGATAATATAGCATGAAGCAATCAAAAATTATAGATACGTTGGAGACGTATCAAGCATCCCCAAGCTTAATTCATGCTCGTCCTCGAGTAGGTAAATGATAAAAAAGATAATTTTTGATGTGGAGTGCTACTTGGCATAATTTTAATGTAACTCTTCTTAATTGTGGTATGAATATTCAGATCCGAAAGATTCAAGATAAAAGTTTAATATTGACATAAGAATAATAATACTTCAAGCATACTAACAAAGCAATCATGTCTTCTCAAAATAATATGGCCAAAGAAAGTTATCCCTACAAAATCATATAGTCTGGCTATGCTCTATCTTCACCACACAAAATATTTAAATCATGCACAACCCCGATGACAAGCCAAGCAATTGTTTCATACTTTTGACATTCTCAAACTTTTTTAATCTTCACGCAATACATGAGCGTGAGCCATGGATATAGCACTATATGTGGAATAGAATGGTGATTTTGGAGAAGACAAAAAGGGAGAAGATAGTCTCACATCAACTAGGAATATCAATGGGCTATGGAGATGCCCATCAATAGATATCAATGTGAGTGAGTAGGGATTGCCATGCAACGGATGCACTAGAGCTATAAGTATATGAAAGCTCAACAAAAGAAACTAAGTGGGTGTGCATCCAACTTGCTTGCTCATGAAGACCTAGGGCATTTTGAGGAAGCCCATCATTGGAATATACAAGCCAAGTTCTACAATGAAAAATTCCCACTAGTATATGAAAGTGACGAAATGAGAGACTCTCTATCATGAATATCATGGTGCTACTTTGAAGCACAAGTGTGGTAAAGGATAGTGACATTGTCCCTTCTCTCATTTTCTCTCATTTTTTTATTTGGGCCTTTTCTCTTTTTTCTATGGCCTATTTTTTTCGTCCGGAGTCTCATCCTGACTTGTGGGGGAATCATAGTCTCCATCATCCTTTCCTCACTGGGACAATGTTCTAATAATGATGATCATCACACTTCTATTTTCTTACAACTCAACAATTACAACTCGATACTTAGAACAAGATATGACTCTATATGAATGCCTCCGGCGGTGTACCGGGATATGCAATGGATCAAGAGTGACATGTATGAAAGAATTATGAATGGTGGCTTTGCCACAAATACGATGTCAACTACATGATCATGCTAAGTAATATGACAATGATGGAATGTGTCATAATAAACGGGACGGTGGAAAGTTGCATGGCAATAATCTCGAAATGGCTATGAAAATGCCATAATAGGTAGGTATGGTGGCTGTTTTGAGGAGTATATGGTGGGTGTATGATACCGGCGAAAGGTGCGCGGTATTTAGAGAAGCTAGCAATGGTGGAAGGAAGAAAAGTGCATATAATCCATGGACTCAACATTAGTCATAAAGAACTCATATACTTATTGCAAAAATCTACAAGTTATCAAAGCAAAGTATTACGCGCATGCTCCTAGGGGGATAGATTGGTAGGAGAAGACCATCGCTCGTCCCCGACCGCCACTCATAAGGAAGACAGTCAAAAAATAAATCATGCTCCGACTTCATCACATAACGGTTCACCATACGTGCATGCTATGGGAATCACAAACTTTAATACACGTATTTCTCAAATTCATAACTACTCAACTAGCACAACTTTAATATCACCATCTTCATATCTCAAAACAATTATCAAGTATCAAACTTCTCATAGCATTCAACACACTCATAAGAAAGTTTTTACTATTATTGAATACCAAGTATATTAGGATTATTTAAACAAATTACCATGCTATTTAAGACTCTCAAAATAATCTAAGTGAAGCATGAGAGATCAATAGTTTCTATAAAACAAATCCACCACCATGCTCTAAAAAATATAAGTGAAGTACTAGAGCAAAACTATATAACTCAAATGATATAAGCGAAGCACATAGAGTATTCTAACAAATTACAAATCATGTATTGCTCTCTCAAAAGGTGTGTACAGCAAGGATGATTGTGGTAAACTAAAAATCAAAGACTCAAATCATACAAGATGCTCCAAGCAAAATACATATCATGTGGTGAATAAAAATATAGCTCCAAGTAAAGTTACCGATAGAAGTAGACGAAAGAGGGGATGCCTTCCGGGGCATCCCCAAGCTTTGGCTTTTAGGTGTCCTTAGATTATCTTGGGGGTGCCATGGGCATACCCTATCTTAGGCTCTTGCCACTCCTTGTTCCATAATCCATCAAATCTTTACCCAAAACTTGAAAACTTCACAACACAAAACTCAAAGTAGAAAATCTCGTGAGCTCCGTTAGCCAAAGAAAACAAAAGATCACTTCAAGGTACTGTAATGAGCTCATTATTTATTTATATTGGTGTTAAACCTAATTTATTCCAACTTCTCTATGGTTTATAAACTATTTTACTAGCCATAGATTCATCAAAATAAGCAAACAACACACGAAAAACAGAATCTGTCAAAAACAGAACAGTCTGTAGTAATCTGTAGCTAGCGCAAGATCTGGAACCCCAAAAATTCTAAACTAAATTGCTGGACGTGAGGAATTTATCTATTAATCATCTTAAAAAAGAATTAACTAAATAAAACTTTCAAAATAAAAATGGCATCAGTTCTCGTGAGCGCTAAAGTTTCTGTTTTTTACAGCAAGATTAACAAGACTTTCCCCAAGTCTTCCCAACGCTCCTACTTGGCACAAACACTAATTAAACACAAAAAACACAACCAAACATAGGCTAGGTAAATTATTTATTACTAAACAGGAGAAAAAAAATCAATGAATAAAAATAAAATTGGGTTTCCTCCCAACAAGCGCTATCGTTTAACGCCCCTAGCTAGGCATAATAAGCAAGGATAGATCTAGGTATTGCCATCTTTGGTAGGCAATCCATAAGCGGCTCTCATAATAGACTCATAAGGTAATTTAATTTTCTTTCTAGGAAAGTGTTCCATGCCTTCCCTTAACGGAAACTGGAATCTAATATTTCCTTCCTTCATATTAATAATTGCACCAATCGTTCTAAGGAAAGGTCTACCAAGAATAATAGGACATGAAGGATTGCAATCTATATCAAGAACGATCAAATCTACGGGCACATAATTCCTATTTGCAACAATAAGAACATCATTAATTATTCCCATAGGTTTCTTAATAGTGGAATCCGTAAGGTGCAAGTTTAGAGAGCAATCATCAAAATCACGGAAACCTAACAAATCACACAAAGTCTTTGGAATCGTGGAAACACTAGCACCCAAATCACAAAAAGCATAGCATTAATGATCTTTAATTTTAATTTTAATAGTTGGTTCCCACTCATCATAAAGTTTTCTAGGGATAGAAACTTCCAACTAAAGTTTTTCTTCATAAGATTGCATCAAGGCATCAACGATATGTTTAGTAAACACTTTATTTTGACTATAAGCATGAGGAGAATTTAGCACGGATTGCAACAAGGAAATACAATCAATCAAAGAGAAATTTTTATACTTAAATTCCTTGAAATCCAAAATAGTGGGTTTAGCAACATCTAGGGTTTTAATTTCTTCAATCCCACTTTTATCAATTTTAGCATCAAGATCTAAGAACTCCGAATTTTTGGAACGCCTTCTAGGTAAAGGTGGATCATATTCAGTCCCATCATTATCAAGATTCATATTGCAAAACAAAGATTTAATAGGGGACACATCAATAACTTTTAGATCTTCATCTTTATTTTCATAGGAACTAGAAGAACACGCTCTTATAAAGGCATCTTTCTTAGCACGCATCCTAGCGGTTCTTTCTTTGCACTCATCAATGGAAATTCTCATGGATTTGAGAGACTCATTGATATCATGATTAGGAGGAATAGATCTAAGTTTCAAAGAATCAACATCAAGAGAAATTCTATCAACGTTCCTAGCCAACTCATCAATCTTAAGCAATTTTTCTTCAATCAAAGCATTGAAATTCTTTTGCGAAGTAATAAATTCTTTAATATTAGATTCAAAATCAGAGGGCATCTTACTATAATTTCCATAAGAATTGTTGTAGGAATTACCATAATTATTAGAGGGATTACTAGGATAAGGCCTAGGATTAAAATTTCCTCTATACGCGTTATTACCAAAATTATTCCTACCAACAAAATTCACATCCATAGATTCATTATTATTCTCAATCAAAGTAGACAAGGGCATATCATTAGGATCAGAAGAAAAACTCTTACTAGCAAATAATTTCATAAGTTCATCCATCTTCCCACTCAAAACATTAATTTCTTCTATCGCATGCACCTTTTTATTAGTAGATCTTTTAGTATGCCATTGAGAATAATTAACCATAATATTATCTAGGAGTTTAGTAGCTTCTCCTAAAGTGATTTCCATAAAAGTGCCTCCCACGGTCGAATCTAAAAGATTTCTAGAAGCAAAATTCAATCTGGCATAAAAATTTTTGTATAATCATCCACAAATTCAAACCATGAGTAGGGCAATTACATATCATTAATTTCATCCTATCCCAAGCTTGTGCAACATGTTCATGATCAAGTTGCTTAAAATTCATAATATCGTTTCTAAGGGAGATGATCTTAGCGGGAGGAAAATACTTAGAGATAAAAGCATCTTTGCACTTGTTCCAAGAATCAATACTATTTTTAGGCAAAGACAAAAACCAAGCTTTAGCACGATCTCTAAGCGAAAAAGGAAATAGCTTCAATTTAACAATATCATTATCCACATCTTTCTTCTTTTGCATATCACATAGATCAACGAAGCTATTTAGATGGGTAGCGGCATCTTCACTAGGAAGGCCAGAAAATGGATCTTTCATAACAAGATTCAGCAAGGCAGCATTAATTTCACAAGATTCAGCATCGGTAAGAGGAGCAATCAGAGTGATAATAAAATCATTGTTTTTGGTATTGGTAAAGTCACACAATTTAGTGTTATCTTGAGCCATCATGACAAGCAAGCAAACTAACACACAAGCAAACAAAAAGCAAGCGGGCAAAAGAGGTAAATAGAGAAAGAGAGGGAGGATAGAGAGAGAGAGAGAGTGAATAAAACGACAAGGGTGAAGTGGGGGAGAGGAAAACGAGAGGCAAATGGCAAATAATGTAATGCGGGAGATAAGGGTATGTGATGGGTACTTGGTATGTTGACTGTTGCGTAGACTCCCCGGCAATGGCGCCAGAAATCTTCTCTGCTACCTCTTGAGCACTGCGTTGGATTTCCTTGAAGAGGAAAGGGTGATGCAGCAAAGTAGCGTAAGTATTTCGCTCAGTTTTTGAGAACCAAGATATCAATCTAGTAGGAGGCTACGCGTGAGTCCCTCGTACCTGCACAAAACAAATAACTCCTCGCAACCAACGTGATAAGGGGTTGTCAATCCCTTCACGGTCACTTACAAGAGTGAGATCTGATAGATATGATATGATAAGATAATATTTTTGGTATTTTTATGATAGAGATGCAAAGTAAAATAAAAGCAAAGGAAATAACTAAGTATTGGAAGATTAATATGATGCAGATAGACCCGAGGGCCATAGTTTCACTAGTGGCTTCTCTCAAGAGCATAAGTATTTTACGGTGGGTGAATGAATTACTGTTGAGCAATTGACAGAATTGAGCATAGTTATGAGAATATCTAGGTATAATCATGCATATAGGCATCACGTCCAAGACAAGTAGACCGACTCCTGCCTGCATCTACTACTATTACTCCACTCATCGACCGCTATCCAACATGCATCTAGAGTATTAAGTTCATGAAAACAGAGTAACGCCTTAAGCAAGATGACATGATGTAGAGGGATAGATTCATGCAATATGATAAAAAAAACCATCTTGTTATCCTCGATGGCAACAATACAATACGTGCCTTGCTGCCCCTACTGTCACTGGGAAAGGACACCGCAAGATTGAACCCAAAGCTAAGCACTTCTCCCATTGCAAGAAAGATCAATCTAGTAGGCCAAACCAAACTGATTCGAAGAGACTTGCAAAGATAACCAATCATACATAAAAGAATTCAGGGGAGATTCAAATATTGTTCATAGATAATCTTGATCATAAACCCGCAATTCATCGGTCTCAACAAAGACACCGCAAAAAGAAGATTACCTCGAATAGATCTCCACAAGAGAGGGGGAGAAGATTGTATTGAGATCCAAAAAGAGAGAAGAAGCCATCTAGCTCATAACTATGGACCCGAAGGTCTGAGGTAAACTACTCACACTTCATCGGAGAGGCTATGGTGTTGATGTAGAAGCCCTCCGTGATGGATGCCCCCTCCGGCGGAGCTCCGGAACAGGCCCCAAGATGGGATCTCGTGGATACAGAAAGTTACGGCGGTGGAATTAGGGTTTAGTCTCCGTATCTGATCGTTTGGGGGTACGTAGGTATATATAGGAGGAAGGAGTACGTCGGTGGAGCAATAGGGGGCCCACGAGGGTGGAGGGCGCGCCTGGGGTGGGGGGGTAGGCGCGCCCCCTACCTCGTGGCCTCCTCCTTTGTTTCTTGACGTAGGGTCCAAGTCTCCTGGATCATGTTCGGTGAGAAAATCACGTTCCCGAAGGTTTCATTCCGTTTGGACTCCATTTGATATTCCTTTTCTTCGAAACCCTAAAATAGGCAAAAAAACAACAATTCTTGGCTGGGCCTGCGGTTAATAGGTTAGTCCCAAAAATAATATAAAAGTGGATAATAAAGCCCAATAATGTCCAAAATAGTAGATAATATAGCATGAAGCAATCAAAAATTTATAGATACGTTGGAGACGTATCAAGAACCCATCTAATAAGTCTAGGTTTAGCATCTTTCTTTTCCATAAGATATTTAATAGAAGCATGTTCCATGTGAATAGTTACTTTAGAATCAACAATATATGGTCTAAACTTATCACAAGCAAATACAACTGCTAGGAATTCCTTTTTGGTAGTAGCATAATTTCTGTGAGCATTGTCTAGAGTTTTACTAGCATATTGAAGAACATTTAATTTCTTATCAACTCTTTGCCCTAGAACAACACCTACAGCATAATCACTAGCATCACACATAATTTCAAAGGGTAAATTCCAATCAGGTGGCTGAACAATAGGTGCAGTGATCAATGCTTTCTTAAGTATTTCAAATGCTTCTACACAATCATCATCAAAGACAAATGGTATATCTTTTTGTAATAAATTAGTCAGAGGCCGAGAAATTTTTGAGAAGTCCTTAATGAACCTCCTATAAAAACCAGCATGACCAAGGAAACTTCTTATACCTTTGATGTCCTTGGGACATGGCATCTTTTCAATAGCATAAAGTGGCACTTTTCCCAAGATGTCTTGGCTTTATCAACTTCAATACCTCTTTCAGAAACTTTATGCCCCAAGACAATACCTTCATTAACCATAAAGTGGCACTTTTCCCAATTCAAGACAAGATTAGTTTCTTCACATCTTTGCAAAACTCGATCAAGGTTGCTCAAGCAATCATCAAAAGAGGATCCATAGACGGAGAAATCGTCCATGAAAACCTCACAGATCTTTTCATAAAAGTCAGAGAATATAGCCATCATGCATCTTTGAAAGGTAGTAGGTGCATTACCTAAACCAAAAGGCATACGGCTATAAGCAAAAGTACCAAAAGGGCAAGTAAAAGTAGTCTTTGATTGATCATTGGCTGACACAGGTATTTGAGAGAAACCAAAATAACCACTAGAAAGCAAAAATGTGTATGTTTGGATAATCTTTCTAGCATTTGATCGATAAAAGGTAAGGGGTAATGATCTTTTTTAGTCGCTTTATTTAATTTGCGGAAATCAATTACCATCCTATAACATGTAATAATTTTTTGCGGGATCAACTCATCTTTATCATTAGGAACGACAGTAATACCTCCCTTCTTAGGGACACAATGGACACGACTTACCCACTAACTATCAGCAACAGGATAAATTATACCTGCCTCAAGAAGCTTTAGTATTTCCTTTCTTACCACTTCCTTTATCTTAGGATTCAGCCGTCGTTGATGATCACAAACTGGTTTGTCATCATCCTCCAAATTTATTTTGTGTTGACACAGAGTGGGACTAATGCCCTTAAGATCATCAAGAGTATATCCAATAGCAGCACGGTGCTTCTTCAGAGTTTTCAATAATCTCTCTTCTTCATGCTCTGAAAGGTTAGCACTAATAATAACATGATATATCTTTTTCTCATCAAGATAAGCATATTTAAGAGTATCAGGTAACAGTTTGAGCTCAAACATGGGATCACCCTTGGGTGGAGGAGGATCCCCTAGGATTTCAACAGGCAAGTTGTGTTTCAGGATGGGTTCCTGTTTAAAGAATACTTCATCTATTTCCCTTCTTTCATTCATAAACATATCATTTTCATGGTCTAGCAAATATTTTTCTAAAGGATCACTAGGAGGTACGGCAATAGAAGCAAGACCAATAATTTCATCTTTACTAGGCAATTCCTATTCACGGTGTTGTCTACAAAATTTAGAGAAATTAAATTCATGAGACATATGACCTAAACCAATAGTAACAACATCCTTTTTGCAATCTATCTTAGCATTAACTGTGTTCAAGAAGGGTCTACCAAATATAATGGGACAAAAGCTATCTTGTGGGGAACCAAGAACAAGAAAGTCAGTAGGATATTTAATTTTCCCACACAAGACTTCAACATCTCTAACAATTCCAATTGGTGAAATAGTATCTCTATTGGCAAGTTTAATTGTGACATCAATATCTTCTATCTCAGCAGGTGCAATATCATGCATAATTTCTTTGTATAAGTCATGAGGTATAGCACTAGCACTGGCACCCATATCACATAAGCCATGATAACAATGATCTCCTATTTTAACAGAAATAACAGGCATGCCTACCAAAGATCTAGGTTTATCTTTAGCACAAGGTTTAGCAATTCTAGCAGTCTCATCACGGAAATGAATAACATGCCCATCAATATTACCAGACAAGAGATCTTTAACAATAGCAATATTAGGTTCAACTTTAATTTGCTCAGGAGGTGTATAAGTTCTAATATTACTTTTACGAACCACAGTTGAAGCTTTAGCATGATCCTTTATCGTAATAGGGAAAGGTGGTTTCTCAACATAAGAAGTAGGAACAATAGGATCATTATAAGTGATAGTCTTTTCTTCAACTTTAATAGGTGCAGCTACTTTTACTTCTATGATAGGATGATATTTAAACCACTTCTCCCTAGGGAGATCAACATGAGTAGCAAAAGATTCACAGAAAGAAGCTACTATCTCAGAGAAAAGTCCATATTTAGTGCTAAATTTACGGAAAACATCGGTATCCATAAAGATTTAACACAATCAAACTTAGGTGTCATACCTGACTCCTTACCTTCATAGAGGTCCCAATCTTCAGATTTGCGTTTAACTCTTTCCAATAAATCCCATTTGAATTCAATAGTCTTCATCATAAAAGAGCTAGCACAAGAAGTATCGAGCATGGTGTGATTGCTATCAGAAAGCCAAGCATAAAAAATTTGAATAATCATTTCTCTTGAGAGCTCATGATTGGGGCATGAATATAACATTGATTTAAGCCTCCCCCAAGCTTGAGCGATGCTTTCTCCTTTGCGAGGCCAAAAATTATATATATAATTGCGATCACGATGAACAAGATGCATAGGATAAAACTTCTGATGAAATTCCAATTTCAATCATTTGTAGTTCCATGACCCCGTATCATCACATAGCCTATACCATGTCAATGCATCTCCCTTCAAAGATAAAGGGAAGACCTTCTTCTTAATAACATCTCCGGGTACACCTGCAAGCCTAAATAATCCACAAACTTCATCCACATATATTAGGTGCTCATCAGGATGCATTGTTCCGTCTCCTGTAAAAGGATTAGCTAGCAGTTTTTCTATCATACCCGAAGGAATTTCAAAGCAGACATTTTCATTTTCATTTTCATTTTCAGTAGGTTCAGTAGGTTGAGGAACAACTCTTTGCTCTACTGGTCGGGGTGAAGATACCCCAAACAAGCCCCTCAGAGGATTACTTTCCATAATAACAAGTGACAGTAAATTTCAGCACACTATATAAATTTTTCCTTACCAAATTCCACCTACCAAAGGCTCTTCACTCCCCGGCAACGACGCCGGAAAAGAGTCTTGATGACCCACAAGTATAGGGGATCTATCGTAGTCCTTTCGATAAGTAAGAGTGTCGAACCCAAGGAGGAGCAGAAGGAAATGATAAGCGGTTTTCAGCAAGGTATTCTCTGCAAGCACTGAAATTATAGGTAACAGATAGTTTTGTGATAAGATAATTGGTAACGAGCAACAAGTAACAAAAGTAAATAAAGTGCACCAAGGTGGCCCAATCCTTTTTGTAGCAAAGGACAAGCTTGGACAAACTCTTATATAGAGAAAAGCGCTCTCGAGGACACATGGGAATATCGTCAAGCTAGGTTTCATCATGATCATATGATTCGCGTTCGGTACTTTGATAATCTGATATGTGGGTGGACCGGTACTTGGGTGCTGCCCTTGCTTGGACAAACATCCCACTTATGATTAACCTCTATTGCAAGCATCCAACTACAACAAAAGTATTAAGGTAAACCTAACCATAGATATGGATCCAAATCAACCCCTTATGAAGCAACACATAAACTAGGGTTTAACCTTCTATCACTCTAGCAACCCATCATCTACTTATTACTTCCCAATGCCTTCCTCTAGGCCCAAATAATGGTAAAGTGTCATGTAGTCGACGTTCACATAACACCACTAGAGGAGAGACAACATGCATCTCATCAAAATATGGAACGAATACCAAATTCACATGACTACTAATAGCAAGACTTCTCCCATGTCCTCAGGAACAAACGTAACTACTCACAAAGCGTATTCATGTTCATAATCAGAGGGGTATTAATATGCATAAAGGATCTTAACATATGATCTTCCACCAAATAAACCAACTAGCATCAACTACAAGGAGTAATTAACACTACTAGCAACCCACAGGTACCAATCCTAGGCTTAGAGACAAGAATTGGATACAAGAGATGAACTAGGGTTTTGAGAGGAGGTGCTGCTGGTGAAGATGTTGATGGAGATTGCCCTCTCCCGATGAGAGGAGTGTTGGTGATGATGATGGCGATGATTTCCCCCTCCTGGAGGGAAGTTTCCCCGGCAGAACAGCTCCGCCAGAGCCCTAGATTGGTTCCGCCAAGGTTCCGCCTTGTGGCGGCGGAGTCTCATCCGGAAAGATGGCTTATGATTTTTTCATCATCGGAAGACTCCATATAGCAGAAGATGGTCATCGAAGGGCCACCAGGGGGCCCACGAGGCAGGGGGCGCGCCCAGGGGGTAGGGCGCGCCCCCACCCTCGTGGGCAGGGTGTGGCCCCCCTGGTGAACTTCTTGCGCTCAGTATTTTTTATATATTCTGAAAATGACTTCCGTGAAGTTTCATGACTTTTGGAGCTGTGTAGAACAGGTCTCTAATATTTACTCCTTTTCCAGCCCAGAATCCCAGCTGTCGGCATTCTCCCTCTTTATGTAAACCTTGTAAAATAAGAGAGAATAGGCATAAGTAATGTGACATAATGTGTAATAACAGCCCATAATGCAATAAATATCGATATAAAAGCATCATGCAAAATGGACGTATCACAGCTCCAAAAGTCCTGAAACTTCACAGGAGTTATTTCCAGAATATATAAAAAATATTGAGCGCGAGAAGTACCAGAGGGGGGCCACCCATCAGCCACGAGGGTGGGGGCGCGCCCCCTGGCTCGTGGGCCCCTTGGTGGCCCTCCGATGCCCATCTTCTGTTATATGGAGTCTTTCATCGAGAAAAAAATCATAAGCAAGCTTTCGGGATGAGACTCTGCCGCCACGAGGCGGAACCTTGGCTGAACCAATCTAGGGCTCCGGCGGAGCTGTTCTGCCGGGAAAACTTCCCTCCGGGAGGGGTAAATCATCACCATCGTCATCACCAACGATCCTCTCATCGGGAGGGGGTCAATCTTCATCAACATCTTCACTAGCACCATCTCATCTCAAACCCTATTTCATCTCTTGTATCCAATCTTTGTATCCATACCTCAGATTGGTACCTGTGGGTTGCTAGTAGTGTTGATTACTCCTTGTAGTTGACGCTAGTTGGTTTACTTGGTGGAAGATCATATGTTCATATCCATTATGCATATTAATACCCCTCTGATTATGAACATGAATATGCTTTGTGAGTAGTTACGTTAGTTCCTGAGGGCATGGGAGAAGTCTTGCTATTAGTAGTCATGTGAATTTGGTATTCGTTCGATATTTTGATGAGATGTATGTTGTCATCCCTCTGGTGGTGTCATGTGAACGTCGACTACATGACACTTTACCATTGTTTGAGCCTAGAGGGAGGCATTGGGAAGTAATAAGTAGATGATGGGTTGCTAGAGTGACAGAAGCTTAAACCCTAGTTTATGCGTTTCTTTGTAAGGGGCTGATTTGGATCCATATGTTTCATGCTATCACTACAAAAAAATACACTTCCGTGATGATACGTGTTTGTCAAAGTAGGTCGCGTTTTCTGTCATGCATGTACATCCATGACAAATTTATGACAGAATCAAGATAGTCATACCTGTGCTGTCGTAGAAGTGTTCCATGACATTGCCAAAATTATCATCATGGAAGTGTCCACTTCCATGACGATAAATCGCGTGTCACAGAAGTGCTTTCGTCAAGGGTGACTGACACGTGGCATCCACCATAACGGAACGCCGTTAAGCTATCGGGTCGGGTTTTGGATCCGATAACCCGTTAACAGCCCCGACCAATGGGGATTTTCCACGTGTAAAATCATCATTGGCTGGAGGAAACACGTGTCGGCTCACTGTTGGGACAGATGTCATCCTCTCATTGGACCGAAGGCGCCTATGATACGGCAACACGTGGCACGGCCCAACAGAGGCCCATTCCTGTGAAAAGGTCGGCCCATTTGACTTGGTCAAAAGGTGGCGGGCTGGCCCACGAAAAGCCTGTTAACGGCCTGTTCGCATATAGCCCATTTACAACCCGCTAACCCAGGGCCCGTTATGCCCTATCCGGATTAGGCCCAGTAGCGTCATCTGGGCCGTCCAATATGATTCCATCCATTTTAACTTCCGGCCCATGTGTGGCCCATGACTTCTTTCGGCCCATATGAGGACCTTTGTAACTCTTGGCCCATTAACGGCCCGTGGTGAAACTGGCCCGTAATGAATAGTGTATCACTTTATACCCATTAACGGCCTGTTATTCCATTGGGCCGTTTCCAGCCCAAGTTATCTTTTGGCCTTCTCAGGGCCCATTGATTCTTGGGCTCATTTGCAGCATTCGGTTACATACGGCCCGTTACTGTCATTTTCTGCTTGTGGGCCAAATTCAGCCCGTCGTTACAGTCGGCCCGTTTGCGGACCGTTAATACGTTGGGCCGTTTTCATGTCAAAAAAACCCGTTGGGCTGTTTTCATAGAGTTATCAAATACGGCCTATTAACGGCCCATTATGGTCCACGAATAGTACGACCCATGAATGGCGAAATGATTATATGCCCCGTAGAAGGCCCATGGATCCTACGGCCCGTATGAGGCCCATGGATAGTACGGCCCGTAGAAGGCCCATGGATCGTACGGCCCGTAGAAGGCCCATGGACCCTACGGCCCGTAGAAGGCCCATGGACCCTAAGGCCCGTATAGAAGGACGATGGATCCTACGGCCGGACGAAGGCCCATGGATCATACGGCCTGCAGGAGGCCCATGGTTACAACAGTTCGTGTGTTGCCATGATTATTTTGGCCTAGTTACCAAAAATAGGCTATTGTGGCCACTAGAAAAAAACAGAAAAAGAACTGCAATGACTACAAGCAAACAACTAAACAAGACAATAAGGAAATAAATAAGCAAGCAATTAACACTAGCCTATTACCGCTATTACACATATTACATCCACTGGGCATCAAAGTTCGCCACCAGTGCAAATATAGTGAACAAAGCAGCACATTACATACACTGGCCGTCAAAATTGGCCACCAGTGCAAATAAACGCGGCAGCAAAACAAGAGCATAACTGAAACAACTTCAGAAGAGCTCAAGAAACGTTATCCTGGGTATCCACCATGCTGGCAATAAGCTTAGCAAGCTGATTAGCTTTGTCTTGTTTGGCGCTAAAATCCTCCAACGCTTGCTGTTGCACCAGAAAGTATGCATCTGAATGCTCCAGGGACTTCCGCAGTCCTTCCGCTTCTTGTCGCAGCACAGTTGATCGATGTCTTTCAGCTTGTAGTTGAGACTCAAGAAACCAAACTAATTCAGACAGTGAGTTTGAATAGCTTGTGCAAGCGGTAGTGGCCAGTAATTCAAACACTAAACCAAGATAGGACTTTGGGGTTGTCTCGCTGTCTTCAAGATAGTCTTCCTTAGCTGTTTTATCAGCTTTGTTGGAGACCAACAAGGATGTGTCACTATCCTGAACCTTATCTGCATTACTTCCTTTACCATTGCTTAATAAGGCACTCTTCCCCAATATTCTGTCAGCATTCTAAAAGAAGAAACAAGCAGACACATAACAAGTTTAGCATGTACTAGTATATGAAACTCATTTCAGTGAACTAGTTCATTAGTAAGGTGGACAGGATTAAACTACCAAGTCTTCTATTGCCAAGTACTAATACATAATAAAAGCATCAAACAAACATATATATATGTCCTATGGTCACTGCATTGTCTTGCCAAATCAAAATAGAGACACGGTTCAAATCATATCAGTTCAAGACAAAGCAACAGTGAAAGAATACAAAGCGTGGGAAACTACACGGTGCAGCAAGATTTCAGATGGGTACCATGGGTCTACATGTACAACAACACTATTGGCTCTGTTGTGATGCTAGTAATGTGCATGATATGAAAGTCAACTGTATACACAATTGAAATTGAAATCAATAGAGCTATTGATAAGAGCAAACCTGTTAAAGAAACATGCTTGAACATACCTGCTGTGCCATTGGAGTTTCGATTGGATCCTTCAATTTAAAAATAAGTTTTAATGAGTAAATACAGTGATACAATAGCAAAGGATCTAGGCGTTGGCAAAACGCATTGCGCATAACTACGCATAATCTGTGCATAACTGCGCATAAGCATGCGCTTTGGTCAGTAAAGCGCAAGGCGGTGGAAAAACGCACAATTAACGCCTAGCGCTTTTTTGAACTATGATAGCAATGGAATCTTAAATTAGAACAGTTGTTCTTCAGGTTTAGGCACTTGTTCTACATGAACAGAGTACAGTAAGACGCAAGAATATAATACTTAAAAATAGAAAATGAGCTCATAGACCTTACCACATTCTTGGTCCGGGACCAGTACAGAACAAGGTGTTCCCAGTCATCGTCCAGTAAATATGTCTCAGGAGAACGTAAGGGAATTTGAGGAGTTTCTTTGCCGGTGAAGTACGTTTTCTTCATGTAATTCCGATACTGCCACCAAGCATTCTTGAAGATAGCAAAGGTATTAGCACAGGTTACCTCATCCTGAGTTTCCAAATCGGTCCTTCTCTATAGAGAAAAATGGGAAAATTTGTTGTATTATAACCATCATGGAGATAGGATGTATGAGACGAAGCAAAGTAATTGCCATGAATAACATTACTTACACATAACTCCTGGACAAACACCTGCAACTGGCATTTTCCTTCATCTTCAGTATAATATTTCCAAGATGGGAAGATACGCGCATACGATTTAACAACATCAAATGCGATAGATGCTAAACTACGACTAGCTGGTTGTGCTTCCTCCATAGGAATAGGCGTACTAACTGGTGGAGTTGGGGTTCGCCATGATAGTACTGGCCCTTTGGGCACTGGAGCTGCCTTACTAACTGCTCTTGTTTGGGAGCTCTGTGGTGGAGATGGTGTTGTGTTAACAGGAACTGGGTTACTATTGGCTGGGGTTGGGGTTAGATTGGGTGAAGCTGGTTCTCTGTCCATCGCAGTAGGGGTACAATCTGCGAGAGTTTGGGTTATGTGTGGTAGGGCTGGTTCTTGTGCATGTACAACCAGGGTGCTATCTCCACCAAGAGGTAGCACTGTTTTATTTGAAGACCGTGTTTTTAGTCCGCTAGATACTGGCATCACCCGCTCCAATTCAAATGGCTGATAAACAGGAAACATAGTTGAATGTACAGACATTGTATGAGAGACAGATGCAATAGATAGTGTGGAAAAAAGAGGGCATGAAATAGTTGACATGTATATTGTTTAACTAAAACGGATAGCATGACATAATTTCACATATATGATGTCTATCTAAACTGGATAGCATAGCATAACATAATTCAAAGATATGATGAATAACTAAACATGATCGCATGACATAATTCACCTACATGTTATCTAAGTAATCAGGATCGCCTCATTTAATTCACATATGTGATTTATATGCTGAACAGAGGGCATTTGATATGATGTCTGAACTAAGAACATGGTGTTGAATATTATGTATATGATGTCTAAACTATGCAATACAAGACACCGTATGCATGATATGAGTAGTATAACCGTGCCAAGTTAGAGCATACACCTCAGTGGGGGAATAGGACTACTCATCTGTCTCTGAATCCATCTCTGAGGAGCTATCGGGACCCAACAAGAGATCTGCTTTGACAGGTAGCATTGTCTGCTCTGAAGGCCTTGTTTTCAATCCAGATTTTTCCATCTCCCACCCAAATGGCTGATTCACAGGAAGAGTAGTTTAATGTACAAATATTGTCGACAAATGGAAATTTAATGAAGAAAAGTATGGGCAAGATATCATTCAAATATATGATGCCTGGTTAAACATGATGACATTGCACATTTCACATATATTATGGCTGGCTAAAAGACATGAGACTGCACAATTCCCATATATGATATAGAAACTAAACAGGTGGCATTACAGAACATGTCTAAACTAAGCAGATAACATATATGATGTCAAAAGTAGGCACTGCAAGGCAACATATGCATGATATGACTAACATCATCATGCCAAGGTAGAGCAAACACCTTGGGGAGTAAATAGGAGTGGTCAGCGGCGTCTGAATCTGCCTCAGAACAGATATCTTTCTCTGGATTACAATCTGGAGAGGGGTGGGGAGGGCTTGCCATTGTGCCGCGCAAAACTCTTCTCTTTTTCTCTACATGTTCAGCATGACTGTGTACAATATCTGACATGCATACGAAAAAAATATGGTGAGATTATGTAAGGAGAGCATGCAGAAATTTAGAGTGATGGTAACAACCAGTGGATCGACGTTTCTCCGTTGAACCAAAATAGCCCTAATGGATCGATGTGAATGTATAGTAATAAGTGATGCAACAAGTGTACAACCTCTTTGCCGTAGCCGTGTCGACCTCAGCATCATTCGGTTGGTCGTTGAAGCAGTTGAGGCAGAGGTGGTTGTAGGAGGTGTGGAGGAAGATATGAGGAATCTGTAGATGGCATCCAGAGCACTGCTCTGTTGTGATGGATCGTTCTGTCGTTGGAGCAGCTCCGGTGAGCCGTAATACGTCAAGGCTGAAGCAGCACAAGATAGGCATCGTCAATCTCAAGTGGGATTCTAATAGCATCTCCAATAGATGATGTAAAATAGATGTAAAATTAACATCACCAAAAACCACCTGACTACAACAGATGAGGTAAAAACTGTTGACTCTGAACTTAACTGTCGAAACTAAAATTTACTGTGGAATCTGAATGCTACTGTCGAAACTGAATGCAATGGTAGCAGAGAGGCACTTGACATGTAGTTTAGGGAGGGCCTGCAGCTCATCTTCAACCTGCACCCCCCCTGAGCCGCCAGCCACCACCGGCCGAACCGTCGGCCCCAACGCCGCCTCGCCGCCCCGAAACAACTCGCCACCGCCGCCCCGGCCAGCCCTCTAGGCCCCGC
Organism: Triticum dicoccoides; assembly: GCF_002162155.2. Classification (NCBI taxonomy): domain Eukaryota; kingdom Viridiplantae; phylum Streptophyta; class Magnoliopsida; order Poales; family Poaceae; genus Triticum; species Triticum dicoccoides. Next base: position 84,646,133 of record NC_041380.1, read on the forward strand.
CCCCACCCTGAACCCTAAGATAGATAGTGGGGTACCTCTCCGGC
>NC_041380.1:84646616-84705031 GCF_002162155.2 Triticum dicoccoides
CGATTCAATCGACTGAAGTGTGGCTTAATCGGAGCAGAGCAGCAGCACAAGCGAGGGGGAGGGCAGCAGCAGCAGCTGGGCGTGCGAGCGATCGAGCGAGAGCCGGAGCAGCAACAGCAGCAGCGTGAGCGAGCGAGAGCCGGAGCAGCAGCAGCAGATCCGGCTGGTATGGACGCCGTCGCCGAAGGGGCCTCGCACTGGGGGAGAGCCGCCGTGGAGATGTCGCCCGCGGCGCCGGCTTCAAGGTAGCCGCTCCATGGGGGTGCGGGATGGAGCACCGTCGGCACCGGGAGGTCGAGTTAAGGAGAAGGTGCGATGCGATGAGTGTACAACCTCTCTGGTGGCACCGAGTAGGCCTCGGCTTTGTCCGAGGAGTCGGTGAGGATGCTGCGGTTCCGGTGGAGCAGTTTAAGGCGGCGCTGTGGGGATGGAGCAGCTGCGATAGACGAGGCAATCTTTGGAGCAGCTCCTTGGAGGTGGAGGACGGGGCGGCTGAACCGGCGGGACGGCAAGATGGACGATGGATCCTCATTCGGGGAGGTGGACGAGGGACGTCGAGCTGTTGCGGTGGACGACGTCGTCGGGGAAGAGGCCCCGGCTGGGCAGCGGTGACGTGGCGGACGGAGGAGGGTGGGGTTTCGCGGTTGGAGCGGAGAGGTTATGGCAGCCTGGGATTTCGAATGGTGAAAAGGGGGCGATGGGAGGGGGTGAAGCATGACTTATGGATGCGTTTGTCCAAAATGTAGGGTGTGTTACAAAAGTACCCCCACCGATTTGAACTAGCGGCCCTTTCGGCTCAGGGTTAGAAGGGGGATTTCGTGTGTCGGGATTTGGCAGCTGGAGGGAGTTTTCACGCGCGTTGTAATTTCGGGATAGCAAGGCGCGGGTTGTGAAGGCGCCAGTTTTGGGAGCACGATATCTGAATTTTCGGGATATAACAAGACGCGGGTTGAATTTTAGGGACAAGCCTAACGTGTAGTAATATTGTACTTGTACGTACCAAATCAATTCGCACTTCCCTCAACCAAAAAGAAAACGAAAAAAAATAAAACTATTCACACCACACAAAGAGAGAGTCTTGCCCCGTTTTACTATACAAATGCTATTCAAAGCTACTCCCTCCTTCCATCTATATAGGGCCTAATGTGTTTTTTATGCTAACTTTGACCAAATATTAGAGCAATGATATATGACATGCAACTTACACAAAGCACACCGTTAAATTCGTCTGTGAAAGGTTCTTTCAATGATATAATTTTCCGTCCTTCTCCGGAATAAATGTGTACTTTATCAGAGATAAAAAAAATAAGAGTACAGATGCTCCACCATGCGGTTCTAGTAGTAGTACTACTCGTACTACTACGCTTGGCTCTTCACCTCTTCGTGAAGTCGAACAATGATGGTACTCTGCATGTTGGGTACTACAGTGTATGCCTCTGACAATCTGACACCGAATGGACTGATGCATGTCCACCGAGGGTAGGTTGCATTAGTCAAAAGGCGTAAGCGAGCTTCACCTTGTCCTGCAAGCTTCTCCTCGTTCTGCGAATTGACGGGACACACCCAAATGTAGTGCTAGTCCATACTCCCTCCTTTCCGGTTAATATGGCTTAATCTTTTTGCGGGTAAATGAGAGAGCTTTATTCATATATAAGCATTCTTAGGACGATCAGCCAAGACACTGGTCACTAGGAAGCGAGGTACCCCGTAAAAAATGAAGTAGGAAGCGAGGTGTTTCATCAAGCCAGCTCTCGGCCACATTCAAAGTGCAGCAAGAACGGTTCGCACGAAGATGTGCCGCAAGGTTTGCTGACATGTTTACATGCTGAATAACAAAAAAAGAGGAAATATTACCGAGCGCTACTATTTGTAACAGGATATGAGCCAGAATTAAGCGAGAATTATAGCGAGTGTTCCATGCAATCAACTTCCATTATCACATGCGAGAACCCTCTAAGAGAACCAAATGTGTTGAAGATTGCATTATCACATTTTAAAATTATACTAAGAGTGCAGACGCTCCTCCATCTGGTTCCTAGTACTAGTATAGTACGTACCTTTATAGACTATAGTAGTAGTACTAGTAAACTTTGCGCTTGGATGTTCGCCTATTCGGGAAGTCGAACAATAATAGCACTACTAGTAGTATAGTGTATGCTTCTGGCAATCTGACACCGAATTAACTGTTGCACGTCCACCGCCTGAGCGAGGGAGAGCTTGCATTAGCCAAAAGTTTCTCCTTGTCCCGCGAGCCACCGCGCGCAAGCTTCTCCCATCCTGCAACCTTCTCCTCGTTCGGCAAGTTGACGGGACACAGCAAAGTAATGCTAGTCCATACTGCCTCCTCTCCGGTTAATATGGCTTAATTTCAAACGAGATAAATACACTGTCTATCACTGTATACTTGTAAAAATACGGTCAGTGGACTTCATAATATGCTCATTGCGCTCAATATATATATTTTCCGGTGTTTATACGGTCACTAGCTCACCCTGACTGAGTATGTGTGTGCATGCACGTGTAGGTTGAGCACTTCAGCGTGACCGTGTGTGTTTCGTCATGTGCTCGGACATGCATGCATTAGGGCGTCGCGCACGTTTTTTCGTCCATGTGTATGTGTGACTGTTGCATACACGTAGGGGGAGTACGTGTAGGGGCCACTAAGGAGCAGTCAAATCACACAGTAAGTTAGTCGGAAGAAGCAACCATCATTTCACTCTTGAATGACACATACGCAATATAAAATGGTTGATATGGAGAGAAAAAGAAAACCACTATATATACACTAGCATGAGCCTAAGCTACAAGCCTGCTTGCTTAGGTTGCTCTCTTCACAAGCATAGAACGGTGGGCCTGATCCCGCAGCTGGGGGAAGGGAACAATGTTCTATGTAGACGCGGTCGACATCGGCGAGGGAGAAAACCCACAGTCGGTGCGTCCCAATCGGGGGTCACCGCGGTATGGGCCGATGCCGCGTCCCAACCGCCCTTCTAGCTACAGCCCGACGTCCCAGGTAGTCCATCTTCCTTTTGGAGCCGGCTTGCTCCACTGCCGTAGCTCCATCTCCATGTCGATCTTTCTCTACTTCTACCGGCTTCTACTTGTGATGAGTTTATGTCTCATGAACTAGTGCCAGTACTATTATTCTAATCACACTTCTTTAATACCTTTGCCATCAGGGATGCTCAGGTCAATTTTAGTGGAACTGCACAAAAGCATCGTATGATCCGAGGGTGCCAGCCGTCTTTCCTTCGACAGGTTCTACCTGGCCAGGAAATTAAATCATGTTTAGGGTTTAGGGTTTAAGTCATAGTGACCTCATCAGTAGTTTTTCTTTCGTACACCCTCTCAAAACTTTTTTCTTTAGTTGTGAAGTAAATATTGGCTATGATCTATGAATCATTGAGACGCATCAGCATGCGTGTTAGTTTTCCTTTGTATTTGATGGAATGTTGTAACGGGGCAACCTTGGAATAGGAATGAAATGGAGTGGAAAGTTTCCATTTTTTCGGAGAAAAAATGGAAACGGAAAGAAACCAACGTTTCATTTTGTTGGATCACGCCATCGAGCAAAACCAACATTTAAATCACGTCTGTCATGTTCGTGTCTCACCCTCCTCCATGGCTCGACCCCACATGGTCGCTCGGCATGCCACTCACCGCAAACCGAGTATACGATAACTTTCCCGCCTGCTTGTCGATGGATCACGCCATGGAGTACTAGCACTACTGGAAGAGATTGACGAGTTGGGGGAGGACAGCTAGCTGTAGCACGGACTCCCAAGAACTTTTTACATGCATGTTGTAGCCGGCTATTGCGACCTTTGAACGCGGAGCAGCCGCGTGCACCCGGAAGCGGCACGGGCGACGCTCTCTCGGCCGGCGCGCCGCTTCAATGCCGACGCCAGTGAGAGGTCGTGTCCGCTCTGGCCAGGCATGAATGCGGCACTGACCGTTTCGGATGGGAGGCACGCGCCGGTGATGAAGAGGGTTCGGGTTGGTCAGGACCGGCCGTGGCAGCGGTCCAGACGTGCGCAAACAAGAAATGATGTACGTTAATATTGCTGCGTATATAATTAACAACGTAAAGAATGTGCCAATTGGACAAATATGATTGGAGATGGAGATGGAAATGGAATTTTACGTAAACATGGATATGCATGTCTATGTCTATGTGTGTGTGCGCGACGACTCTCGCGACCTGGAAGCGGGGCGTGTTTTTGATCGAGTTTTCTTTCTTGGTACGTTAGAAAATCAGTTTGTCTAATTCACATCTACATGTTATTTAAGGATATCACATCTAAGATCCCACAAGTATATAATGTAGCAACAAGAAACAAAAAAAACTAGGGAAAAAAATAGACCACAAACAGAGTGGACATCAACTTAGGGTTTGCACTCTCCACACGCTCGCCGCACTACATATATGTTACACGCTGGAGGCTCAGCGTTCATTTGCTAGGGTTTGCTATATTCACAGTCCCTCACCCTCTCTTCACCAGATCTAAACAAGATTGTGTTGGCCTCTTATCTCTCTCTCCCCCTCACAGCTGGTGAATGAGGCGCCCGTATCCCGTCGCACCGAGAAGGGGAGGAGGTGCAGCGTTCACTCTATCGCCTTCGGCGAGGGAGGCAATCCACTGTCGGCTGTGTTGTTCTCTTTCACCCAGTGCCAGTGCGGGAGGGCCACTGACCCCTTCCTACTCGCTGTCGTACGTAGTGTGGGCAGATCCGGCCTCCCGCCGCACACCTTGCCACATTCCGACGACCCTAAGGTATAAGTTTCTTTGAAACCGTCGTTGCTCTAGCTGCATGTGGATCTTTTTCGATCTGTAGTCGAATCTAGGTCTTGGTTCAAAGAGGAAAGAATGTAGTGGTGGGCTGGAGCAAGAATCTAGGACGTGGTTCAATGAGGAAAGGAGGGGCGGAAAGTAGTATAGACTGGCTATCCAGCCGCTTTGTAGGTCGAAAAGGGAAAAAAGGGGTAACCCAATACACACATCTGTAAGGAACCGATCTCTTTGTTGAAAAGGGAAAGAAACTGGGGGGTCGGGTAGTTTGTGCAGGACTAGATTTGCTTCCCTCACATAGGAAGAAGGTTCAAAGAGAACAAATATGGGACCAGTGCATATATGCTGCTTGGCTACATACTCTGCATCACCCATTTATACGTGTGGACGCACATGGTGCTGGCATGTCCCATATAGCTATTTTGCTGTTGTTAATCTAAGAATGCCGCCGGAAAATTGAAGCAATGCCACTGTTAAAAGTAAATTACATTTTTTAATGAATATTGTTTCAAGAAAATGTCTCTGTTAATATGAATCAATGCAACCGTTTTAGAAATGCTACTGTCCTACTTTGTTTTCCATCCAAGATAAGTTAGATGCTTATTTCTATCACCGTTTGTTTCATCCTCCTTTATCGGCAAGTAATTGTTTCCTTTTTTTGCCTCTGTTAAAACAAGGGTATCGATTCAACTTGTTGTTATTGCGACATTTTGCTTCGCTACTCGAAACACTTATGTTTTAAGAGTGTTTTGTGCAGTTTAACTTGAATTTCACACCGGTGACTTTGCTTAATTTTGGTGGAACTGCACAAAAGGAGATCGAGATTTCTTTCCAGTCTTCGTGGCGAGTTGTTTCAAATCTTGGTCTCAACCACATGACGTGCAATGTGCTTTGATATGTTGTGCTACTTGTTTTGGTACTGTTTTAAATAAATGTTGAATTGAAGCTATTGTATTGCTGTCTTTTCCCATTAAGTGGTGAACAAAAATGGGACCAACCCAGACATGATGCTTGTTGCTTTGTTACAACAAATTCAGCATCACCCCCTTTATAAGCCAGTAATTGATGCCACTCTCAGAATTAACTACTGGATCTTATTTCAAAACTGCAACACTTGTTATGGATTGGCAGGATTACCATTTTTGTGGCTGCATGTTTCATCATCCTTTATTAGCCAGTAATTGATTCATTTTTTGCCTCTGTTTAAACTGGGATATCTATTCAACTTGTTGCTATTGCGACATTTTTCTTCACTATGTGAAACACTTTTCTTGATTTCAGTGCAACTGCACAAAACGAGATTGGATTTCCTATTCGTGTTGGCAGATTCGTATTTTATCTTGTCCGTCTCATGAAAGGTCAGTACAGGCCTTCATCCACATGATTGTGCAGTGTGCTTTGAGATGTTGTGCTACTTGTATTGGTACTGTTTTAAATAAATGTTGAATTGAAGCTATTGTATTGTTGTCTTTTCCCATTAAGTAGTAAACAAAAATGGGACCAACCCAGACATGATGCTTGTTGCTTTGTTACAACAAACTCTACATCACCCCCTTTGTAAGTAGATGGAAGCACATACTGTTGTTGCGCCCACTCTCCCCTAGAACTGTTTATGCTTCTCGTTAATCTAATGCCGCTGGTAAAATTAAGCAATGCCACTCTCAGAATTAATTAACTACTGAATCTTAGTTCAAAACTGCAACACTTGTTAGGAATGGTACTATCCTGCTTTGTAGTTCTTTCTACATGTTTAACCAAGGTATTGTTAAGATAATGTCTCTGTTGAAATGAATCAGTCGCATTGTTTTAGGAATGGTACTTTTCTGCTTTGTCGTTCTTTATACATATTGAAATAAGGCATTGTTAAGATAATGTCTCAGTCAATATGAATGAATCATACTGATGGAGAATTGCTACTCTCCTGCTTTGTTTCCCATTAAGATAAAGTGGATCAGTAGATGCTTTTCTTATGAGAGTACAAGTCATCAACCGCTATTTCTCAATAATTGTTTCCCTTATACCTATTGTTGCTTACAGGGATATCAAAATTAAAGCTCGGTTTTATTCCGACTTCGATTTTAGTTGAACTGCACAAAAGGAGCCAATGTGTCCAAGGCAAACCACTGCCTGGGTCCAGTTGGTCGTTCCACTTTGCAGAAAGAAGCAGTCACTGTTTGCGCTACATTACAGAAGGAATGACCGAGAAGCTTTACAGAGTATTATTAGACACCGGTGACATGACTAGTCTGCAAAGACCATTGGCAATTTAACAACACGTGGAGTGCCCTGGGCAAAAAGTTCCCAAATAAGTACAAGAAGCTACGACAGGACGATCATAGGCATTACATATTTTGAATTGGAAAAGCTTGTCAAAGTTTAATCATTGATGTTAGCAAGAAGACGTTAGTTTAATATATTGGAATTGGAAAACCTTGTCAAAATTTGCTCATTGAGGTTAGCCAGAAGACATGCATTTGATATTTTTGAGTGGGACGCCCTTGCTATGAGCAGCGTCGAGTATTTTTTCCTATTCCTGTGTTCGGTTTAGAAGTAAATAGTTACTCTGCTGAGATATTCCTGTGTTAAGAGTTTGTTCTGAATATTGTCTATGTAATGTCAGGCCTTGTGTTTGATTGCAAAGTTGAGCTTGGAATGTTGTGGCATGCGGCATCACGAGCTATTCACCATGCCTCCTGAGAATAATGCTTCGTATTGTTTTGCATGTCGATCTAATGCCAGTGATTTGCTTGTTAAGAAGGTCATCCTCTTCTGTTGTTTCCGTGCTTAAGAAGTTCATCGTCTGATGTTTCATTCATAGCCTATACGACAAGTCGGGTAGGTTAGACGTGAAACCATATAATCTTCCGACCAACTCATGATATTAGGCCGTGATTGGATCATCGTTTTCCAACCAAAACCGCTTGTAAAACTGACACTTGTAAATTAAAGCAGATGGTCTCGGGCGAAGGCGCTTGGTTGGTCGATTTAGACTAGTAAAATATCGGAAGTACTTCACACACGATAAAAACGCTGAACGACACTTGGACGATTGCTAATCCAGCCGTTAGCTGCTGTTTCAGCCTTGCCCATGGATGGCATGATGCGCACATCGTGCATGTATCATCTGGTAATGTCGTCCATATAGCAGTGCTCATAAAATATACACTGGTCTCTCAAATTACACGCGTAACCCTCCGGTTTTACTTACAGACCTCGGGCCCTCGGTTTTATTACGCCTGTATTTTACGCGTTGTTTCCGATGACGAGTAAATTACACTTGTATGTTAATACAGGTTTGAAATAAACCAGAGCTCCCAAGCGCGGCCTTACCGTTTCATGCCGTCTCAGTTTCTTGAAGGTTCTCATAAGTGTACGATGATCCTGGCTTCCTGAATGAGCAGCAGGCGCTGTATCAGACCATCCATAGGGACCGCGAGGCCCTCTCCGTTGTCCTTCGAGTTGTTGCGCTCGCCATGACGCCGAGCATTGTTAACATCCTCAACGAACATGAGGATTCAGGACATGACTTTATTTTGACTGGATGACACTAGGGACCCACTAGGGCCATAGTCGTACATACGCAAGTGCCTCCTTATTATGTACAACTATATTTTTTTTGCTTTCTCCTGGTTTCCTCACATCACGGTCCCACACCATTGTCAACCTATGTAGTCAATATAAACGAGAGAATTGCACAAGGTGAGGCCGACAGCTGGGACCAAGCAGCTCGAGCAGTATTTGTGTTTTTGAGGCGTGAGCACTGCAGAGTTTTTCTTGGCGATGATTTCGTTGTTGTTCAAAGGAGAGCGGGGTATTAACTGGGCGGGCTGTGGCCCGTCTAGCCCAGGCCAGATATCCAGCCCACATACTAATTTTTCAAGATGAAAATGGCTAGCCCAGCTATACGTCTTTTTGAGGAATACCCAGGCAAGGTCAACTTGTTATTCTCCGCCCCGCTGGACTGTAAATCTTTTCTAGGAGGGATGCATTAGGCTTAACAGGAAAATGGGCTTTAAAAAATAATAAATGAGATATAATTATAAAAACTGGGCAGTAACTATAAAAAATGCACCAAACACGAAATTATTTTATAAAATATTATTTATGGATTTTAAAAATCTTAAATTTTCATTGTTGCATGCACAATGTTTCGTTGGATTTTTACGTAATACAAATTTATATTTAATCTGATTAGAAATTTTGGGATAAAATTATTTCGGATCCCATCAAAATGTGAGAAATTTTATTGAATTCTGTCTTCAACGATTGGTTGAAATTATTAATCGTTGTCCTAGCTAGAAAATGGGTTGTACTTTTAACAAACTGTAAATGGGCTGTTGTAAATTCCATTAGAATTCAAAAATGGGTTGTACATTCTTACAAAACGCAAATGGGCTATAAGTTCTCTGCCACACACTTGTGGGCCTACTAAGTGACGCGTCCCCTAAAAAATATAAGTTGACGCGTATGCAAGGCTTTGTCAATTTATTATAGTCAACACACGGTTCTAGCAGCAGTGTCCGTTGGATGTCTATCCAACGGATGTCGTGCTTCTTTTTCAATCTCGGATATTCTTAGGTTCGACCGCCCAAAAAATGATTTCTCCCCCTGACATCTGGGGCGCACCGTTTTGGAGGCTGACCTGTGGGCCTACTAAGTTGGAGCGTACCAAGGGCTTTGTCAACTTAGTCAATATAAACGATTCTAGCTTCAGTGATCGTATGATGTCCATCCAACGCCCGTAGTGCTTCTTCAACCTCTGGTCTTCTTGGTCCAGCCGCCCAAAGCAGCGCCGGTCGTGCCGCCTGCTGCTGCCTACCGTGGCCGGCTATGCTGCCGCGGAGACCTCACCGCCCCCATACTACTCCCATCGCTGGTCAGGCCATCCCTTCACTCACCCACACCCCCTGTTATTCTGCGGCGACGGCAGCCTCACACCGCAGCCGAACCAGTGAACGCTCGTACTCCTCTCCGCGTGGGCATCCACTACCGCGTCTTGCCTGGCTCCGTGTCATCCCCTTCCTAGGCATCGCCATCGTCCACTACCGTGGTGCTCTCGGCGCGGCGTGGTCAATATGGTCAACGACCGACTTCCATCGGAAGAGTACTATACGTGGAGAGGCTGACAGCTGGGTCCACGGCAGCCGCAAGGAAGTGCCTCCTTATTACGCGGAAACTAATTATTCCTCCACCTGACAGCGGGGACCCATCGGACGGGCCACCAGTATTTTGCGAAAAAAATCGTTCCCCCTGACTGTTGGGACCCACCGGACGGGCCACCGTATTTCGCGAAAAAAACATCCTTCCCCCCCCTCCCGCTGTCAGCTCAGACCCACCGGAAGTGCCTCCTTATTACGCACAAAAAAATGAATACTCCCCCGGCTAGCTGGGACCCACCTTGGTGGGAGGCTGACTTGTGGGGCTATTAAGTTGACGGGGACGAAGGGCTTTGTCAACTTAGTCAATATGAACGATTCTAGCTCCAGTGACCGTACGATGTCCATCCAACGTCCGTAGTGCTTGTTCAGCCTATGGCCTTCTTGTTCCAGCCGCCCAAAGCAGCGCCGGTCGTGCCGCATGCTCCCGCCTCCCGTGGCCGGATGTGCTGCCGCAGAGGCCTCACCGCCCCTACTATTCCCACCGCTGGCCAGGCCCTGCGGCGACGGCAGCCTCGCGCAGCAGCCGAATTAGTGAACCCTCGTACACCTCTCTGTGCGGGCTTCCACTGCTGCATCTTCCCCGGCTCCGCATCGTCCCCTTCCTCGGCCTCGCCTCGTCCACCGTCGTGGTGCTCTACGCGCGGCGTGGTCAACGTGGTTAAGGAACGATTTCCATCGAAAGAGTACTGTACGTGGAGAGGCTGACAGCTGGGTCCACGGCCACATCCCAGTTCTTTTGTGATTTGCCAAGTCGCTTTGTCAGGCCTGTTGGGCTGCAAATCTTTCAAGACGAGGAGAGCTTTTATTCGGCTGGACAAGAAAATGGCCCATCAGTAATGAGAAATGGATTGTACATTTTTAAAACACATCAAACCGGCAATTAGTTTCAAATATCTTTTTTTTCATTTCAAGATTTTAAATTACATTAATTTTTATGCGTGGAGAATTTGTTGGATTTTATATTGATATACATTTATTTTTAAAATCAGTTTGAATGTGAGTCGAAATTTCAGAATTAAAAACAGTTCAGACCGCACCGAAATATGCAAAAATTCGTATAATTTTTTAATCATGGCCACAATATGGGTTGTAATGCTAACAAAAAGAATATGGGCTCCAAAACAACCTTAAGAATTAGCGAATGGGCTGTAAATTATTAGAAATAATGGCAGATGGGTTGTATGTTGTTTTCCACAGATTTGAGGATTTCCTAAAAAAAGGTTGACACACAAGCACTGACTGTTGGATGTCCATCCAACGGCCGTCGTGCTTCTTCAATCTCTGCTCTTCCTGCTCCAGCCGCTCAAACAAGCACCGGCAGGACTACCTGCTCCCTCCTCCCCGCGGCCGGTTGTGCTGCCGCGCAGGCCTCACCGCCCCACCGTACTCCCATCGATGGCCTAGTCATCCCTCTACTCACCCACACCTGCTGTTATTCTTCGGCGACGGCAGAAGAATCAGTAAACCCTCGTACAGTCGTACTCCCCTCCGCGTGGGAAACAACTGTCGAGTCTTCCCTGCCTCCGTGTCGTCCCCTTCCTAGGCCTCGCCATTGTCCACCGCCGTGGTGCTCTCGGCGCGGCGTAGTCAATATGGTCAACGACCGACTTCCATCGAAAGAGTACTGTACGTGGAGACGCTGACAGCTGGGTCCATGGCCGCAGCAAGGAAGTGCCTCCTTATGACGCGCAAAATAATTATTCCTCCACCTGACAACGGGGACCCACCGGACGGGCCGTCGTATTTCGCGAAAAAATGTTTTCCCCTTGACTGCTGAGACACATCAGCTACACCTTCGCACGCAAGGAAGTGCGTCCGGGCAAAAAAACAAAACGATTCGCCCCCCTGACTGCTGGGACCCACCAACTACATCTTCGCACGCAAGGAAGTGCCTGACAGTCGGGACCCACCTGGTCGAAGTGTACGTAGCGTTGTCATTCTGGTCGCGAACGTGTACGTACATATATACTGGTGGATATGCAGGCGCGCACATGTCATAGTAGAGGCGCGCACGTAGCATGTACACGTACGTACAACGGCTATGGTGCAAGAAAGAAAATACGGCCACGTATGTGTACATACGGGCGGGGTCTCGAATGCCTACTCGCGCATACATACGGTGAGGGCTCGTTGACATGGCTGGGTCGAAACGGAGAAACAGCGTCGTCGTCGTGTTCACGGGGAGGCAACGGAATGCGTCGTGTTCATCGGGAGGCAACGGAACGCGTGGGAGCCAACCGGCTGGGTCGTAACGGAATGTGTGGTCGTGTTCATCGGGAGGGCTTGGACGGAACAGGCGATGGAAACAAGGCCTGACATACCGCACAATGAAGAAAACGGACCTCCTACATTCGGAACGGGGTCCTATTGATCGGGAGGGGTCTGGCATACCGCAAAACGGAGGAAATGGGCCTCCTACGGTCGAAACGGGGGTGTAGCGTACTGCAAAACGGACGAAACGGACCTCCTAAGGTCGAAACGGTGGTCTTGTTCATCGGGAGGGGTCTGGCGTACCGCAAAATGGGACTCCACGGGATACTGTTCATCTCCACTGTCAACCTCCTCCAGTCTTCATGGGCTACCGTCGACCTCCTCCAGCCTCCACGGGCTCCTGTTCATCCAGCCTCCACCGCGCCCTACTCCACCAGCTACTATTCAACCACCCCTCCACGGGCACCCCTCCACCGTCTACTGTTCATCCAGCCCTCCACACCATGGGGTCCTGTTCAACCACCCTCCATGGGCACCCCTCCACCGTCTACTGTTCATCCAGCCCTCCACCACACCACGGGGTCCTGTTCATTCAGAGGCAACGCCACAGCTCACTGTTCATCCAACCCCCCCTCCCTTGCAACGCTCACTGTTCATCCCAGAGGCAGCATCGATCGGCTTCAATTAGCAGCAGTAGCGAAGGAATCGCTCAATCGGGTTCAGTTAACAGCCATCGATCGATCGCTCGAATTCAGTAACGCGTAGCCTGCAGTGCAATCGCTCGGGTTCAGTTAGAGCCCAACGCCTCGCTCGGGTTCAGTTAGAGCCAACGCCTCTCACACACGCGCGTACGTGTACAAGAGAAACGCGCATCGCTCTGCCCCCGACCTCCCACCGTAACCGGGAACTCCCCGAAATTTTCCTCGCCCTCGCTTCTACCACAATTTTTTCCATCATGAACGGCCCAAAGAATGTCATGCAGCTGCGTCTCCGGCCCGCCCAGGACGAAAAGCACATTTTCTGTCATAGAAGTAGGAGCCCACAACATCTATGATGATACCGGGTTTTATCACAATTATCGTCATACAAGTGTCATATGTATGACGGAAAAAAAATTCGTTCGGCCCAAAATGTTACGGATGTTTCTTTTTTTGTAGTGTATGGTTAGGTTTACCTTAATACTTCTATTGTAGTTGCGGATGCTTGCAATAGGGGTTAATCATAAGTGGGATGCTTGTCCAATTAAGGACAATACCCAAGCACTGGTCCACCCACATATCAAATTATCAAAGTACCGAATGTGAATCATATGATCGTGATGAAAACTAGCTTGACGATAATTCTCATGTGTCCTCGGGAGCGCTTTTCTCTATATAAGAATTTGTCCAGGCTTGTCCTTTGCTACAAAAAGGATTGGGACATCTTGCTGCACCTTATTTACTTTTATTACTTGTTACTCGTTACAAATTACCTTATCACAAAACTATCTGTTACCGATAATTTCAGTGCTTGCACAGAATACCTTGCTGAAAACCGCTTATCATTTCCTTCTGCTCCTCGTTGGGTTCGACACTCTTACTTATCAAAAGGACTATGATAGATCCCCTGTACTTGTGGGCCATCAAGAGGCGCGGATCCAAGAGCTAGATCTCCACTATATTTCAAGACCTCAACCAACACCAAACATGTCACCAACAATACATAGACGAGTCTGGAGGATCAAACTACAAAGGTAAGTGTTTCCGCCACACCAACAAACGTCTAGACATCCAAGTGTTTTCCAAGGCCTCGCAGCAGCACCGGAGACATCACGAACTAGACAGAGACGAGATCAGATGATCAAACTGCAAAGCTAAGCGTTGCTGCCACGCCAACGAACCATGGAGACGATAACCTTGGTTGGTGATCTTATGCATGAGGCCTGTGGAAAATAATGGGGGTCTAGCTCTTAAACCCTATTAAAAATTGTGGATAGTATTAGAGGTCTAGCTCTTAAACTCTATAGGAAATAAGTGAAGGTCTAGATCTCGTCTTTGTCTTGTTGGATTAAACCCCTAATAGTATTAAATTGCCAACCCTATTAAAAATTCAATTCAATAAAATGCATAGAACTTTTATCTATTTTTTGTGAAAGGAACTTTTATCTATTTAAAGTGAGGGATTTCACATGATGATTTCTCTTGCAAACCCTATATGTTCTTCCAATATTATTAGGGAGCTACAACAACTATTCCAACAAATTATATTGCCCCTTTATTTAATAATGATTAACTTGACCATTCTCCCTTTTGATGTTTTAGCATCAGATGGACTCTTAAACTTAGCAAATACCCCTCTTGGGCTTTTTATGAGCAACTCAAATTATTCCATAGTTTTTACCCCAAGCCTATGACCTAGCCCTAGTTCAAACCTCCTTTATGCCTTCTCCGCCATTTTATTCCTGAACATTGCCAAACCTTGCCCAAATGACCTAGTTATTTTTTTGGCCTTGATATATACTCCCTCAGTTATTAAATATAAGTCTTTTTAGATATTTCAATGCGGACTACGTACGAAGCAAAATGAGTGAATCTACAAATCTAAAATAGGTCTATATACATCCGTATGTAGCCTTTATTGAAATCTCTAAAAGGTCTTATATTTAGAAATAGAAGGAGTACGAGAGAAAGGACATTTAAATTTTTACACTATTTGGATTCCATTTGGCCCCTCAAATATTTTCCTAGAAAATTCTTTCAATTTTCTAAAAATAAAATAGAAAATATTAATAAAAACCTACTTCCCTCTCTCTTGTCGGTCTAGCCCACGAGTCTCCTACGTATCCTACATCCACACGCGCTGTGCAACGCCCAACCGCTGGGAGCTCCTATTCGGCGCTGTAGGCGTCCATTGGAGAAAGTGGCGCCTATAGCGACCAGCAGCGGGCCATGGGCCATTAACATTGCTCACGTGAGCCTGTTGGATTCACTTTCTGTCACTCGCTAAAAGAAGCATTCGCTACATCGACTCGCCTTGCTGCATTTTTTCTTGCTGTGCTGCGTTGCTGGTTCAGGAAAAAGATCGTCCTGCGGTTTTTTACGATTTTGAATATGTACGTGAAATAAAAAACTTCATAGATTTATTAGAAACAATAGTGGTTTAAAAAAGTTCACGAAATTGGGAAAAGTACACAAATAAAAAATCATGAATTATGAAAAAAATCATCAATTTTAAGAAAAACATCCATGAATTTGAAAATAGTTCATCGGTTTTGAAAAAAATCATCGAATTTGAAATATGTTCATCAATTTGGGAAAAAAGATCACCGATTTTGGAAAAAACAACACCAATTTCAAAAAAGTTCACAAACAATTCAAAAAAAAGTTCACCAAATTCAAAAAAATTCATCAAAGTATGAAAAAGTTCATTGAATTTGAAACAGGTTCATCGATGTTAAAAAAATTCTTCAAATTTGAGAAAAGATTCATCGAATTTGAAAAAAAGTTCATCGAATTTGGAAAAGTTCTTTGAATTTTAAAAAAATCATCATTTTGGAGAAAATTTAATCAAATTTGAAAAGGTTCATAGTTTTTGAAAAACTTGAATTTTAAAAAGGAAAAAGAAAAAAGAAAACTCGAATAAACTTGCCCCGAAAACAGCCAGTGATTTGGTAAAAAAAAATGGGTTCCCAAAACCGGACGATTCTCACGATTGAAGAGATAATAAAACAAAGGAAAAAGGTTAGAAGAGCACAAGTCCTTTGATTCGATGGCCTGGTGGTTACGCTCATTTTCTTCGAGGGAGCGAAGTCTGGCGCTGCATCATTTTTTGGGCAAACCCTAAACAGCGCCCGTTCCTTCTATGTGCGCAAACGGGCGCACACCCCCCGTGCCGAGATGGGCCGGCCCATATTGCCTCTCATTTTTCCGTCTAGTGATGCAAAAAAAGTGGGGAGCAGCAGGCTTCAAACCCACAAGCACGTCATGCAAGCAAGCCACGGTAGCCATATCAACCAATACCACACACATGGTCATTCATTTCCTTCTTCTTTTCCTTTTCTTTTTCCTATTCTTTTTTTCCTTTTTCTAATTCTATGAGAATAGTTCAACGGATTTCATGAACGTTCTTTCAAATTTGGTGAGCTTTTTTCAATTCAATGAATTTTTTGAAATCATATGAATTGTAAAATCAACGAACTTTTTTAAATTGGTGAACTTTTTTCAAATTCGATGAACTTTTTTTTTTGAATTCGATGAATTTTTTTCAAATCCAATTAACTTTTTTTTTCAAATTCGATGAACTTTTTTCCAAAATAAGTGAACTTTTTTAAAAATTTGTGAACTTTTTCTGAAATCAATGAACTTTTTTTCAAAATCTATGAACTTTTTTAAAATCGATGAACTTTTCTATTTTTTATGAACTTTTTTTTCCTTTTTTGTGATGTTTTTTGAAATCTGTGGACATTCAAATTTTGGTCAATTTTTTTTCAGAAGGAAACACAGTTTTCTATATAGCGCGGTTAAACTTTACCTCTCAGATCTTCCGTGTTGCAACCTTTTCAGTTGTGCATAGTTGGTCTAGTGGTTAGATTACCAAGCGCTGCAGCTTGTTCGTTTGTGTTCGAATCCTCCCAGTAGCGAAGATTCGCCGTGGACTTTTTGTGCCAGAAATACATTTTTTCAGTTGCCTGCGTATTCATGGGCCGGCCCACTAGTGGGCTGCAGTGGGCGCCCGGATCCTCAACCGGCGCTTAAGGCGCCCTTTATGAGCTCTCCATTTTTTTGAACTGGACGTTTTAAACAGAAGGAAAAAAAAGGATAGATGGGCCGAGCCCAATCAGAAGCACCAAATACGATCCGCCCCAACCACCTAACCCTGCGCGAGTCCCAGCCAAACCCACCAATTACCTCGATTACCATATTTGTACATTAATCAAATTAAGATATGATAGCTCTAAAAAATCAAATTAAGATCTGATTAGGAAAAAATAAAATATATACGTTTTTTCTCCAAAATATCACAAATAAATAAAAGTATGAAAATTTAGAGTAATATAATTTCGAATATAAGTTAATAAAAACATCAGTAACCAAATATGTAATGAAATCCTATAAAAAGATGTTTGAATATTTTTGCGCCAGAAATACATTTTTTCAGTTGCCTGCGTATTCATGGGCCGGCCCACTAGCGGGCTGCAGTGGGCGCCCGGATCCTCAACCGGCGCTTAAGGCGCCCTTTATGAGCTCTCCATTTTTTGAACTGGACGTTTTAAACAGAAGGAAAAAAAGGATAGATGGGCCGAGCCCAGTAAGAAGCGCCGAATACGATCCGCCCCAACCACCTAACCCTGCGCGAGGGCGGATCCTATTTGACGCCCGCAGGCGTCAGAAGGAAGCCGCGACGCTCACGTGCGGTATCAGTTGGGCCGGCCCACTTCGGGTTTCACGTGCGGGGTTCTTTTTCGTTCGCTGTTCGGGGGCAGCTCGCTTCTGTTTCGTACGATATCTGCTGCATTTCTTTTGGTTTTCTTTCTCTAGTTTTCTTCTTTCGTTTTCTGTTTAGATTTTTCTTTACTCTGCTTTTGTGGGCTTTTCTCTCTTCCAGGTTTGGTTTCTCGACCGATTTTTGTTCCGATTTTTTTCTTTTTCAGATTTGCTTTTCTTTGGTTTATTCTTTCATTTTTTTGTTTATTTTTTTTCGTTTTCTTCTCTTTTCTGTGTATTATACAAAGAGCTCACACGTGTATTTACAAAAATGTTCTTCATACATTTAAGAAAATGTTTTCTGTATACTAAAATAATGTTCATTGTACTTTTTATAAATTATTCAATGTGTATTTCAAAATTGTTCAACGTATATCCCAAAAATGTTCACTGTGTATTTATATATTTTTCATTGTATATCAAAAAATGTTCAATGTGTATTTAAAGATTGTTCAGCGTATATCCGAAAATTGTTCACTGTGTAAATATTGTTCATCGTATATCACAAAATGTTCAATGTGTATTTCAATATTGTTCAGCATATATCCCAAAAATGTTTACTGTGTATTTAAATATTGTTCATCGTATATCACAAAGTGTTCAATGTGTATTTAAATATTGTTCAGCGTATATGAAAAATGGTCGATGTGTATTTAAATATTGTTCAACATATATTACCAAAATGTTCAATGTCTATAGGAAACTTGTTCATCCTATATAAAAAGTTTCAATAACTGTTCGGAATTTCAAATTTGTGCTCATGTTTTTAAATTTGCTTTCACTTTTCCAAAAGATTGTTCACGTTTGAAATTTGTTCACAATTTTCAAACATTTTTCATATTTTAAGAAAAATTATTCACATTTTCTATAGGAAATGGAGAAATAAAACCGGATCTGCCGCTGTACTAAGTACTACTTTGAAGTTAACGCTGCAGTTGAGCTATCAATGGTTGCTAGTTCGACTGGTGTTGCTTGCTGCTGTCGCAATTGAGGTAATCGGTTCGACTCCATATCCCCGTTTTTATTTTTCTTGATATTTCCTTCGGCGTTACGAATGGGCCGGCCCGTACGCGCGCTCGTTTCAGCGAAGGCTCAACCCTCTGCCGCTCGCGGGCGGCGAACAGGAGCTCTCCTGCGCGAGTCCCAGCCAAACCCACCAATTACCTCGATTGCCATATTTGTACATTAATCAAATTAAGATATGATAGCTCTAAAAAATCAAATTAAGATCTGATTAGGAAAAAATAAAATATATACGTTTTTTCTCCAAAATATCACAAAAAAATAAAAGTATGAAAATTTAGTGTAATATAATTTCGAATATAAGTTAATAAAAACATCAGTAACCAAATATGTAATGAAATCCTATAAAAAGATGTTTGAATATCTTTTCAAGGGTATACGGCAAGGAACTTTAATATATTGGTAAGGGATAATTAAATGTTATTTATATCTTTCTTACAAAAAATAGCACATAACTGCCTACCAATAGATTGCTCTAAAAAAAAAATACTCCCTCCGTTCCGAATTACTTGTCTTGGATTTGTCTAGATACGGATGTATCTAGACCAAACATGTTTAAAGAAACAAAAAGGATTGGCAGCATAGGGAGAGGGCATCCTATATAAAAGGCATCCATTGGCATTACACTAACATATCAGAATCTGTAGAGTAACATAGAGGGTGCTTGGATACGTTTTAGTCCCATGACTAAAAGTAGTGGGACTAAAACTTGCTAGCCTCACCCATGCTTGGATCCAAATACTAAAGAGACTAAAATGAAGTTATTGAGCATTTATTATCCTCCAAACCATCCAATCCAGAACTCGCATGTGCTAAAGGAGATGAATTAAATGAGGAGAGAGAGGGCTAATACATATTTTAGTAGGTTTCATGTGACTAAAAAGTTTTAGCCTCAAAACTAGTTCTAGCCTCTCTTTAGTCAGGGGTGCTTGGAACTTTAGCCTCTAAAAGAGACTATTTTTAGTCAGACTAAAAATAGTCCCTTGGATCCAAGCAGGCCCATAGTTCTAGCGACTGTAACAAGAGATGAGGACTACATAAATTCTACTCTTGGGCCTTGCCCTCGTCCTTCTATATAGCATCGGGTATCTTCAATGCCTACATGCCTTATCTACATGTTTTGGTAAGCCCTCTAACACATGTGACAGTTTTCATGACTAATGATCTTCCTCTATTCTATCTTGATATTGATCTATAGGCATCATGGAAACCATCGAGGCACGTGGCCCTCAAATTGAAAAGGGGAAGTGTAATAACAATGATTGTGTGAATTATTGCAAGATGGTGAATGGCTAGGAGTAGGGTTGTGTCCCTGAGGGATGCAGGTGTGTATCGTGCTGGAAAGATCCACAATGCTCAGGGCCAGAAGTACCACCACCTCCAAGACACTTGATGTAACATTTTCTTTCATGCTTGTGGTATTAATATAAAAAATATGAGTCCCGAGTAGACAAATAATATGTGTCTACTATCAAGGTCTATGTGACCAAAGCGAAATAGCAAGACATATGTCGAGAATTTCTCAGTCATTGGATGCCTTCTAGCAACTCAATCTTGTTGAGTGACATGAGTCCTCTCTATACTGCTACCAAATTGATTCACACCTAAGGATGTACAGGTGAACCACCTAAGATATGCCCAATTTCCTGTTGGGCAACGTAGTAATAATTCAAAAAAATTCGTACGTGTCTCCAAGATCAATCTAGGAGATACTAGCAACGAGAGAGAGGGAGTGTATCTTCATACCCTTGAAGATCGCTAAGCAGAAGCGTTACAAGGAACGCAGATGATGGAGTCATACTTGCGGCGATTCAAATCGTGAAAGATCCGATCTAGCGTCGAACGGTCAGCGGCTCCGCGTTCAACACACATACAGCCCAAGGACGTCTCCTCCTTCTTGATCCAGCAAGGGGAGAGGATAAGTTGAGGGGGAACTCCGACAACACGATGGCGTGATGGTGATGGAGCTCGTGGTTCTCCGGCAGGGCTTCACCAAGCACTACGGAGGAGGAGGAGGTGTTGGAGAGGAGGAGGGCTGCGCCAGGAGAACGGTATGGCAGCCCTCTAACCCCCTCTATTTATAGGGTGAAGGGAGAGGGGGCGGCAACCAAGGGGGGGGGGACTTGCCCCCCAAGTCAGGTGGGAGGCGCCCCCACCCCCTAGGGTTTCTAACCCTAGCCGCCTAGGGACCCTTGGGGGAGGGCGCACCAGCCCACCAGGGGCTGGTTCCCTCCCTTGTTCAACCCACTTGGCCCACCGGGGTAGGTGGCCCCACCCGGTGGACCCCCAGACACCTTCCGGTGGTCCCGGTACAATACCGGTAACCCCAAAATTATTTCGGCGACTGAAACAGGACTTCTCATATATAATTCTTCACCTCCGGACCATTCCGGAACTCCTCGTGACGTCTGGGATCACATCCGGGACTCGAAACAACCTTCGGTAACCACATACTATTTCCCATAACAACTCTAGCGTCACTGAACCTTAAGTGTGTAGACCCTACGGGTTGGGGAACCATGCAGACATGACCGAGACATCTCTCCGGCCAATAACCAACAGCGGGATCTGAATACCCATGTTGGCTCCCACATGTTCCATGATGATCTCATCGGATGAACCACGATGTCGAGGATTCAATCAATCCCGTATGCAACTCCCTTTGTCTATTGGTATGTTACTTGCCCGAGATTCGATCGTCGGTATCCCCATACCTCGTTCAATCTCGTTACCGGCAAGTCTCTTTACTCGTTCCGTAACGCATGATCCCGTGACCAACTCCTTAGTCACATTGAGCTCATTATGATGATGCATTACCGAGTGGGCCTAGAGATACCTCTCTGTCATAGGGAGTGACAAATCCAAGTCTCGATTCATGCCAACCCAACAGACACTTTGGAGATACATGTAGTGCACCTTTCTAGCCACTCAGTTACGTTGTGACGTTTGGTACACCCGAAGCATTCCCACGGTATCCGGGAGTTGCACAATCTCATGGTCTAAGGAAATGATACTTGATATTAGAAAAGCTTTAGCAAACGAACTACACGATCTTGTGCTATGCTTAGGATTGGGTCTTGTCCATCACATCATTCTCCCAATGATGTGATCCCGTTATCAACGACATCCAATGTCCATGGTCAGGAAAACACGACCATCTATTGATCAACGAGCTAGTCAACTAGAGGCTTACTAGGGACATATTATGATCTATGTATTCACACATGTATTACAGTTTCCGGTTAATACAATTATAGCATGAACAATAGACAATTATCATGAACAAGGAAATATAATAATAACCAATTTATTATTGCCTCTAGGGCATATTTCCAACAGTCTCCCACTTGCACTAGAGTCAATAATCTAGTTACATTGTGATGAATAGAACACCCATAGAGTTCTGGTGTTGATCATGTTTTCCTCGTGAAAGAGGTTTAGTCAACGGATCTGCGACATTCAGATCCGTATGCACTTTACAAATATCTATGTCTCTATCTTGAATATATTCAGGAATGGAGTTGAAGTGACGCTTGATATGCCTGGTCTTCTTGTGAAACCTAGGCTCCTTGGCAAGGGCAATAGCTCCAGTGTTGTCACAGAAGAGAGTCATTGGGCCCGACGCATTGGGAATAACTCATGGGTCGGTGATGAACTCGTTCATCCAAACTACTTCATGTGCTGCCACCGAGGCTGCTATGTACTCCGCTTCACATGTAGATCCCGCCACGACGGTTTTCTTGCAACTGCACCAACTGACTGCCCCTGCATTCAAAATGTACACGTATCCGGTTTGTGACTTGGAGTCATCCAGATCCGTGTCGAAGATAGCATCGACGTAACCCTTTACGACAAGCTCTTCGTCACCTCCATAAACGAGAAACATATCCTTAGTCCTTTTTAGGTACTTTAGGATATTCTTGACCGCTGTCTAGTGTTCCATGTCGGGATTACTTTGGTACCTTCCTACCAAACTTATGGCAAGGTTCACATCAGGTCTGGTACACAACATGGCATACATAATAGACCCTATGGCTGAGGCATAGGGGATGACACTCATCTTTTCTCTATATTCTGCTGAGGTCGGGCATTGAGCCGTGCTCAATCTCACACCTTGCAATATAGGCAAGAACCCCTTCTTGGACTGATCCATATTGAACTTTTTCAATATCTTGTCAAGGTATGCACTTTGTGAAAGACCAATGACGCGTCTCGATCTATCTCTATAGATCTTGATGCCTAATATGTAAGCAGCTTCTCCAAGGTCCTTCATTGAAAAACACTTATTCAAGTAGGCCTTTATGCTTTCCAAAAGTTCTATATCATTTCCCATCAATAGTATGTGATCCACATATAATATGAGAAATGCTACAGAGCTCCCACTCACTTTCTTGTAAACACAGGCTTCTCCATAAGACTGTGTAAACCCAAACGCTTTGATCATCTCATCAAAGTGAATGTTCCAACTCCGAGATGCTTGCACCATCCCATAGATTGAGCGCTAGAGCTTGCATACCTTGTCAGCATTCTTAGGATCGACAAAACCTTCCGATTGCATCATATACAATTCTTCCTAAAGGAAACCATTAAGGAATGCCATTTTGACATCCATTTGCCATATCTCATAATCATAGAATGCAGCAATTGCTAACATGATTTGGACGGACTTCAGCTTCACTACGGGTGAGAAGGTCTCATTGTAGTCAACCCCTTGAACTTGTCGATAACCCTTATCGACAACCCCAGCCTTATAGATGATCACATTACCATCTGTGTCAGTCTTCTTCTTAAAGATCCATTTATTTTCTATGGCTTGCTGATCATTGGGCAAGTCTGTCAAAGTCCATACTTTGTTTTTATACATGGATCCTGTCTCAGATTTCATGGCTTCAAGCCATTTGTTGGAATCTGGGCCCGCCATCGCTTCTTCATAGTTCGAAGGTTCACCGTTGTCTAACAACATGATTTCTAGGACAGTGTTACCGTACCACTCTGGTGCGGAACGTGTCCTCGTGGACCTACGAAGTTCAGTAGCTTGATTCGAAGTTTCATGATCAGCATCATCAACTTACGCTCTAGTCGGTGCAGGCACCATAGAAACATCTTTCTGAGCTGCGCCACTCTTTGGTTCAAGAGGCAGTATCTCATCAAGTTCTACTTTCCTCCCACTTACTTCTTTTGAGAGAAATTCTTTCTCTAGAAAGGATCCATTCTTGGCAACAAAGATCTTGCCTTCGGATCTGAGGTAGAAGGTATACCCAATAGTTTTCTTAGGGTATCCTATGAAGACACATTTTTTCGACTTGGGTTCAACCTTTTCAGGTTGAAGTTTCTTGACATAAGGATCGCATCCCCAAACTTTCAGAAACGACATCTTAGGTTTCTTTCCAAACCATAATTCATACGGTGTCGTCTCAACGGATTTTGATGGAGCCCTATTTAAAGCGAATGCGGCAGTCTCTAAAGCATAACCCCAAAATGTTAGCAGTAGATCGGTAAGAGACATCATAGATCGCACCATATCCAATAGAGTGTGATTACGATGTTCAGACACACCATTTCGCTGAGGTGTTCCAGGCGGCGTGAGTTGTGAAACAATTCCACATTTCCTTAAGTGCGTGCCAAACTCGTGACTCAAGTATTCTCCTTCACGGTCTGATTGCAAGAACTTTATTTTCCTATCACATTGATTCTCTACCTCACTCTAAAATTCCTTGAACATTTCAAAGGTCTCAGACTTGTGTTTCATTAAGTAGACATACTCATATCTACATAAGTCATCAGTGAGGGTGAGAACATAACGATGGCCACCGCGAGCCTCAACGCTCATTGGACTGTACACATCAATATGTATGATTTCCAATAAGTTGGTTGCTCACTTCATTGTTCCGGATAACGGAGTCTTGGTCATTTTTCCCATGAGGCATGGTTCACATGTGTCAAATGATTCATAATCAAGAGACTCCAAAAGTCCATCTGCATGGAGTTTCTTCATGCGTTTGACACCAATGTGACCAAGGCGGTAGTGCCACAAGTATGTGAGACTATCATTATCAACCTTACATCTTTTGGAATTCACACTATGAATATGTGTAACATCACGTTCGAGATTAAACAAAAATAAACCATTGACCAGCGGGGCATGACCATAAAACATATCTCTCATATAAATGGAACAACCATTATTCTCGGATTTAAATGAGTAGCCATCTCGCATTAAATGAGATCCAGATACAACGTTCATGCTCAAAGTTGGCTCTAAATAACAATTATTGAGGTTTAAAACTAATCCTGTAGGTAAATGTAGAGGTAGCATGCTGACGGCGATCACATCGACCTTGGAACCATTCCCGACGCGCATCGTCACCTCGTCCTTTGCCAGTCTCCGCTTATTCCGCAGCTCATGTTTGAGTTACAAATATGAGCAACCGCACCGGTATCAAATACCCAGGAGCTACTACGAGCGCTGGTAAGGTACACATCAATAACATGTATATCACATATACCTTTGGCGTTGCCGGCCTTCTTATCCGCTAAGTACTTGGGGCAGTTCCGCTTCCAGTGACCATTTCCCTTGCAATAAAAGCACTGAGTCTCGGGCTTGGGTCCATTCTTTGGCTTCTTCCCGGCAACTGATTTACCGGGCACAGCAACTCCCTTGCCGTCCTTCTTGAAGTTGTTCTTACCCTTGCCCTTCTTGAAACTAGTGGTCTTATTCACCATCAACACTTGATGTTCCTTTTTTATCTCCACCTCCGCTGATTTCAACATTGAATATAACTCGGGAATGGACTTATCCACCCCTTGCATATTGTAGTTCATCACAAAGCTCTTGTAGCTAGGTGGAAGCGACTGGAGGATCCTGTCAATAACCGAGTCATCTGGAAGATTAACTCCCAGCTGGGACAAGTGGTTGTGCAACCCAGACATTTTGAGTATATGCTCGCTGACAGAACTATTTTCCTCCATCTTACAACTATAGAACTTGTCGGAGACTTCATATCTCTCGACCCAGACATGAGCTTGGAAAACCATTTTCAGCTCTTGGAACATCTCATATGCTCTATGCAGCTCAAAACGCTTTTAGATCCCTTGTTCTAAGATGTAAAGCATGTCGCAATGAACCAGATAGTAATCATCACTACGCGACTGCTAGGCGTTCATAATGTCTTGAGTTGCTGGGAAAATGGGTGCTTCACCTAGCGGTGCTTCAAGGACATATGCTTTCTTGGCAGCTATGAGGATGATCCTCAAGTTACGGACCCAATCCTATAATTGTTGCCATCGTCTTTCAGCTTGGTTTTCTCTAGGAACGCGTTGAAGTTGAGGGCAACATTAGTGTGGGCCATTTGATCTACAAGACATATTGTAAAGATATTTTAGACTAAGTTCATGATAATTAAGTTCATCTAATCAAATTATTTAATGAACTCCCACTCAGATAGACATCCCTCTAGTCATCTAAGTGATACATGATCCGAATCGACTAGGTCGTGTCCGATCATCACGTGAGACGGACTAGTCATCAATGGTGAACATCTCCATGTTGATCGTATCTACTATACGACTCATGTTCGACCTTTCGGTCTCCCGTGTTCCGAGGCCATGTCTGTACATGCTAGGCTCGTCAAGTCAACCTAAATGTTTCACATGTGTAAATCTGGCTTACACCCGTTGTATGCGAACATTATAATCTATCACACCTAATCATCGCGTGGTGCTTCGAAACAATGAACCTTCGCAACGGTGCACAGTTAGGGGGACACATTTCTTGAAATTTTAGTGAGGGATCATCTTATTTATGCTACTGTCATTCTAAGAAAATAAGATGTAAACATGACAAACATCACATGCAAATCATAAAGTGACATGATATGGCCAATATTATCTTGCGCCTTTTGATCTCCATCTTCGAGGTGCGGCATGATCACCTTCGTCACCCGCATGACACCATGATCTCCATCATCATGATCTCCAGCATCGTGTCTTCATGAAGTTGTCTCGCCAACTATTACTTCTACTACTATGGCTAACGGTTAGCAATGAAGTAAAGTAATTACATGGCATTTACATTGACTCGCGGGTCATACAATAAATTAAGACAACTCCTATGGCTCCTGTCGGTTGTCATACTCATCGACATGCAAGTCGTGATTCCTATTACAAGAACATGATCAATCTCATACATCACGTATATCATTCATCACATCCTTTTGGCCATATCACATCACATAGCATACCCTGCAAAAACAAGTTAGACGTCCTCTAATTGTTGTTGCATGTTTTTACGTGGCCGCTATGGGTTTCTAGCAAGAACATTTCTTACCTACGCAAAAGCCACAACGGTGATATGCCAATTGCTATTTACCCTTCATAAGGACCCTTTTCATCGAATCTGATCCGACTAAAGTGGGAGAGACAGACAACCACTAGCCACCTTATGCATCAAGTGCATGTCAGTCGGTGGAACCAGTCTCACGTAAGCGTACGTGTAAGGTCGGTCCGGGCCGCTTCATCCCACAATGCCGCCGAATCAAGATAATACTAGTAACGGTTAGCAAATTGAACAAATCATCGCCCACAACTACTTTGTGTTCTACTCCTGCATAGAATCATTGCATAGACCCATCTCATGATGCCATTGTTGGGCAACGTAGTAATAATTCAAAAAAATTCCTACGTGTCACCAAGATCAATCTAGGAGATACTAGCAATGAGAGAGAGGGGGTGCATCTTCATACCCTTGAAGATCGCTAAGCGGAAGCGTTACAAGGAACGCGGACGATGGAGTCGTACTCGCGGCAATTCAAATCACGGAAGATCCGATCTAGCGCCAAACCGACGGCGCCTCCGTGTTTAACACACGTACAGCCCGGGGACATCTCCTCCTTCTTGATCCAGCAAGGGGAGAGAAGAAGTTGAGGGGGAACTCCGACAGCACGACGGCGTGGTGGTGATGGAGCTCGTGGTTCTCCGGTAGGGCTTCGCCAAGCACTACAGAGGAGGAGGAGGTGTTGGAGAGGGGGAGGGCTGCGCCAGGGGAAGGGTATGGTAGCCCTCCCAACCCCTCTATTTATAGGGTGAAGGGAGAGGGGGCTGGCCCCCTCTAGATGCATCTAGAGGGGGGCGGCAGCTAAGGGGGTGGACTTGCCCCACAAGTCAGGTGGGAGGCGACCCCACCCCCTAGGGTTTCTAACCCTCCTAGGGCCCATTGGGGGGGCGCACCAGCCCACCAGGGGCTGGTTCCCTCCCCTTTTCAGCCCACTTGGCCCACCGGGGCAGGTGGCCCCACCCGGTGGACCCCCGGACACCTTCCGATGGTCCAGGTACAATAACGATAACCCCGAAATTATTCCGGCGACTGAAACATGACTTCCCATATATAATTCTTCATCCCCGGACCATTTAGGAACTCCTCGTGATGTCCAGAATCATATCCGGGACTCCGAACAACCTTCGGTAACCACATACTATTTCCCATAACAACTCTAGCGTCACCGAACCTTAAGTGTGTAGACCCTACGGGTTCGGGAACCATGCAGACATGACCGAGAAATCTCTCCGGCCAATAACCAACAGCGGGATCTGGATACCCATGTTGGCTCCCACATGTTCCACGATGATCTCATCGGATGAACCACGATGTCGAGGATTCAATCAATCCCGTATGCAATTCCCTTTGTCTATCGTTATGTTACTTGCCTGAGATTCGATCGTCGGTATCCCCATACCTCGTTCAATCTCGTTACCGACAAGTCTCTTTACTCGTTCCGTAACGCATGATCTTGTGACCAACTCCTTAGTCACATTGAGCTCATTATGATGATGCATTGCCGAGTGGGCCCAGAGATGCCTCTTCGTCATACGGAGTGACAAATCCTAGTCTCAATTCGTGCCAACCCAACAGACACTTCCGAAGATACCTGTAGTGCATCTTTATAGAAACCCAGTTACGTTGTGACGTTTGGTACACCCAAAGCATTCCTACGGTATCCGGGAGTTGCACAATCTCATGGTCTAAGGAAATGATACTTGACATTAGAAAAGCTTTAGCAAACGAACTACACGATCTTGTGATATGCTTAGGATTGGGTCTTGTCCATCACATCATTCTCCCAATGATGTGATCCCGTTATCAACGACATCCAATGTCCATGGTCAGGAAACCACGACCATCTATTGATCAACGAGCTAGTCAACTAGAGGCTTACTAGGGACATATTACAATCTATGTATTCACACATGTATTATGGTTTCCGGTTAATACAATCATAGCATGAACAATAGACAATTATCTTGAACAAGGAAATATAATAATAACCAATTTATTATTGCCTCTAGGGCATATTTCCAACATTTCCCATATCTTAGGCGAGTCAATGAAATAGGTTGTGTTGGATGGTTCTCTACGAAACATCCTCCTAAGAAGTAAAAATGCATGTGATGGTCCTCTACACTCGCAACATAAGGCATATATTACGGCATATGTTGATTACTGTTTGTGAAATGATATTCCATCTCAGTAGGTTTTGCGTGGAACTACTTGTAGCTACTCAAAATTGTTCCACCGCCTTTTGTCTCATATGGCGTCGATGACCTGTGAGAGTGCATCTGACCAGTCTGTGCCCCAGACCCGGTATGTGGCTTGGTTGGGGCCTTCGGATTTAGATGTTAGGCTTAGGTTAGAGGTCTGGGTATTTGGCTCGGTATTTATGTGCCCCTTCATCAAGTGGTTAGGAGTAGTGATATATGTTGCCAAGACGGCGGATTCAGACATATTGATGTACTACTTTGTAAGGTCTTCGTGAATAATTAATAAAATGGCTACATGCATCTCCTAGATGCACGGGCCGGGCGTCATCCTCATTTTCTTTTTCTTTTTTGCTCTGCCAGTAGTTTGCCTTTCATCAATGGTGGTTTGATTCAACACACTCAAGATATGGCTAATCACCTATTTCAGTGACTTGCACGATTACCTCCATAGACCATAGACATGTCTACATTTGATTTAAACTGAACATTCGACACATGTTTTCAGTATAAATGGTTATTTATAATGATGGTAGCATATGCTAGTTACACTACAAGAAAAGTGTATATCTATGACAAAATGGATCTACGAAAAAGATAAAGTGTCATATAGAAGTGACCACATATGTATATAGTCGTTAATCTATACATCTATACATAATAATAAAGAGACTATTGCTTCTGGTGGTACGTCATCGAAATTGCCCCAAAGTTACAAAAAATTACGCATTGATGCCACCTATAAGTGATAAAAAACGTTTCACACATGGGAATCTTCGCCTGGGCCAGTCCATGCAGTAGTAACCTTCTATACTATGCTCTGCGCGCTGGGAGAAGAAACATCGCGCCTATTTGGATCGGCCATGCCTGGGAGGCCTGTTTTTTATTTTTACT
The DNA here is from genome assembly GCF_002162155.2 of Triticum dicoccoides. NCBI lineage: Eukaryota > Viridiplantae > Streptophyta > Magnoliopsida > Poales > Poaceae > Triticum > Triticum dicoccoides. The sequence goes on from NC_041380.1 coordinate 84,676,686, forward strand.
TTTCCTTTTTTCTACTTTAAATAATTTCAGACGTCAAAACAATGCCAAAAAAATAAAAAAAATGAGAATTTTGAAATAAAATGTTTAATAATTCATAAATATTTCTAGATTCAGTAAATGTTGGTGACTTTTAAAAAATGTTCGCATGTTCAAAAAAATGTGAGTCATTTTACATGTGAAAAGGGGAGGTAAGAGGACCATGCTAAAATTTGCACTATAATATGGACGCCCCTGAAAAAAATATAAGGTTACATGGGAGTCCCTTGATGACGTCCTTCTTCATCGTCCCGAACATGCTGATGCTGCGTTGCCGGAGCCAGTTTGCCATTATTGATCACTGACGGGAAGTCACTAAGGGCACTGGTCTGGATAAAAAAATCATCTCCGTTAGAGATCCAAGATCTAGATCTTCACTATTTTCCATAGGCCTTATGCCAACACCGGAGACAACACCAATAAGACAGAGACAAGAGCGAGCATCAAACGACGCACCACTGCAAGCCGTACCGCCTAGAATAGCCGATGGAAAATACACCATAAATGACATCACTGAGATGGGGAGACTCGACGGAATCTTCGTCGGACCCATGTAGCCGTACAACAAACGACACACCACTGGTCAAGACTTTGATGAGTACCGCCACTACAGCAGATGGAAAGCTACAACTCCATCTGGTAGACTGAGGCTTCCCTGCATTCCCGCACCGATAAAGCCAGCAAAGGGGAGGGGGTGGTGACTGCTACCTCTTGAGCACTACGTTTGTTGACAGGTAAGTGCCACCGCCACGCCAGCAAACCATGTAGACGATAACTTAAACGCCTAGAACAGTCGATGGAAAATACACCATAAATGACATCATTGAGATGGGGAGACTCGACGGAACCTTCGTCGGACCCATGTAGCCGTACAACAAACGATGCACCACTAGTCAAGACTTTGATGAGTACCGCCACTACAACAGATGGAAAGCTACAACTCCATCTGGTAGACTGAGGCTTCCCTGCATTCCCGCACCGATAGAGCTAGCAAAGGGGAGGGGGTGGCGACTGCTACCTCTTGAGCACTGCGTTGGTTTTCCCTTGAAGAGGAAAGGGTGATGCAGCAAAGTAGCGTAAGTATTTCCCTCAGTTTTTGAGAACCAAGGTAACAATCCAGTAGAAGACTACACGCAAGTCCCTCGTACCTACACAAACAAATAAGAACCTCGCAACCAACGCGACAAAGGGGTTATCAATCCCTTCACGGTCACTTACGAGAGTGAGATCTGGTAGAGATCAAAATGAAAAGATAAATATTTTTGGTATTTTTATGATATAGATTGAAAGTAAAGATTGCAAAATAAACGGTGCCAGAAATAACTTGTTGACGGGAGATTAATATGATGGAGAATAGACCCGGGTGCCATAGGTTTCACTAGTGGCTTCTCTCAAGATAGCATAAGTATTACGGTGGGTGAACAAATTACCGTCGAGCAATTGATAGAAAAGCGAATAATTATGAGAATATCTAGGCATGATCATGTATATAGGCATCACGTCCGTGACAAGTAGACCGACTCCTGCCTGCATCTACTACTATTACTCCACACATCGACCGCTATCCAGCATGCATCTAGAGTATTAAGTTCATAAGAATGGAGTAACGCATTAGGTAAGATGACATGATGTAGAGGGATAAACTCAAGCAATATGATATAAGCCCCATCCTTTTATCCTCGATGGAAACAATACAATACGTGTCGTTTCCCTTTCTGTCACTAGGATCAAGCACCGCAAGATTGAACCCAAAGCTAAGCACTTCTACCATTGCAAGAAAAATCAATCTAGTAGGCCAAACCAAACTGATAATTCAAAGAGACTTGCAAAGATAACCAATCATACATAAAATATTTTAGAGAAGAATCAAGTATTGTTCATAGATAGACTTGATCATAAACCCACAATTCATCGGATCTCGACAAACACACCGCAAAAAGAGTTACATCGAATAGATTTCCAAGAAGATCAAGGAGAACTTTGTATTGATATTCAAAGAGAGAGAAGAAGCCATCTAGCTAATAGCTATGGACCCGAAGGTCTGAAGTAAACCATTCACACATCATCGGAGGGGCCATGGAGTTGATGTAGAGGCCCTCCGTGATCGATGCCCCCTCCGGTGGAGCTCCGGAAAAGGCCCCAAGATGGGATCTCTTGGGTATAGAAGGTTGCGGCAGTGAAAATATGGTTTCGTAGTGCTCCTGGATGTTTTTGGGGTATATGAATATATATAGGAGGAAGAAGTAGGTCGGTGGAGCCACGAGGGGGGAGGGCGCGCCCAGGGGGGTAAGCGTGCCCCCTGCCTTGTGGCCACCTCATTTGTTTCTTGATGTCTACTCCAAGTCCTCTGGATCACGTTTGTTCCAAAAATAACTCTCCCGAAGGTTTCATTCCGTTTGGTATTTCTTTTCTGTGAAACACTGAAATAGGCAAAAAACAACAATTTGCACTGCGCCTTGGGTTAGTAGGTTAGTCCCAAAAATAATATAAAAGTGTATAAATAAGCCCATTAACATCCAAAACAGATAATATAATAGCATGGAACAATCAAAAGTTATAGATACGTTGGAGACATATCAAGCATCCCCAAGCTTAATTCATGCTCGTCCTCGAGTAGGTAAATGATAAAAACAGAATTTTTGATGTGGAATGCTACCTAGCATAATTCTCAATGTCATTCTCTTTATTGTGGCATGAATATTAAGATCCGAAAGATTCAAGACAAAAGTCTAATATTGACATAAAATAATAATACTTCAAGCATACTAACTAAGCAATTTTGTCTTCTCAAAATAACATGGCAAAAGAATGTTCGTCCCTACAAAATCATATAGTTTTGTCATGCTCCATTTTCGTCACACAAGAATGCTCTCATCATGCACAGCCCCGATAACAAGCTAAGCAATTATTTCACACTTTAGTAATCTCAAACTTTTTTCAACTTTCACGCAATACATGCATGTGAGCCATGGATATAGCACTATGGGTGGAATATAATATGATGATGGGGGTTATGTGGAGAAGACAAAAAAGGAGAAAGTCTCACATCGACGCGGCTAATCAATGGGCTAGGGAGATGCCCATCAATTGATGTCAATGCAAGGAGTAGCGATTGCCATGCAACGGATGCACTAGAGCTATAAATGTATGAAAGCTCAACAAAAGAAACTAAGTGGGTGTGCATCCAACTTGCTTGCTCACGAAGACCTAGGGCATTTGAGGAAGCTCATTGTTGGAATATACAAGCCAAGTTCTATAATGAAAAATTCCCACTAGTATATGAAAGTGACAAAATAAGAGACTCTATCATAAAGATCATGGTGCTACTTCGAAGCACAAGTGTGGAAAAAGGGATAGTAGCATTGTCCCTTTTTGTTTATTTTATTTTTTATTTTTTGGGACTTTCCTTTTTTTGGCCTTTCTCTCTTTTTATTTGGGACAATGCTCTATTAATGATGATCATCACACTTCTATATATTTACAATTCAATGATTACAATTCGATACTAGAACAAAGTATGACTCTATATGAATGCCTCCGGCGGTGTACCGGGAAGGGCAATGAATCAAGAGTGACATGTATGAAAAATTATGAACAGTGGCTTTGCCACAAAATGCGATGTCAACTACATGATCATGCAAGGCAATATGACAATGATGATGTGTGTCATGATAAATGGAACGATGGAAAGTTGCATGGCAATATATCTCGGAATGGCTATGGAAATGCCATAATAGGTAGGTATGGTGGCTGTTTTGAGGAAGATATAAGGAGGTTTGTGTGTGACAGAGCATATCATATCACGGGGTTTGGATGCACCGGCGAAGTTTGCACCAACTCTCAAGGTGAGAAAGAGCAATGCATGGTACCGAAGAGGCTAGCAATGATGGAAGGGTGAGAGTGTGTATAATCCATGGACTCAACATTAGTCATAAAGAACTCACATACTTATTGCAAAAATCTACAAGTCATCAAAACCAAGCATTACGCGCATGCTCCTAGGGGGATAGATTGGTAGGAAAAGACCATCGCTCGCCCCGACCGCCACTCATAAGGAAGACAATCAAACAAGACCTCATGTTTCAAATTTGTTACACAACGGTCACCATCCGTGCATGCTACGGGACTTGCAAACTTCAACACAAGTATTTCTCAAATTCACAACTACTCAACTAGCACACTCTAATTTTACCACCTTTATATCTCAAAACAATTATCAAGTATCAAACTTCTCCTAGTACTCGATGCACTTTTTATGAAAGTTTTTATTATATCGATCTTGGATGCCTATCATATTAGGACTAAATTCATAACCAAAGAAAATTACCATGTTGTTCTAAAGGACTCTCAAAATAATATAAGTGAAGCATGAGAGATCAATAATTTCTATAAAATAGAACCACCCGTCGTGCTCTAAAAGATATAAGCGAAGCACTAGAGCAAAATTATCTAGCTCAAAAGATATAAGTGAAGCACATAGAGTATTCTAATAAATTCCGATTCATGTGTGTCTCTCTAAAAAGGTGTGTACAGAAAGGATGATTGTGGTAAACTAAAAATCAAAGACTCAAATCATACAAGATGCTCCAAGCAAAACACATATCATGTGGTGAATAAAAATATAGCCACAAGTAAAGTTACCGATAGAAGAAGACGAAAGAGGGGATGCCTTCCGGGGCATCCCCAAGCTTAGGCTTTTGGTTGTCCTTGAATTTTACCTTGGGGTGACTTGGTAATCCCCAAGCTTAGACTCTTGCCACTCCTTGTTCCATAATCCATCAAATCTTTACCCAAAACTTGAAAACTACACAACACAAAACTTAAACAGAAAATCTCATGAGCTCCGTTAGTAAAAGAAAACAAACAACCATTTAAGGTACTGTAATGAAATAATTATTTATTTATATTGCTGTTAAACCTACTGTATTCCAACTTATCTATGGTTCATACACTCAAATACTAGCCATAGATTCATCAAAATAAGCAAACAACACACGAAAAACAGAATCTGTCAAAAACAGAATAGTCTGTAGTAATCTGTAGGTTTGGAATACTTCTGGAACCCCAAAAATTCTAAAATAAATTTCTGGACGTGAGGAATTTATCTATTAATCATATGCAAAAGGAATTAACTACATAGCACTCTCCAGTAAAAAAATGGAAGCAAATCTCATGAGCGCTAAAGTTTCTGTTTTTTACAGCAAGATCGCAAAGACTTTCCTCAAGTCTTCCCAAAGGTTCTACTTGGCACAAACACTAATTAAAAGAATAAAACCACTTCTAAATAGAGTCTCGATGAATTATTTATTACTAAAAAGAATCAAAAGCAAGGAACAAAAATAAAATTAGGTTGTCTCCCAACAAGCGCTATCGTTTAACGCCCCTGGCTAGGCATAAAAGCAAGGATAGATCTAAGTATTACCATCTTTGGTATGCAATCCATAAGTGGCTCTCATAATATATTCATAAGGTAATTTAATTTACTTTCTAGGAAAGTGTTCCGTGCCCTTCCTTAATGTAAATTGGAATATAATATTCCCTCCTTCATATCAATAATTGCACCAACCGTTCTAAGGAAAGGTCTACCAAGAATAATAGGACATGTAGGATTGCAATCAATATCAAGAACAATGAAATCCACGGGCACATAATTCCTATTTGCAACAATAAGAACATCATTAATTCTTCTCATAGGATTCTTAATGGTGGAATCCGCAAGATGCAAGTTTAAAGAACAATCATCAAAATCACGGAAACCTAACACATCACACAAAGTTTTAGGAATCATGGAAACACTAGCACCCAAATCGCACAACGCATAGAATTCATGATCTTTAATTTTAATTTAAATAGTAGTTTCCCACTCATCATAAAGTTTTCTAGGAATAGAAACTTCTAATTCAAGCTTTTCTTCATAAGATTGCATTAAAGCATCAACGATATGTTTGGTAGAAGCTTTATTTTGACTATAAGCATGCGGAGAATTTAGCACGGATTGCAACAAGGAAATACAATCTATTAAAGAGCAATTATCATAATTAAATTCCTTGAAATCCAAGATAGTTGGTTCATTGCTATGTAAAGTTTTGACCTCTCCCATCCCACTTTTATCAATTTTTGCATCAAGATCTAAAAACTCTGAATCATTGGGATGCCTTTTAACTAAAGTTGACTCATCTCCAGTCCCATCATTATCAAGATTCATATTGCAAAACAAAGATTTAATAGGAGACACATCAATAACTTTTAGATCTTCATCATTATTATCATGGAAACTAGAAGAACACGCTTTCACAAAGCAATCTTTTTTAGCACGCATCCTAGCGGTTCTTTCTTTGCATCCATCAATGGAAATTGTCATAGCTTTGAGAGACTCATTGATATCATGTTTAGGTGGAATAGATCTAAGTTTCAAAGAATCAACATCAAGAGAAATTCTATCCACGTTCCTAGCCAACTCATCAATCTTAGACATTTTTTCTTCAATCAAAGCATTGTAACTCTTTTGTGAACTAATAAATTCTTTAATATTAGATTCAAAATCAGAGGGCATCTTATTATAATTTCCATAAGAATTGTTTTGGGAATTACCATAATTATTAGAGGAATTACTAGGAAACGTCCTAGGATTAAAGTTACCTCTATATGCATTGTTACCAAAATTGTTCCTACCAACAAAATTCACATCCATAGATTCATTATTATTCTCAATCAAAGTAGACAAAGGCATATCATTAGGATAAGAAGAAACACTCTTACTAGCAAACAATTTCATAAGTTCATCCATCTTTCCACTCAAAACATTGATTTCTTCTATAGCATGCACCTTTTTACTAGTAGATCTTTCAATATGCCATTGAGAATAATTAACCATAATATTATCTAGGAGTATAGTAGCTTCTCCTAAAGTGATTTCCATAAAAGTGCCTCCCGTGGCCGAATCTAAAAGATTTCTAGAAGCAAAATTCAATCCGGCATAAAATTTTTGTATAATCATCCAAAGATTCAAACCATGTGTAGGGCAATTACGTATCATTAATTTCATCCTCTCCCAAGCTTGTGCAACATGTTCATGATCAAGTTGCTTAAAATTCATAATATCGTTTCTAAGAGTTATGATCTTAGCAGGAGGAAAATACTTAGAGATAAAAGCATCTTTGCACTTATTCCATGAATTAATACTATTTTTGGGCAAAGGCGAAAACCAAGTTTTAGCACGATCTCTAAGCAAAAACAGGAATAGCTTCAATTTGACAATATCATTATCCACATCTTTCTTCTTTTGCATATCACACAAATCAATGAAGTTGTTTAGATGGGTAGCGGCATCTTCACTAGGAAGGCCGGAAAACGGATCTTTCATGACAAGATTCAGCAAAGCAACATTAATTTCACAAGATTCATCATTGGTAAGAGGAGCAATTGGAGTGCTAATAAAATCATTATTGTTGGTATTGGAAAAATCACACAATTTAATATTATCTTGAGCATCATGACAAACAATCCAACACACCAGCACACAAGAGGCAAGCGAAAAGAGATGAACTGAAAAAGAGAAGGGGGACGGAAAAAGAGGGCTAATAAAATGGTAAGGGTGAAGTGGGGAGAGGAAAACGAGAGGCAAATGGCAAATAATGTAATGTGAGTGATAAGATGTAACATCCCAAATTTTCAATTTGGAATGTTATACATTAGATCATCATTGCATATCATATTTTATTTTGCATTTTGGTTGATCCTAGAAAATTCTACGCAACTCAAGGACCCACGGAGAGAGTTGGGGATTTCGTTAATTCATATTTGAGTTTTCTCAAATTTTGAGAATAGGATCATTTGATTTTATTTATTTTATCATCAATTATTTCTATTACAAAAAAATATGAGAGAGGGAATAAAATGACTTTCCCAAAATAGAGAAATATTGAGGATTTAATAATAAAATCAAATAAGATTTTATTTCGAAGTTTTTTCGGTGTTTTATTTGAATTTAGGAAAAATGTGCGTTTTTCAAAATTGCATTTAGGGCCCAAATAAATGTTCACTTTGTCGGGCTTGATTTTAGAAGCCCGGGAAATTTTATTTCGGGATTTTTGGAGTCCGTTTAGTATTTCTTTTTATTTTTCTTCCGAGCATAACTATTTAAAAAAAAAGGAACCGACCTACGGGCCGTGTCCGACTAGGACTCCCGGCCCGTAGGGGCTTTATAAGCCGGCCCACCCCGGGGGGGAACCCTAGCCCGGCGCCCCGCCCTAGCGCCCTGCCCCAGCCCCGCACCCGCCGTCGCCGCCGTCGCCGCCGCGCCGCTCGCCGCCCGCCGCCGCCGCCTCGCCGCGCCGCCCACCGGAGCCGCCGCCCCACCGCATGCCCACCGAGGTTCGCCGCCGCCTCATAGTCTGCGCCGCCTGTTTTTTTAGAAAACCGACCGGTTTTCCGTCGGTTTATTTTCGGTTTTTTTGGTTTAGGTTAAATAGCGAGCGTTCGCTCGTTTGTTCATTTAAACGAACACGTTCATCATTTAGATCTGGATAACTAACATTCGTTCGTTAATCCATTTGTCGTTTTCTTTTCTCGGATTAAATCCATGATTTTTCTGATCACGATTCCTGATTCGATTTTCGTTTTAGTATAACTTTTCGCTCGTTTATCGGAATCAGGCGATTCAAGCGCCTAGAGTTTCGTCTCGAAACCCTCTATCCGTTTAACCAACTTAAACAAGATTTTGCTACTGTAAAACTTGCCCTAGATCCAGATTACTAGAATGAAGTTGTTTTCTTTCGCCGTTTGATTTTCGTTGCTTCGTTCGATTTGATTCTTTTTGCCAACCGGAGTTCTTAAGTTGAACCTTCTGGTTAGATATCTTATTTGAGTTTTACCTGTGCATTAGATGAGTACTTATTGTATGCTTGTTTGTTTGTTTGTTTGTGATAGAGTACCCGGAGTGCGCCGTCTGCTACTTCGAATCGTTAGGTTTCCCGGATCATCGGCAAGGCAAGTAACACTTTGATCATACCTTTTCTGCTACCCAGTTTTATTGCATTAGATCAATCCTCACACATTGCATGATTAGGATCTAATTAAATTGTGGGATGGGAAGTAGATGAGGTAGTACCTATTACCTATTTATTATCAAACCTTTGGGAGTTACTTCTACGTTTGCTTATTATGCCATGCTATGCTAGTAGACGTGGATTGGGTGAGTGATATCCATGACAGATGTGAGATTGTTAATTAATGGTTTATCTAAGGTGGCAACTTAAACACACATCTGGGTGGATTGAGGCACCTGGGTATTCCAGGACTTGCCTGTTTTCTTTTGGACCGCCACCCAGGCTCAAAGGGATCATAAGATTATTCATACTAGAAACTTCCGTGTGCAGCCACAAGCTATTATGGGCTCTAGCATAGTTGACTAAGTTGTGCGAACTCTTACAGTGGTAGACTAGCAGATGTAGGGGATGTAGGTGGTACGGTCTACCCGATCGTAAGGTGCTAGCGCTTCTGAAAGACTATGTCTCGGTCATCCGTCTTCTCAAACACCATGTAGTGCGAGAAAACAAACGGAGGCGATCGAGTCTTGTGGGGAAAAGTGCACAAACCTCTGCAGAGTGTAACAAACTAATCATGGTTAGCCGTGTCCCCGGTTATGGACATCTTGAGTATCTAGTACCTGGATTTTCATGTGAATCTCAACATGTTACTCTAAATTAATTTTATTGGGTTATGTTTAATGATGATGCTTAATTGGGATTGAGAATGCTGTCAACCATTCTCAATGTTTAACAACCACCATGATAGTAATTAAATTTTATTCCTTTGAAGTAGGGAAAAAATGGCTTTACGCAAAACTGTAACCATAGAGCTTTCCACCAGCCAAATATGCATTTAGTATAGTTGTTCATTCCATTACTCTCTATGTGTTACCTTGCCAGCATATTCCATGTGCTGACCCGTTTCGGGCTGCAACGTTAATGTTGCAGACTTTTCAGACGACGATTAAGGAGTTTTTAGGTCGTGGTTCTATACTCAGTGATGGCGTTGGAGTTGATGGACTCACTTATCTTCCAAGCCTTCCGCTGTTATAGTTATTAGATGGCCTTAAGCCATATTTATTGTAATAAGTTCTATTTTGAGACACTCGATGTAATAAGTGTGTGATTGCTACTCTGCTATAAATCCTCCGAGTACTGTGTGGTGTCAGCATTACTGATCCAGGGATGACACCGGAGCACAGAGATCATACTGTTTGAGGTCTGGTTGCTACATAAGAGTTTGTGATGGGTACTTGGTATGTCTTGATTTGTGCGTAGATCTCCCCGGCAATGGCGCCAGAAATCCTTTTTCTACCTCTTGAGCACTGCGTTGGTTTTCCCTTGAAGAAGAAAGGGTGATGCAGCAAAGTAGCGTAAGTATTTCCCTTAGTTTTTGAGAACCAAGGTATCAATCCAATAGGTGACTACACGCAAGTCCCTCGTACCTACACAAACAAATAAGAACCTCGCAACCAACGCGATAAAGGGATTGTCAATCCCTTCACGGTCACTTACGAGAGTGAGATCTGATAGAGATAATAATGATAAGATAAATATTTTTGGTATTTTTATGATATAGATTGAAAGTAAAGATTGCAAAATAATCAGTGCCAGAAAGAACTTGTTGAAGGGAGATTAATATAATGGAGAATAGACCCGGGGGCAATAGGTTTCACTAGTGGCTTCTCTCAAGATAGCATAAGTATTACGGTGGGTGAACAAATTACTGTCGAGCAATTGATAGAAAAGCAAATAATTATGAGAATATCTAGGCATGATCATGTATATAGGCATCACGTCCGTGACAATAGACCGATTCCTACCTGCATCTACTACTATTACTCCACACATCGACCGCTATCCAGCATGCATCAAGAGTATTAAGTTCAAAAGAACGGAGTAACGCATTAGGTAAGATGACATGATGTAGAGGGATAAACTCAAGCAATATGATATAAACCCCATCTTTTTATCCTTGATGGCAACAATACAATACGTGTCGTTTCCCTTTCTGTCACTGGGATCGAGCACCGCAAGATTGAACCCAAAGTTAAGCACTTCTCCCATTTCAAGAAAGATCAATCTAGTAGGCCAAACCAAACTGATAATTTGAAGAGACTTGCAAAGATAACCAATCATACATAAAAAATTTCAGAGAAGAATCAAATATTGTTCATAGATAGACTTGATCATAAACCCACAATTCATTGGATCTCGACAGACACACCGCAAAAGGAGTTACATCGAATAGATATCCAAAAAGATCAAGGAGAACTTTGTATTGAGATTCAAAGAGAGAGAAGAGGCCATCTAGCTAATAGCTATGGACCCGAAGGTCTGAAGTAAACTACTCAAACATCATCGGAGGGGCCATGGAGTTGATGTAGAGGCCCTCCGTGATCGATGCCCCCTTCGGCGGAGCTCCGGAAAAGGCCCCAAGATGGGATCTCTTGGGTACAGAAGGTTTCGGCGGTGGAAATAGGGTTTCATGGTGCTCTTTGATGTTTTCTTGGTATATGAATATATATAGGAGGAAGAAGTAGGTCGGTGGAGCCACGAGGGGGAGGGCGCGCCCCCTGCCTCGTGGCCACCTCGTTGGTTGCTTGACGTCTACTCCAAGTCCTCTGGATCACGTTTGTTCCAAAAATAACTCTCCCGAAGGTTTCATTCTGTTTGTATTCCGTTTGATATTCGTTTTCTGCGAAACACTAAAATAGGAAGAAAAACAGCAATTTGCACTGGGCCTTGGGTTAGTAGGTTAGTCCCAAAAATAATATAAACATGTATAAATAAGCCCATTAACATCCAAAACAGATAATATAATAGCATGAAACAATCAAACATTATAGATACGTTGGAGACGTATCAGTGACATGCCGTCTGAGGAGAAGTGGCGGCATGGTGCACCCAGAGATCACCTCTCGTATGGTTTGCATAGCAACAATTAGGGAAAAGACGCATGCCCTTTAATCTCTCTTCTCTTTCTTTTTTGTGAAATATATTAATCCCTCCTCTAATCAGGGTCGATTTGTTTGGTGGTTCAAACATAATAAATCACTAATTGTAGATTTGTGATCGACACTTTTCTCTTTTTTTCATACAAACCCTTTTAAAATACATGTTACACTATCAGGAGATACCAGAACAAACAAACAACATCCCGTACAAATGAAAGAAAAATAAAAAATGGTATGGCAGAAATCACAAGCAAAATGTAAATTGATGCCTCATTCTAGCACAATAGGACGCAACTTAAAAGATTCTGAATATTACAAGTGGCAAAAGCTAATTATAGGGCAACACTCAAGGCCAACTTGCTCGTTAGCATCGGAGTTGGGAAGGGAACCAGACACCTATCCCACAGAACCATGCGCTCGTTATAGACATGTCATAGCAAAACAAGCTAAGGTCCCCAGCACAGTAGTGCCAAGAAGATCACCATCCTGCATCTCCATCTTGGTCCCTGCAAATTTGATTATCCTCAGTCAGTATTCTACCAGATGAGCATGAAGCAGGAGTATGAGAACCCGTAGCTAGCTCCTAGATGACATTTGCTCCAGCCATCTGCCCATCCCTGTCAACCTCATAATGTAACCCCGCCCAATATTTGATAAAAGCACAATCATAGAAGATCATCTCAACCGGTGGTTTGATGAGTTTACCTTCAAAACATGACCTATTGTGAAGCTTCCAAATTTCTCAACACACACCACAACGAGGCTAGTGATTTGTACAATACAACTCGTTGTAATGCATTGGGGAATTCACCAAAGGTATTCAGAGAGGCACCCACATCTGGTCATGTCTCCAATGGTCGTGCCTACAATGCTTGATACGTCTCCAATGTATCTATAATTTTTTATTGTTCCATGCTATTATATTATCTGTTTTGGATGTTTTATATGCATTAGTATGCTATTTCATATTATTTTTGGGACTAACTTATTAACCCAGAGCCCAGTGCCAGTTTCTGTTTTTTTTCTTGTTTTTGAGTTTCTTAGAAAAGGAATATCAAACTTAGTCCAAACGGAATAAAACTTTATGATGATTTTTTTGGACCAGAAGACACATGTAGGACTTGAGAAATAAGCCAGAAGAGTCCCGAGGTGACGACAAGGGTGCAGGGAGCGCCCTGCCTTGTGGGTCCCTCGGAGCTCCTATAACCCTATTCTTCGGCCTATAAATTCTCAAATATTCCCAAACCCTCCGAAGCATCCACGAAAATACTTTTTCGCCGCCGCAACCTTTTGTTCCCGTGAGATCCCATATTGGGGCCTTTTCCGGTGATCTGTCGGAGGGGGATTCGATCACGGAGGGCATCTACATCAACCCTATTGCCCTTCCGATGAAGCGTGAGTAGTTTACCTCACACCTACAGGTCCATAGCTAGTAGCTAGATGGCTTCTTCTCTCTCTATGTTCTTCAATACCATGTTCTCCTTGATGTTCTTGGAGTTTTATCCGATGTAATATTCTTTTGCGGTGTGTTTGTCGAGATCCGATGAATTGTGGATTTATGATCAGATTATCTATGAATATTATTTGAATCTCCTCTGAATTCTTATATGCATGATTTGATATCTTTGTATTTCTCTTCGAATTATTGGTTTGGTTTGGCCAACTAGATTGGTATTTCTTGCAATGGGAGAGGTGCTTAGTTTTGGGTTCAATCTTGCGGTGTCCTCACCCAGTGACATAGTAGGGGTAGTGAGGCACGTATTGTATTGTTGCCATCAAGGATCAAAACATGGGGTTTTCATCATATTGCTTGAGTTTATCCCTCTACATCATGTCATTTTACTTAATTTGTTACTCTGTTCTCTTGAACTTAATACTCTAGATGCATGCTAGATAGCGTGTCGCACCCTAGCTAGTTCAAGCATTAGAGTGTGCATCATGTTTAAATTCCTCTTAAATTTGAAATGGGGATGACAGAACCCCCAGCACCCCCCCCCCCTCCTGGAACAACTAGGGTTTACTAAAAACTTTTTCAATGAACCTGAAATGCCCTTCTAAAAAGCCCACCCTTTTTGTTTTGGGTTAAAACCCCTGACAAAAATGGTGCACATTTTTCTAGGACATCTTAAGGTCATTGGATTAATCCTTATAGTATTTGCATTTGGGAATTTAAATGCTATAAAATATTTTAAATGCTCAAATAATCATAAACTAAAATGTTTGCTGTTGGATATATTCTAAGCAGTAGCCATGATTAATTTTATGATTTATGGAAATGCCCTGGCATTTTTAATAAAGCCCTGAAGCTACAGAAATAATAGAATAAATAAAAAAACAGAAAAAAAAGAGAGAGAGAGAGAGAGAGAGAGAGAGAGAGAGAGAGAGAGAGAGAGAGGAACTTACCTGGCGCAGCCCACCTAAACCACCTGGCGGCCTAGCACTATGCTGGCCCGCGCCAGCCAGCTGCTTCTTCCCCGCCAGGCAGGCAGGGAGGTGACGCCGGCGTGCCCGAGCTCACCACGGCGCCACCTGCTTCCAGCCCACGCCCCTGGATGCCTGGACGCCTCCACGTCGCACACCGAAGCCCCTGGACACGCCATTCCCCCCTGCCTCTCTCCCTTCGTCGTTCCCCACCATGGCCGATGCCCCTGTCGCCGCACCGTCGTCGTAGCCGCGCCCTCCGTCGTGCTCGCTCCGCGCCATCGTGTCCACGAGCTCCGCCGTTGTCGATTACATCGAGTAGGCCAAGCCCCAAGCGCTCGCTCGCCCCGGAGACGCTGCACCGAGCTCGTCCTCAACTCCGGCCACCGGAGATCCCCTTTGCCATCCCCGCCGCATCAGCTCATCCCCGACCTCGCCGACTGCCTCGATGAGACCCCCGTGAGCTCATCCACCTCCCCACCCTCTCCGTTCTCTCTCTTGAGCCCCGTAGCGACTGCACGTAGATCACCCGCACGCACCGCCGCGGAGCTCGTCGCCGACGAGGCTCCGGCCACCCAATGGCCACGCCACCCTGTCCACTAGTCCTACCGCACCCCCAGGAGCCCAACGCACCAAACCACGCGCCTCCCCGTGCCCCCTAGCGACTAGTTCAACCTCACCCGAGCTCCGGCCACCGCCAAACTCGTCACCTGCGATGTTTCCAGCCACCCCAGCTCCACCCACTGCCACCACTCAACGCGGCTCCCTCCCCGCATCACATAGATGGTCTCCCCATCCTTTTGGTCGCCGGAGTGCAAATCCCGCGCTGCTCCGCCGCGTCTGGCCTCGCCGGTGGCTAAACGCCGGCGAGTTGACCCTGTTTGACCCCGTGTGGGCCCAAGTTGACCCCCCTGAGTCTATGACAGGTGGGGCCGGCCTGCTAATTAGTTTAGGATTAGTTTTAACTAATTTTAATTAGTTTAGTCACTAACATGTGGGCCCAGGCCCCAGTGACAGTTAATTAGCACTAACTTAATTCTGTTAATCAGCTGAAACACTGACAGACAGGGCCCACCAGTCAGGTTTGCCCTGACCAACCCAGTTGACCCGCTGACATCACACCTATGTCATGCTGACGCATTAATTCAATTACTGGAATTATTCTTATATAGGAAATTCCAGAAAATAGCCAAAACTTCTAAAAATCATAGAAAATCAACCATAGCTCCAAATCAAACAATTTATATATGAAAAATGATCAGAAAAATTCAATCTATCCATCTGTAATGGTTTGATGCATGACAAAACAAGTTAACCTTGCTGTTTAAGCAGAATAAGATAATGCACTAATAAGGCCATGTTAAATGAGCTAACATTTGAATCTTTGATTCAAATGAGTTCATTCCTTCCTGTTTTAGCTTGCATTAGGCCAAGACACATTCATTTCTGCCATGTCATGGCATGCATCATATTGTTGCATATTGTCATGTGTTTATTATGTTTCGGTCTGTCTTTCGTGGTAGGTTCTGCCTCCGAGGATAACCCTGAGTATCCGTCTGAAGGGCAGTACCCTACTACCACTACATCAGGCAAGCAACCCATTGATCATTCCGATACAAACCCATGTTCTCGCTTCTGCTCTTGTTTACTGCATTAAGACAACGCGATTCAAAATGTTGTGTGCTACGGTAGTTGAACCCTTATCCTCTGCATGACCTGTCATTGCCACAGTAACTAGATGAAACCCACTAGCATGTGTAGGAGTTGATTGAGCCATGTTTGTGTTTCCTACCTTGCTATGCCTGCTATGCTTAGTGTTGTGTCAGGTCTGGTTCATCTGGGTGATGGGCTAGAGTGAAATGTTTATGTCGGTAATGTGAGGGATGTGTTGAACATGAATTGGTAAAGGTATCGATGAGAGGCCATGTAGGAGTACATGGTGGGTTGTTTCATTGAGGCCGTCCCTAAGAACTGAGATCTGTATGTGTGATTTTAAGAATCAGCTACACCATGCATTGGGATCCTTAATTGACCCTCTCGGCTTCTTAATCACCCTAGTACTCTGTCCAGGAGTTGCAAATAGTTTCTGGTGTTTGTAGGTTATCTGTTGGCGGCCGTGCGTAGCGCTAACCCTAGGGGTGGGCTATGTTGCGGTAGATACACCGTGGCCGGGTATGCCGGGCACCCGTTTGGCGTCTCGGGGCCCTGTTCACATCGTTCGGGGCCGTATGTGGAAACCTCGGCCGGACTCCCTGCGGATGGAACCTGGATAGGCGATAAACCTAGACTAGGGACTTAAGTGTTTAGGTAGGCCGTGGCTGACACCCTCGTTGGGCTTCCGCTTGAAGGTTGCCGAGTACATGTTGTGTAAACGACGGTAAGTGGTGAAAGCGTGTATGAAGAAGTATACCCCTGTAGGGTTGACATCATCTATTCGAATAGCCGCGTCCGCGGTAAAGGACTACTTGGTTGCCTATACAGTTCATAGACAAGTTAATGGTTACTACTAAAAGACTCAAGATAAGTGTGAGTACCGAGGATGGCCCCCTCGTAGGATGACGAGGGAGGATCCCCGGTGGAGTATTGTGTTGGTGAGTAGTGGACTCGTGTGTGAAAACTATTTTACTAGTGGAGTCTCGTAGGATAGCTTAGCCAAGAGTCAAAGCTGGCTTGCTGCAATAACTCCACCACCTTCTTGAGAATGAGCATGTATAGTAGGTTCTGTTGTAAGACTTGCTGAGTACCTTTGTACTCATGTTTGCTTAATTACTGTTTTCAGACGACAACACCGCCCCCTCCGATGGGTTCTACGTAGACCTTGATGTCGACGAGTGTCAGGACCGGATTTTCGGGATATTAATTTCCCAAAAGCGGCCCTTGTGCTCACCAGCCCCAGGATTACTGTTAGCTGATGAGACACCAACTTGTTATAGAAACTCCAAGCAAAATACAAAATATGAAGTACAATACCATTCTGGCCTACGGGTACAACAATTTGTTTCTAGACGTTGATGGCGGAAGCGGTTTGCGGATCATCAGCGTCTATGGGACTCCATTTCCCACAGGAACAGCTGACCAGGATAACTCCTATCTTCGCGAGGCTACTATCACCATTACATAGGTTCCGGGGCTTTCATCGCAACGCTCCTTTCCACGCAAGAAATCTGGCCAAGACAATAGCCAGGGACAAGCTAGTGAGTACTTTGAATGTACTCGCAAACATTAAGAACACAGGTATAATATAGCCACTGAAAATCATGCTTTAAAATATTCTATGATCACTTCGTTAGTTATGAAATAAGGTTCATGATGCACGCAAGCAGATCATTCAACTAAAACATGAGTAAAAAATTAGGGAGTAGAAATGAAAAGCACCGATCGGGTGTCTGAAGCGACGCCTCGAAAGGATAATAGTATGAAGCGTGCCTCAATCGGGCATCTGTGCGACACCACATAAAGGGCTTATAAGTAAATGAAATGACACGCATGCCACAGTCGGGCGTCTGGGCGACACCACATAAAGGGCTTATAAGTAAATGAAATAACACGCATGCCACAGTCGGGCGTCTGGGCGACACCACATAAATGGCTTATAAGTAAATGAAATAACACGCATGCCATAGTCGGGCGTCTGGGCGACACCACATAAAGGGCTTATATAAGAATAATCATGGTAAATATCCAGGAGGTAGAACCGTCCCAGGGATACTCAATAATCCAAATAACATAAATGATTAGTCCATAATAATAATAATCATAATCATCATACGTCACAAGTTATGATCCATGTTCTGGTTTAGTAGTTTCTCCTCCGAAGACCGACACTAAGACCGACACTTGACCCATCCCAGACTGTAGTCCTTAACCATGGACACGGCTATTCGAATAGGTATTATATCTCTGCAGAGGGTGTACTCTTTACCCACGAGTAACGGATTTCTTTAGTTCATCGGAACTAATTCCGTCTACGGTCTTTTAGTCGAAAACACGCCTGACTTGCACACACTAGCTTAACTTTACTCGTGTCTGGAATCACCCAGACACCTATTAAGCAAAACTCTAAGTGGGGAGGCTACAACCTCGCGTAGCATGGGATCAAATTTTTATCGCGCGCTCTAAGGGGTGGCCTCCCCTCTCGGTCCCAACCGGAAACACCCATGCCCCCGGACCAGGTGGCATGCCTACCAGCTACAACCGGTATCTTCCACCATGGCCTCTCTGTACGGTGTGTGCTAGGACAGGGGTTGACAACTTACTGAACCGTACCCTACCTATGGCAGGGGCAAGTGGAAGCATGAAACAAGTATGGGGGTTACTGGAACAAGACTCGATCTACGGCCTACTCAGGAGGCTTAAGTATTTCCTGCATGGTTAGCTCAAGAATTATATTTCACAGCCATCAGACACAACCACCACTTATCATACCTCCCCCTGCCCTACCGGTCATAACCGTCTCGACGAGGGACAAGCTCGTGTCTACACAAGACAGAGACTTTCCCGGGTCCTTCCCGGTAGACATGAGAGGCATATGAGGGTGATTGCTATCACAAGCTTATCCATTTCCAACAGCAAGAATTTTCATTTATGCACTCAAGGTGTATGATCATATCGTCACATAAAAATAACCAACGCTTCATGTCGAGGTGGTGTTATAACCGTATCGAACAACCCACAAAACATTATGCCAGGGTTCAGAATGCTTGCCTTCAAGGTGTGGAGAGGTGAGGTGCTCTCTAAAACTTTTGAAAGTTTTCTCCTCTCTCCAACAAATCCTATTTTAAATAAATTTGAATTAACACATACTTTAAAAACAATACAAAAAGGTTGTTTGGAAAATTTTGAAATAAATATGAAAATAAACTAGACAACATTTGAGAAACAACAGAAAAAGAATCAAGTCATTTCGATTTATATTTAAAAAGTTATAGCCAGTCAAAGTTTCAGTCAAACTCTATTTTTAAAATAAAACAGAAAAGAAAACGTTTCAGATAAGAATACGCTTTCGAAGCAGGGGATACACACTTGGGGGTTTTACGCCTTCACTTATCCAGCGTGGACGGGCGCGTGGGTCACTGACACTGGGTCCATGGGGCCCACTGGTCAGGTTTGACCAGTCCTCTCTCCCTCCTCTTCCTCTGCCCGAATGGAGGCGGGACTCCGGTGATCAACGCCGGCGAACGGCGGCTCCCCGTGGCTCCAGAGGGTCGGGATGGATCCGCAAGACTGGGGCGGTCCTCCTGGTGGTCGCTGGGTCGGCGGGGGTGGAGGGAGTTGCCGGCGGCGAGCTCCGCGGCGGAGGAGGCTTCGGGTGGGTTTTGGGGTTCTGGGCTGCAGTGGTTCCCGATCGCATATGAGAGGCTGGGCAGCTCCGCTAGGTTGAGGGGAGTCGAGTGGTGTCGTTGGATGGGCGGGGGAGGCTCGGGTTGTGACGCACGGCACCGGAACGAGGCGGAGGCCGCACTGATCGGAGACGGGGAAGAAAGCTTCCCGCCATCGATTGCTGGCCGTGGTAACTCTAGAGAGGTGGCTTGAGGTCGCCTGAATGCTTAGTCGAGCTCGGGGTTCCCTTTTATAGGCGGCCAAGGTCGGTTCTGCGGCGGTCGTGGATAAGCTCATCGGCGACCGTCATTCTGTAGGGGCAGGGTGACGTGGCGGCGACGAGCGCTAGTGGACGCGTTTGCGGATGAGATCGAGTTGTCCCAAGGGCAGCTGACGCGCTGGGGAGGCTCCGGCGGTGCTGCCATGGCCGGGGCCTGCTGTGGCCGGCCGCTAGTTGCCACGGCCGACCTGACAGCGGCGCTGTAGAGCTCCAGGGGCGGCTCTGCGAGCGGGGAAGGGCCAGAACAAGCGCGAGGTGACGGCAGTGGGACGCGGCGACTCGGTGCGCGCACATGCAAAATGTGCGCTCTGGGCGCGCCAAGAGCACGCACGCTGCGTGTTTGGCAGAATGCCACGGCATGCCAGAGGGCTCCAAATCACCTAAGGTTTAGCAGGTCTATGCTAGGGCCATCTAGGAGTTTAGTGGACAAGCTGGTTAGGTCAGGGGATCAAGTTCACAAAGCAAACTAATAATCATGCCAAATCTGCTTATACACCCAAGGTGTTCGACAGAATGCTAAGTGCATCTAGGCAACTCTTGGGGGGGGCAAAAGCTCCAGACCAGTGTCTCTTTAGATGAAGGAGAGGATGGCTAGGTCATTTGGACAAAGCCAGAAACTTGTTAGTGCAAGCTTTGCAAAACTTCAGTTTTGGACAAAAATAACAATGCCTCATTGCATGCACTTAAAATCCTCTAATGGGTCCACTCTCCTAGACTTAAGGGTTTTGTAGGATGGGCTATAAGTAGGAAAAAGCTCATGGTTACTAGAGCAAGATAAATTAGGGTTGCAGTAGAAAACTCCCAACTGGGCCAGAATGAAAAAGAGGTTGATTCACTCAAATTTTTCAAAGAACATCAATGGGTTTTTGCATAAAGTTACATAACATACTCCTATGAGTATCCCAAAATTTTGGTGGAAGCTAGAAAAAATATTTAAAGGGGTTGTAGTGCAAAATTGCTCTCTGGACCAGATTTCAAAACTTGGTGTAGAGCTCAAAATATCCAAAGAATGAAATATATTTTTGCATAAAATTGATTTAAAAACATCACATGGCATCCCCAAATTTTGGTTGGAATTTTAGATGAATTTATAAAAGGGTTGTAGTACAAAAAGGGCCCTAAAACCATGGGAAACCATTTTTAAAGAAATGAAGATCAGGAAAAACAATTATATAATTAACCCCATAGATAAAAGAAAAGTTTTTTTGAGAGGGTAAACAAGTCCCAATATATTTGGAAAGTTTTCACTTGGGGTAAAACTCCATAATAACCAAGAAAGGTTCTGAAATCAAAAGAAAGATCCAGAAAGTGAAAGTTTAAAATCTCCTGGCAAAATTTTAAGTAATAAAACAAGGCCAAAATTTTTGGGGTGTCACAACGAGTGACTAGCCACCCAGGTGGTGATCCTGGCCATGGAGGGCCCTATGTAGATAGACAGGCTTCGAGAAGCCTTCTTGCTTTCTAGTGTCTGTACTCAGACTATTTGCTTCCGCATGTGCTTGTATGCCCGTATGACTTGAGTGTCGGGTCATGTGACCCTACCTGTATGAACATGTTATGTATGGCTCTCTGGAGCCTCTAAATAAAGTACTTGAGTTGTAGATTCCGATGCCATGTTGTATGTACTCATATTGGGCATATTGTGTGTATGATTGAAATGCTTGGTATGAGTGGGATCCGACAATCTAGTTGTTTATCCTTGGCAGCCTTTCTTATGGGGAAATGTAGTCTAGTGTTCCTCGAGCCATAGTAGTCCACTACAGCCCGGTTCACCGGAGTCCTGCTAGCCCAGCACTACCGCTCGGGACACTTGACTGGCCGGCATGTGTTTCACTTCGTTCCTATGTCTGTCCCTTCGGGGAAATGTCACGTGGTGACATCCGGAGTCCTGCCTAGCCTGCTACAGCCCGGGTTCCCCGAAGTCCTGTTAGCCCGGTGCTACAGCCCGGATTCACCCGCTGATGACTGACATGCTCGATGTGATTCATGTATGCCTGTCTCCATAGGTCTGTGTCGTTTTGGGTTCACGACTAGCCATGTCGGCCCGGGTTCTCTGTCATATGGATGCTAGCGACACTATCATATACGTGAGCCAAAAGGCGTAAACGGTCCCGTGCCATGGTAAGGCGACACCCGTGGGATACCGTGCGTGAGGCCGCAATGTGATATGAGGTGTTACTGGCTAGATCGATGTGACTTGGAATTGGGGTCCTGACAGCGTTGGCATCAGAGCCGGACTGCCTGTAGGTTCGTTGAGCCAAACTGGTCGATGTCGAGTCTAGAAATTTTTTAGTTATATGTAGGGGAATTGATTGTGGAAGGGAATGTAAGGCTCTTTTACTCCTTTACCTTATGCCCTCTGATCTGAGTCATTCTCTTCTCATTCAACATGGTTTAAGGACTAGGCTCTCTTCTTCTGTCAGGTTCATGTGTTACTAATCCGTAGTAGCTTATAGGATTGTTGTTACAAGCCTCAGTTCAGTTTCTACTACTTTTAGTATGTTGCTAGTTGAATCAGAACCTTGATATGATGTTGTTGAGTGGTATTGCAAACTGTTGTGGATGTCTCAAATCTTTTTCTGAGCATTTACAGCTGTTATGTTGTCCAATTTTCCCTAGAAATTCTAATGTCTTTGCATTGTGGTTGTGCTTTCAGATGGCCACTCGTGCTCAAAACCAAGTGGTTCGCCTGACCCGGTGCCTTGATGTGCCCGGTCATACTGCTATGTTAGTCCGGGTAATGATCGAGACGGGTTACCATTGGTATCCCGAATACACTGTCGAAGAGCAGTTCCGAGACTTTAATCAAAGCCAATATTTCTGCACCGTCAGGATATTTCCTTCTTATCCTGGATCTACCGAGCCCCTCCACTGTTCCTATGGACTCGGGGTTACTGTTGAGATGGTTGTGCAGGATGTTGCCTATTCCATGATGACCATCATGCGAGTCCAGACTGGCCTGCTTCGGAACACCGACTTCCATTACATGCCAGCTTCACTTCCGGGGGCGCAAGGGTATCTCCAGGCTATCTATGCTGACTCCACTCAGGAGGACTCACTAACTCGTACCACTGCCGAGATGCTCGAGGATAAGGACCGAGAGAATCGAGCCTTGAGGCTGGAGCTTTTCAACACCCGTGCTGACCATTGGGCCACTTTGACTCGGTTTGCACCTGCGGTGCAAGCTGGATGTATGGATACAAGGGATCTGTATCCTGTGAGATTTGCTCTGCCAGACATGGTGGATTGGCGTGATGTGGGAGGCATCACCCCTCCCCATGGTCCCCGCAGGCCACCGTTTGTTGGTCCAAGACCTCATCCTAGCCCCTTTGGTCCACAAGCTCCTCAGGACCGTCTGTTCCTGGATGATCACGTTGAACTTCCAGGCTATGGAGGTGACTTCTATGAGGACTACTACGGAGCTGTCTGAGTTAGTAGTAGTATCACTAGTATTGTAATAGTTGTATCTCCACTGTCCTGCGTGACTTGTGGAATATGACTTTGTGTGTAATCAATTCCGGAGGTGTAGACAAATAATGTATAGGAGCTTGGAATGCCTCCGATGAGATGTAACGTCTTTCATCATAGTTGTACTGTAGCCTGGGCTTGTACTAAAGTATGTATGGTGTGTATGACCGTTGGTATATATATGGCAGTTCTATATTACCATGACATACGGATGAACATCTCTGCATTCCGTGTTATCCATTACATTATGCACTTCCTTGCTAAGTTTGAGCCATCCTTATCTAAACCGTTGTCTTGTTTTCTCCTAGGATGGTCAACACCCGCAGCAACCCTGCTGCCCCGGAGCAGGGGGAAGCCAGTGTAGCTAGGGGTGAAAATCTGCCTCACCCGCCTTCTCTGGCCGAAGTGATGCTGGAGGCGGAAAGAAACAAGAGTGAGACTAACCGCTTACTGGAGCGGATTGAGCAGAACACTGCACGCCATCCGCGAAATGACTTGGTGTCAATCAATGACTTTATCAAGCTGTACCCACCAAAGTTTAACCATTCCATCGAGCCCCTCGACGCGGATGACTGGCTTCGCAGCATCACCCACAAGCTACGTTCTGCCAACGTAGCCGAAGCTGATAAGGTTACTTATGCTGCCTATCATCTCGAAGGCCCTGCTAGCCTTTGGTGGGAGAATTTTGAAGCTATGCGCCCGGTCGGCCAAATCACTACTTGGGCTGAATTCAGTGAGGCTTTCCATGAGCATCACATTCCGGAAGGTCTCATAGATCGCAAGAGGGAGGAGTTCTGCAATTTCACCCAAGGAAGACTGACTGTGGATGCTTATAGTCGTGAATTTGGGAATCTGGCACGTTATGCTCCTGAAGAAGTATCTACCGGCGCTAAGAAGCAGGCAAGGTTCCGCAAGGGACTTAGCCCTGAGCTTCGCCGTGATCTTCGTCTGCACGAGTGCACCTCCTTTCAGAAGTTGGTCAATAAAGCCATCAGTGCTGAGTCAGGCCAGACTGGCTATGACGCTTCACGCAAGCACTCACGTGATTTTGGCTCTTCATCCGGCTCTGGAGCTCAGAAGCGCCGGGTGTGGATCCCAAGCACGGCACTACCACCCAGGTTCATTCCAAGGCCATCCTTTGAGGCGCCTTGTCCCAACCAGCAGTTTGCACCGCCCAAGCCCTATGGTGGCCCCGCTGCTAATGCTGCTCCACGCCCCAATGTGGTGACATGTTTCAAGTGTGGAGAGCCGGGTCACTATAGTCGAGAGTGTCCCCAGAACAACCCCAATCAGTCTGGAAAGTCCGTTGGCCGTGGTAAGCCAGCGGGAAAGACATTCTATGCCAAGCCGGTCACCACTGCACGTGGCCATGTCAACTATGTTTCAGCCGAGGAGGCTCATGAGGATCCTAACGTCGTCCTTGGTATGCTCCTTGTTAATTGCCATCCGGCATCTGTTCTTTTCGATACTGGAGCATCTCATTCATTCATATCCAAGAACTGTGCTCGATTGCATAACACGACATTCTGTGACATGCCCTCTACCATGGAAATTCAAACCCCTGGCTCTAGATGGCAAACTTCTAGAGTAAGCCATGGGAACGAAATTCTTGTCGATAGACTTGTCTTCCTTGCATCCTTAATAGCTCTCAAGTCCTCGGACATAAACATCATCTTGGGTCTGGACTGGATGTCAGCTCATTATGCTAAGATTGATTGTGCCACTAGAACCGTTCAACTTACTCACCCATCGGGCAAGACAGTCAATGTCTTAACTCGAGTGGCCAAGCGCTAGCTTTACTCCCTAAATGCCAACCCCCTTCCAGACCTTGAGGATGTTCCAGTAGTCCGAGACTTTCCGGATGTCTTTCCAGAAGAACTGCCAGGTGTTCCACCTGACAGGGATGTCGAGTTTGTGATAGACCTTGTTCCAGGAACCATTCCAATTTCTAGGAGACCCTATAAGATGGCACCCTTAGAACTAGCCGAGCTTAAGAACCAACTCAATGAGTCCTTGAAAAGGGGTTTCATCCGTCCTAGTTCCTCTCCTTGGGCTTGCCCCGTCCTCTACGTCAAGAAGAAGGATGAAACGGATCGAATGGTTGTAGATTACCGACCTGTCAACTTGGTCACCATCAAGAACAAGTATCCGCTTCCCAGGATCAACGATCTGTATGATCAGCTCGTTGGATCCTCAGTCTTTTCCAAGATGGATTTGAGGTTGGGCTACCATCAAATTAAAATCAGAAACGGGGACATACCCAAAACAACCTTTGTTACTCGTTATGGCCAATATGAGTACGCCTTTATGTCCTTCGGTTTAACCAATGCCCCAGCCACCTTATCTCGGTTAATGAACTCGGTCTTCATGGAGTATTTGGATAAATTCGTCGTAGTATACCTCGATGACATACTCATCTACTCCAAGAATGAAGAGGAACATGCCGAACATCTAAGGCTGGTATTGACAAAACTTCGAGAGCATTGCCTTTATGCCAAATTCTCCAAGTGTGAATTTTGGTTGCCAGAAGTGACCTATCTAGGCCATGTAATCTCTGGTAAGGGTATTGCTGTCAATCCCGAGCGAGTTCAAGCTGTCCTTGATTGGACTCCACCTGAGACGGTCAAGCAAGTTCGGAGCTTCCTTAGCTTAGCGAGCTACTGCCGCCGCTTCGTCGAGAATTTCTCCAAGGTTGCTAAACCTCTAACTGAACTCCTCAAGAAAGATAAAAAGTTCGAGTGGACTCCACAGTGTGAGTTCAGCTTTCAAGAACTGAAAAGACGCCTGACATCTGCTCCCATACTGGTACCACCAGATTTCTCCAAGGACTTTATTATCTATTGCGACGCCTCGCGACAAGGACTAGGTTGCATACTCATGCAAGATCGTCAGGTAATTGCCTATGCTTCACGGCAATTACACCCACATGAGGAAAATTATCCCACGCATGATCTAGAGCTTGCAGCTGTAGTCCATGCACTTAAAACTTGGCGACATTACCTCCTCGGTAATCGTTGCGAGATCTTCACCGATCACCAAAGTTTGAAATATATCTTCACCCAACCAGATTTGAATCTCAGGCAATGACGTTGGGTCGAGTTGATCTCGGATTACAACTTAGGAATAACTTACACCCCGGGCAAAGCCAATGTCATGGCTGATGCACTAAGCCATAAATCCTATTGCAACAACCTGATGTTACAACAAAGTCAACCACTTATCCATGAGGAATTTCGTAAGCTTAATCTTCACATTGTTCCTCGAGGATTCCTATCCACCCTGGTGGTGAAGCCTAATCTTATGGATCAGATCATAACCGCCTAGCGGTATGATAAGGGCATATCCCGGATTAAGGAAAACATTGCTAGCGGAGTTGCTAAATGTTTTTCCATGGATGAGCAAGGTGTTGTCTTCTTCGAGAACCGCTTGGTGGTTCCCAAGAAACAACATCTATGCCATTTGATCCTTAAGGAAGCTCATGAATCCCCTCTCACCATTCATCCCGGTAGTACTAAAATGTATCAAGACCTACGCCAGAGGTTTTGGTGGACTAGGATGAAGAGAGAAATCGCTCAATACATTGCTAATTGCGACATTTGTCGTCGTGTTAAAGCAGAGCATCAACGGCCTGCTGGCACCCTTCAACCTTTGGCTATTCCTGAGTGGAAATGGGATAAAATCAGTATGGATTTCATCACTGGGTTTCCCAGGACCAAGAGAGGGAATAATGCCATCTTCGTCGTGATCGACCGTCTTTCCAAAGTAGCCCACTTTCTACCTTTTCGTGAGAGTATCACCGCTAGCCAGCTAGCCGACTTATACATCTCCCGAATAGTGTCTCTTCATGGTGTTCCATTGGAAATTAACTCAAACCGTGGGAGTCTCTTCACCTCTCGATTTTGGGAAAGTTTCCAAAATGCTATGGGAACTCATCTCTCTTTTAGCACCGCCTTCCATCCTCAATCAAGTGGTCAAGTAGAGCGAGTCAATCAAATTCTGGAAGATATGCTCCGAGCTTCTGTCATCTCATTCGGAATGGGTTGGGAGAAATGCCTTCCATTCGCGGAGTTTGCTTATAACAATAGTTATCAAGCTAGCTTGGGCAAGGCTCCTTTTGAAGTTCTCTATGGACGAAAATGCCGAACGCCTCTTAACTGGTCAGAAACCGGGGAAAGACAACTCTTTGGCCCGGATATGATTCAGGAAGCAGAAGAGCAGGTTCGCGTTATTCGTGAGAAATTGAAAACAGCCCAATCTCGTCAAAAGAGCCAATATGATCGTAGACATAAGCTCATGACTTATGAAGTCGGCGAGAAGGCTTACCTTCGGGTTACTCCGTTAAAGGGAACCCATCATTTCGGTATCAAAGGCAAATTGGCTCCTCGTTACATTGGACCCTTTCGCATTCTTGCCAAACAAGGAGAAGTTGCCTACCAATTGGAACTACCTTCACATCTTTCCAGAGTTCACGATGTCTTCCACGTTTCTCAACTCAGGCGTTGCTTCGCGGATCCCATCCGTGGAGTGGACCACGAAACGCTTGATCTACAAGATAACCTCTCATACCGGGAATATCCCGTTCGTATCCTTGATCAAGCCGAGCGTACCACCCAACGCCATAATATCAAGTTTCTCAAGGTTCAATGGTCACACCATTCCGAGGAAGAGG
The DNA here is from genome assembly GCF_002162155.2 of Triticum dicoccoides. NCBI lineage: Eukaryota > Viridiplantae > Streptophyta > Magnoliopsida > Poales > Poaceae > Triticum > Triticum dicoccoides. The sequence goes on from NC_041380.1 coordinate 84,704,865, forward strand.
CCACTTGGGAAAGGGAGGATCGTCTTCGACTCGAGTACCCCACCTTCTTTCCAGAGGATCCTAAATCTTGGGACGAGATTCTTTTGAGTGGGGGTGAGTTGTCACACCCTAGCTAGTTCAAGCATTAGAGTGTGCATCATGTTTAAATTCCTCTTAAATTTGAAATG
>NC_041380.1:84705334-84740247 GCF_002162155.2 Triticum dicoccoides
GAAATGCCCTTCTAAAAAGCCCACCCTTTTTGTTTTGGGTTAAAACCCCTGACAAAAATGGTGCACATTTTTCTAGGACATCTTAAGGTCATTGGATTAATCCTTATAGTATTTGCATTTGGGCATTTAAATGCTATAAAATATTTTAAATGCTCAAATAATCATAAACTAAAATGTTTGTTGTTGGATATATTCTAAGCAGTAGCCATGATTAATTTTATGATTTATGGAAATGCCCTCGCATTTTTAATAAAGCCCTGAAGCTACAGAAATAATAGAATAAATAAAAAACAGAAAGAAAGAGAGAGAGAGAGAGAGAGAGAGAGAGAGGAACTTACCTGGCGCAGCCCACCTAAACCACCAGCCGGCCCACCTGGCGGCCTAGCACTATGCTGGCCCGTGCCAGCCAGCTGCTTCTTCCCCGCCAGGCGGACAGGGAGGTGACGCCGGCGTGCCCGAGCTCGCCACAGCGCCACCTGCTTGCCGCCCACACCCCTGGACGCCTGGACGCCTCCACCTCGCACACCGAAGCCCCTGGACACGCCATTCCCCCCTGCCTCTCTCCCTTCGCCGTTCCCCACCATGGCCGACGCCCCTGTCACCGCACCGTCGTCGTAGCCGCGCCCTCCGTCATCCTCACGCTGCACCATCGTGTCCACGAGCTCCGCCGTCGTCGATTACATTGAGTAGGCCAAGCCCCGAGCGCTCGCTCGCCCCGGAGACGCTGCACCGAGCTCGTCCTCAACTCCGGCCACCGAAGATCCCCTTCGCCGTCCCCGCCGCATCAGCTCATCCCCGACCTCGCCGACTGCCTCGACGAGACCCCCGTGAGCTCAGCCACCTCCCCACCCTCTCCGTTCTCTGTCTATCGAGCCCCGTAGCGACTGCACGTAGATCACCCACATGCACCGCCGCAGAGCTCGTCGCCGACGAGGCTCCGGCAACCCAATGGCCGCGCCACCCTGTCCACTAGTCCTACCGCACCCCCAGGAGCCCAACGCACCAAACCACGCGCCTCCCCGTGCCCCCTAGCGACTAGTTCAACCTCACCCGAGCTCCGGCCGCCGCCAAACTCGTCGCCGGTGACGTTTCCGGCCACCCCAGCTCCACCCACTGCCACCACTCGATGCGGCTCCCTCCCTACATCACGTAGATGGTCTCCGCCGTCCTTTTGGTCACCGGAGTGCAAATCTCGTGCTGCTCCGCCGTGTCTGGCCTCGCCGGCGGCTAAACACCGGCGAGTTAACCCTGTTTGACCCCGTGTGGGCCCAGGTTGACCCCCTGAGTCTATGACAGGTGGGGCCGGCCTGCTAATTAGTTTAGGATTAGTTTTAACTAATTTTAATTAGTTTAGTCACTGACATGTGGGCCCAGGCCCCACTGACAGTTAATTAGCTGAGACACTGACAAACAGGGCCCACCAGTCAGGTTTGACCTGGCCGACCCAGTTGACCCGCTGACGTCACACCTATGTCATGCTAACGCATTAATTCAGTTACTGGAATTATTCTTATATAGGAAATTCCAGAAAATAGCCAAAACTTCTAAAAATCATAGAAAATCAACCATAGCTCCAAATCAAACAATTTATATATGAAAAATGATCAGAAAAATTCAATCTATCCATCTATAATGGTTTCATGCATGACAAAACAAGTTAACCTTGTTGTTTAAGCAGAATAAGATAATGCACTAATAAGGCCATGTTAAATGAGCTAACATTTGAATCTTTGATTCAAATGAGTTCATTCCTTCCTGTTTTAGCTTGCATTAGGCCAAGACACATTCATTTCTGCCATGTCATGGCATGCATCATATTGTTGCATATTGTCATGTGTTGATTATGTTTCGGTCTGTCTTTCGTGGTAGGTTCTGCCTCCGAGGATAACCCCGAGTATCCGTCTGAAGGGCAGTACCCTACTACCACTACATCAGGAAAGCAACCCATTGATCATTCCGATACAAACCCTTGTTCTCGCTTCTGCTCTTGTTTACTACATTAAGACAACGCGATTCAAACTGTTGTGTGCTATGGTAGTTGAACCCTTATCCTTTGCATGACATGTCATTGCCACAGTAAAGATGACACGCTAGCCTCCTCTTGCAACATTTTCCACAGACTTGCCGAACTCATTACTAATTAATACAAACCAGAAAATTGTTCTTTAAACGATGCAATACCACCTCAGGAATTCTTGCAAAATTAGTTTTACCCCCATTATCCACAACTGGCAGGTGACCTTGGAGGTAAATGGACTCAAATACAAAATATCATACCACCAAGTAGAGTCATGTAGCATGTGTTAAATCCAAGAAATACTAACCCCTGTCAAGTATTTGGCTTTTAAAAAAGTTGCCATGTTTTTATTTCGACTTTAAGTCTCTACACACCACTTGCACACTAGGCTAATGTTCAATTTGGACAGGTTCTTCACAGAAAGACCTTCTTTTTCTTGGGTCGATGGATCAATGCCCACTATACCAGATGATATCTTCTTTTAGTAGCACCACACTGCCACATGAATGACGCCATAATTTTTTGTAGTTGCACAAAGTTATTTTGTGCATGAGAAACATGGACATTTGATAGATTGGTCAAAACAACATTAGTCGGTGTTACTCTGCCCCTAATTGAAGTAGATCCACCTATCTAGACTTCGAGCATTTTATTCAACTTGTCTTCCACAAACCTCCACTCAGACATGTTTATTTTACTGACTATAACTATTGGGGAATGCAGTAATTTCAAAAAAAAATCCTACGCACACGCAAGATCCATCTAGGTGATGCATAGCAACAAGAGGGGAGAGTGTTGTCCACGTACCCTCGTAGACCGTAAGTGAAAGTGTTATGACAACGTGGTTGATGTAGTCGTACGTCTTCATGATCCGGTCGGTCTTAGCACCAAAGATACGGCACCTCCGTGATCTGCAGACGTTCAGCTCGGTAACATCCTACAAACTCTAGATCCAGCTGAGGTCGAGGGAGAGTTGCGTCAGCACGATGACGTGGTGACGGTGATGATGAAGCTACTAGCGCAAGGCTTCGCCTAAGCACTGCAACAATATGACCGAGGTGGAAATCTGTGGAGGGGCACCGCACACGGCTAAACAATCAACTTGTGTGTCTATGGGGTGCCCCCCTCCCTTGTATATAAAGGAGTGGAGGACGGGAAGGGCAGGCCCTCTCATGGCGCGCCCAAGGGGGGAGTCCTACTCCCGGTGGGAGTAGGATTCCCCCTTCCCTAGTTGGAGTAGGAGAGGAAGGAAGGAGGAGAGAGGGAGAAGGAAAGGGGGACTGGCCCCTACCTCAATTCGGATTGGGTTTGGGGGGCCGGGGTGCCCCCGCCTTGGCCGCCTCCTCCTCTCTCCCACTAAGGCCCAATAAGGCCCATACACTCCCCGAGGGGTTCCGGTAACCTCCCAGTACTCCGGTAAATGCCCGAACTCACCCAGAACCATTCCAATGTCCAAACATAGCCTTCCAATATATCGATCTTTATGTCTTGACCATTTCGAGACTCCTCGTCATGTCCGTGATCACATCCCGAACTCCGAACAACCTTCGGTTCATCAAAACACATAAACTCATAATACCAATCATCATCGAACATTAAGCGTGCGGACCCTACGGGTTTGAGAACTATCTAGACATGACCGAGACTCATCTCTGGTCAATAACCAATAGCGGAACCTGGATGCTCATATTGGTTTCTACATATTCTACGAAGATCTTTATCGGTCAAACCGCATAACAACATACGTTGTTCCCTTTGTCATCGGTATGTTACTTGCCCGAGATTCGATCGTCGGTATCTCAATACCTAGTTCAATCTCATTATTGGCAAGTTTCTTTACTTGTTCCGTAATGCATCATCCCGCAACCAACTCATTAGTCACAATGCTTGCAAGGCTTATAGTGATGTGCATTACCGAGAGGGCCCAGAGATACCTCTCCGAAACACGGAGTGACAAATCCTGATCTCGATCTATGCCAACTCAACAAACACCATCGGAGACACCTGTAGAGCATCTTTATAATCACCCAGTTACGTTGTGACATTTGATAGCACACTAAGTGTTCCTCCGGTATTTGGGAGTTTCATAATCTCATAGTCATAGGAACATGTATAAGTCATGAAGAAAGTAATAGCAATAAACTAAACGATCATTATGCTAAGCTAACAGATGGGTCTTGTCCATCACATCATTCTCTAATGATGTGATCCCGTTCATCTAATGACAACACATGCATACGGTCAGGAAACTTAACCATCTTTGATTAACGAGCTAGTCAAGTAGAGGTATACTAGGGACACATTGTTTTGTCTATGTATTCACACATGTATCAAGTTTCCGGTTAATACAATTCTAGCATGAATAATATTCATTTATCATGATATAAGGAAATATAAATAAAAACTTTATTATTGCCTCTAGGGCATATTTCCTTCAGTCTCCCACTTGCACTAGAGTCAATAATCTAGTTCACATCGCCATGAGATTTAACACCAATAGTTCACATCACCATGTGATTAACACCCATAGTTCACATCGTCATGTGACCAACACCCAAAGGGTTTACTAGAGTCAATAATCTAGTTCACATCGCTATGTGATTAACACCCAAAGAGTACTAAGGTGTGATCATGTTTTTCTTGTGGGAGAAGTTTAGTCTACAGGTCTGCAACATTTAGATCCGTATGTATTTTGCAAATTTCTATGTCTACAATACTCTGCATGGTGCTACTCTAGGTAATTGCTCCCACTTTCAATATGTATCTAGATCGAGACTTAGAGTCATCCAGATCGGTGTCAAAGCTTGCATCGACATAAATCTTTACGATGAACTCTTTGTCACCTCCATAACCGAGAAACATATCCTTATTCTACTAAGGATAATTTTGACCGTTGTCCAGTGATCCACTCCTGGATCACTATTGTGCCCTCTTGCCAAACTCATGGTGAGGTACACAATAGGTTTGGTACACAGCGTAGCATACTTTATAGAACCTATGACTGAGGCATAGGGAATGAATTTTCATTCTCTTTCTATTTTCTGCCATGGTCGGGTTTTGAGTCTTTACTCAACTTCACACCTTGCAACACAGGCAAGAACTCCTTCTTTGACTGTTCCATTTTGAACTACTTCAAAATCTTGTGAAAGGTATGTACTCATTGAAAAACTTATCAAGCGTTTTGATCTATCTCTCTAGATCTTGATTCTCAATATGTAAGCAGCTTCACCGAGGTCTTTATTTGAAAAAATCCTTTCAAACACTCCTTTATGATTTCCAGAAAATTCTACATCTATTCTGATTAACAATATGTCATTCACATATACTTATCAGAAAGGCTCTAGTGCTCCCACTCACTTTCTTGTAAATACAGGCTTCACCACAAGTCTGTATAAAACCATATGCTTTGATCACCTTATCAAAGCATATATTCCAACTCCGAGATGCTTGCACTAGTCCATAGATGGATCGTTGGAACTTGCACATTTTGTTAGCACCTTTAGGATTGACAAAACCTTCTAGTTGCATCATATACAACTCCTCTTTAATAAAACCATTAAGGAATGCAGTTTTGACATCCATTCGCCAGATTTCATAAAATCTGGTAATTGCTAACATGATTCGGACAGACTTTAAGCATCGATACGGGTGAGAAAATATCATCATAGTCAACACCTTGAACTTTGTCAAAAACCTTTTTTGAAAAGTCGAGCTTTGTAGATAGTAACACTACTATCAGTGTCCGTCTTCCCCTTGAAGATCCATTTATTCTCAATGGCTTGCCGATCATTGGGCAAGTCTATCACAGTCCATACTTTGTTCTCATACATGGATCCTATCTCATATTTCATGGCCTCAAGACATTTCGCGGAATTTGGGCTCATCATCGCTTCCTCATAGTTCATAGGTTCGTCATGGTCAAGTAACATGACCTCCAGAACAGGATTACCGTACCACTCTAGTGCGAACCTTACTCTGGTTGAGCTACGAGGTTCGGTAGTGACTTGATCTAAAGTTTCATGATCATCATCATTAACTTCCTCACTAATTGGTGTAGGCATCACTGGAACTGATTTCTGTGATGAATACTTTCCAATTCGGGAGAAGGTACAATTACCTCATCAAGTTCTACTTTCTTCCCACTCACTTCTTTCGAGAGAAACTCCTTTCCTAGAAAGGATCCATTATTAGCAACAAAGATCTTGCCTTCGGATCTGTGATAGAAGGTGTACCCAACATTTTCTTTTTGGGTATCCTATGAAGACACATTTCTCTGATTTGGGTTTGAGCTTATCAGGTTGAACCTTTTTCACATAAGCATCGCAACCCCAAACTTTAAGAAACAACAGCTTAGGTTTCTTGCCAAACCATAGTTCATATGGTGTCGTCTCAACGGATTTAGATGGTGCCCTATTTAACATGAATGCAGATGTCTCTAATGCATAGCCCCAAAACGACAGTGGTAAATCGATAAGAGACATCATAGATCGCACCATATCAAATAAAGTATGGTTATGATGTTCGGACACACCATTACGCTGTGGTGTTCCAGGTGGCGTGAGTTGTGAAACTATTCCACATTGTTTTAAATGAAGACCAAACTCGTAACTCAAATATTCGTCTCCGCGATCAGATCGTAGAAACTTTATTTTCTTGTTACCATGATTTTCCACTTCACTCTGAAATTCTTTGAACTTTTCAAATGTTTCAGACTTATGTTTCATCAAGTAGATATACCCATATATTCTCAAATCATCTGTGAAGGTCAGAAAATAACGATACCCGCCGTGAGTCTCAACACTCATCGGAGCGCATACATCAGTATGTATTATTTCCAATAAGTTAGTTGCTTGCTCCATTGTTCCGGAAAACGGAGTTTTAGTCATCTTGCCCATGAGGCATAGTTCGTAAGCATCAAGTGATTCATAATCAAGTGATTCCAAAAGCCCACCAGCATGGAGTTTCTTCATGCACTTTACACCAATATGACCTAAACGGTAGTGCCACAAATAAGTTGCACTATCATTATTAACTTTGAATCTTTTGGCTTCAATATTATGAATATGTGTATCACTACGATCGAGATTCAATAAACCATTTATATTGAGTGTATGACCATAGAAGGTTTTATTCATGTAAATAGAACAACAATTATTCTTTGACTTAAATGAATAACCTTATTGCAATAAACATGATCCAATCATATTCATGCTCAACGCAAACACCAAATAACATTTATTTTAGGTTCAACATTAATCCTGAAGGTAAAGGGAGTGTGCGATGGTGATCTTATCAACCTTGGAATCACTTCCAACACACATCATCACCTCGCCCTTAACTAGTCTCTGTTTATTTGGCAACTCCCGTTTCAAGTTACTACTCTTAGCAACTCAACTAGTATCAAATACCAAGGGGTTGCTATAAACACTAGTAAAGTACACATCAATAACATGTATATCAAATATACCTTTGTTCACTTTGCCATCTTTCTTATCCGCCAAGTATCTAGGGCAGTTCCACTTCCAGTGACCATTTCCTTTGCAGTAGAAGCACTTAGTTTCAGGCCTGGGTCTAGCTTTGGGTTTCTTCATGCGAGTGGAAACTTGCTTGTCATTCTTCTTGAAGTTCCCTTTCTTCCCTTGCCCTTTAACTTGAAACTAGTGGTCTTGTCAACCATCGACACTTGATGCTTTTCTTGATTTCTACCTTCGCTGATTTCAGCATCGCGAAGAGCTCGGGAATCGTTTCCATTATCCCTTGCATATTATAGTTCATCATGAAGTTCTAGTAACTTGGTGATAGTGACTAGAGAACTCTGTCAATCACTATCTTATATGGAAGATTAACTCCCACTTAATTCAAGTGATTGTAGTACTTAGACATTCTGAGCACATGCTCACTGGTTGAGCTATTCTCCTCCATCTTGTAGGCAAAATACTTGTCAGAGGTCTCATACCTGTCGACTCGGGCTTGAGTCTGAAATACCAATTTCAACTCTTGGAACATCTCATATGCTCTGTGGCATTTCAAAACATTTTTGAAGTCCCGGTTCTAAGCCGTAAAGCATAGTGCACTAAACTATCAAGTAGTCATCATACCGAGCTTGTCAAACGTTCATAACGTCTGTATCTGCTGCTGCTGCAATAGTTCTGTCGCCTAGCGGTGCATCAAGGACATAATTCTTCTGTGCAGCAATGAGGATAATCCTCAGATCATGGACCCAGTCCGCATCATTGCTACTATCATCTTTAAACTTAGTTTTCTCTAGGAACATATCAAAAAATAAAACAGGGGAGCTATACGCGAGCTGTTGATCTACAACATAGTTTGCTAATACTATCAAGACTAAGTTCATGATAAATTAAAGTTCAACTAATCATATTACTTAAGAACTCCCACTTAGATAGACATCCCTCTAATCATCTAAGTGATCACATGATCCATATCAACTAAACCATGTTCGATCATCACGTGAGATGGAGTAGTTTTCAATGGTGAACATCACTATGTTGATCATATCTACTATATGATTCACGCTCGACCTTTCGGTCTCAGTGTTCTGAGGCCATATCGGCATATGCTAGGCTCGTCAAGTTTAACCCGAGTATTCTGCATGTGCAAAACTGGCTTGCACCCGTTGTATGTGAACGTAGAGCTTATCACACCCGATCATCACATGGTGTCTCAGCACGACGAACTATAGCAATGGTGCATACTCAGGGAGAACACTTATACCTTGAAATTTAGTGAGAGATCATCTTATAATGCTATCGCCGAACTAAGCAAAATAAGATGCATAAAGGATAAACATCACATGCAATCAATATAAGTGATATGATATGGCCATCATCATATTGTGCCTTTGATCTCTATCTCCAAAGCACCGTCATGATCACCATCGTCACCGGCTTGACACCTTGATCTCCATAAAAGCATCATTGTCATCTCGCCAACTATTGCTTCTAAGACTATCGCTACCACTTAGTGATAAAGTAAAGCAATTACATGGCGATTGCATTTCATACAATAAAGTGACAACCATATGGCTCCTGCCAGTTGCCAATAACTGTGTTACAAAACATAACCATCTCATACAATTAAATTTAGCATCATGTATTGACCATATCACATCACAACATGCCCTGCAAAAACAAGTTAGACGTCCTCTACTTTGTTGTTGCAAGTTTTACGTGGCTGCTATGGACTGAGCAAGAACCGTTCTTACCTACGCATCAAAACCACAACGATTTTTCGTCAAATTTGTTATTTTAACCTTCAACAAGGACTGGGCATAGTCACACTCGATTCGACTAAAGTTGGAGAAACTGACACCCGCCAGCTACCTGTGTGCGAAGCACGTCGGTAGAACCAGTATCGTGTAAGCGTACGCGTAATGTCAGTCTGGACCGCTTCATCCAACAGTACCGCCGAATCAAAGTATGACATGCTGGTAAGCAGTGTGACTATTATCGCCCACAAATCTTTGTGTTGTACTCATGCATATAACATCTACGCATAGACCTGGCTCTGATACCACTGTTGGGGAACACGGTAATTTCAAAAAAAATCCTACGCACATGCAAGATCTAGCAAGATGATGCATAGCAATGAGAGGGTAGAGTGTTGTCCATGTACCCTCGTAGACCGTAAGTGGAAGCATTATGACAATGCGGTTGATGTAGTCGTACGTCTTCACGATCCGACCGATCTTAGCACCAAAGATACGGCACCTCCATGGTCTGCACACGTTCAGCTCGGTGACGTCCTACGAACTCTAGATCCAGCTGAGGTCGAGGGAGAGTTGTGTCAGCACGACGGCGTGGTGATAGTGATGATGAAGCTACCGGAGCAGGGCTTTGCCTAAGCACTGCAACAATATGACCGAGGTGGAAATCTGTGGAGGGGGCACCGCACACGGCTAAACAATCAACTTGTGTGTCTATGGGGTGCCCCCTCCCCCGTATATAAAGGATTGGAGGAGGGGGAGGGCCGGCCCTCTCATGGCGCGCCCAAGGGGGGAGTCCTACTCCCAGTAGGAGTAGGATTCCCCCTTCCCTAGTTGGAGTAGGAGAGGAGAGGAAGGAGGAGAGAGGGAGAAGGAAAGGGGGGCCGGCCCCCACCCCAATTCGGATTGGGCTTGGGGGGAGCGCCCCCACTTTTGGCCGCCTCCTCCTCTCTCCCACTAAGGCCAAATAAGGCCCATACACTCCTCGGGGGGTTTCGGTAACCTCCCGGTACTCCGGTAAATGCCCGAACTCACCCGGAACCATTCCGATGTCCAAACATAGCCTTCCAATATATCGATCTTTATGTCTCGACCATTTCGAGACTCCTCGTCATGTCTGTGATCACATTTGGGACTCCGAACAACCTTCGGTTCATCAAAACAAATAACTCATAATACCACTCATCATCGAACGTTAAGCGTGCGGACCCTACGGGTTCGAGAACTATGTAGACATGACCGAGACTCATCTCTGGTCAATAACCAATAGTGGAACCTGGATGCTCATATTGGTTCCTAAATATTCTACGAAGATCTTTATCGGTCAAACCGCATAACGACATACCTTGTTCCCTTTGTCATCGGTATGTTACTTGCCCGAGATTCAATCATCGGTATCTCAATACCTAGTTCAATCTCGTTACCGGCAAGTCTCTTTACTCGTTCTGTAATGCATCATCCCGCAACTAACTCATTAGTCACATTGCTTGCAAGGCTTATAGTGATGTGCATTACCGAGAGGGCCCAGAGATACCTCTCTGAAACATAGAGTGACAAATCCTAATCTCGATCTATGCCAACTCAACAAACACCATCGGAGAAACCTGTAGAGCATCTTTATAATCACCCAGTTACGTTGTGACGTTTGATAGCACACTAAGTGTTCCTCCGGTATTCGGGAGTTGCATAATCTCATAGTCATAGGAACATGTATAAGTGCTACCTCTTGAGCACTGCGTTGGTATTCCCTTGAAGAGGAAAGGGTGATGCAGCAAAGTAGCATAAGTATTTCCCTCAATTTTTGAGAACCAAGGTATCAATCCAGTAGGAGGCCACATGAAAGTCCCTCGTACCTACACAAACAAATAAGAACCTCGCAACCAACGCGATAAAGGGGTTGTCAATCCCTTCACGATCACTTACGAGAGTGAGATCTGATAGAGATGACAAAATAATATTTTTGGTATTTTTAAGATAAAGAGTAAAAGTAAAGATTGCAAAGTAAAGCAGATTGGAAAATTTATATGATAAAAGATAGACCCGGGGGCCATAGGTTTCACTAGTGGCTTCTCTCAAGATAGCATAAGTATTGTGGTGGGTGAACAAATTACTGTCGAGCAACTGATAGAAAAGCGAATAATTATGATAATATCTAGGCATGATCATGTATATAGGGCATCACGTCCGTGACAAGTAGACCGACTCCTGCCTGCATATACTACTATTACTCCACACATCGACTGATCTCCAGCATGCATCTAGAGTATTAAGTTCATAAGAACAGAGTAACGCATTAGGTAAGATGACATGATGTAGAGGTATAAACTCAAGCAATATGATATAAACCCCATCTTTTTATCCTTGATGGCAACAATACAATACGTGTCGTTTCCATTTCTGTCACTGGGATCGAGCACCACAAGATTGAACCCAAAGCTAAGCACTTCTCCCATTGCAAGAAAGATCAATCTAGTAGGCCAAACCAAACTGATAATACGAAGAGACTTGCAAAGATAACCAATCATGCATAAAAGATTTCAGAGAAGAATCAAATATTGTTCATAGATAGACTTGAGCATAAACCCACAATTCATCGGATCTCGACAAACACACCGCAAAAAGAGTTACATCGAATAGATCTCCAATAAGATCGAGGAGAACTTTGTATTGAGATTGAAAGAGAGAGAAGAAGCCATCTAGCTAATAACTATGGACCCGAAGGTGTGAATCAAACTACTCACACATCATCGGAGGGGCCATGGAGTTGATGTAGAGGCCCTCCGTGATCGATGCCCCCTCTGGTGGAGCTCCGGAAAAGGCCCCAAGATGGGATCTCTTGGGTACAGAAGGTTGCGGCGGTGGAAATAGGGTTTCGTGGTGCTCCTAGATGTTTTCAGGGTATATGAGTATATATAGGAGGAAGAAGTAGGTTGGTTGAGCCATGAGAGGCCCACGAGGGAGGAGGGCACCCCCAGGGGCGGTAGGCGCGCCCCCTGCCTCGTGGACACCTCGTTTGTTTCTTGACGTCCACTCCAAATCCTCTGGATCACGTTTGTTCCAAAAATCACATTCCCGAAGGTTTCATTCCGTTTGGATTCCGTTTGATATTCCTTTTCTGCGAAACACTGAAATAGGCAAAAAAATAGCAATTTGCATTGGGCCTTGGGTTAGTAGGTTAGTCCCAAAAATAATATAAAAATGTAAAATAAAGCCCATTAACATCCAAAATAGATAATATAATAGCATGGAACAATCAAAAATTATAGATACGTTGAAGACGTATCAAGCATCCCCAAGCTTAATTCCTGCTCGTCCTCGAGTAGGTAAATGATAAAAACAGAATTTTTGATGTGGAATGCTACCTAACATAATTCTCAATGTAATTCTCTTTATTGTGGCATTAATATTCAGATCCGAGAGATTCAAGATAAAAGTTTAATATTTACATAAAAATAATAATACTTCAAGCATACTAACTAAACAATTATGTCTTCTCAAAATAACATGGCAAAAGAATGTTCATCCCTAAAAAATCATATAGTTCGGTCATGCTCCATTTTCGTCACACAAGAATGATCTCATCATGCACAACCCCGGTGACAAGCCAAGCAATTGTTTCACACTTTAGTAATCTCATTTTTTTTCAACTTTCACGCAATACATGAGCGTGAGCCATGGATATAGCACTATGGGTGGAATAGAATATGATGATGAGGGTTATGTGGAGAAGACAAAAAAGGAGAAAGTCTCACATCGACGCGGCTAATCAATGGGCTAGGGAGATGCCCATCAATTGATGTCAATGCAAGGAGTAGGGATTGCCATGCAACGGATGCACTAGAGCTATAAATGTATGAAAGCTCAACAAAAGAAACTAAGTGGGTGTGCATCCAACTTTCTTGCTCACGAAGACCTAGGGCATTTGAGGAAGCCCATTACTGGAATATACAAGCCAAGTTCTATAATGAAAAATTCACACTAATAATGAAAGTGACAAAACAAGAGACTCTCTATCATAAAGATCAGGGTGCTACTTTGAAGCACAAGTGTGGAAAAAACGGATAGTAGCATTGCCCTTTTTTGGGCCTTCCTTTTTTTATCTGGCCTTTCTCTTTTTTGGGGGGGACAATGCTCTATTAATGATGATCATCACACTTCTATTTATTTACAACTCGATACTAGAACAAAGTATGACTCTATATGAATGCCTCCGGCGGTGTGCCAGGAAGGACAATGAATCAAGAGTGACATGTATGAAAAATTATAAACGGTAGCTTTGCCACAAATACGATGTCAACTACATGATCATGCAAGGCAATATGACAATGATGATGTGTGTCATGATAAATGAAACGATGGAAAGTTGCATGGCAATATATCTCGGAATGGCTATGGAAATGCCATAATAGGTAGGTATGGTGGCTGTTTTGAGGAAGATATAAGGAGGTTTATGTGTGACAGAGCATATCATATCACGGGGTTTGGATGCACCGGCGAAGTTTGCACCAACTCTCAAGGTGAGAAAGGGCAATGCACGGTACCAAAGAGGCTAGCAATGATGGAAGGGTGAGAGTGCGTATAATCCATGGACTCAACATTAGTCATAAGGAACTCACATACTTATTGCAAAAATCTAGAAGTCATCAAAAACCAAGCATTACGCGCATGCTCCTAGGGGGGTAGATTGGTAGGGAAAGACCATCGCTCGTCCTCGACCGCCACTCATAAGGAAGACAATCAAACAACACCTCATGTTTCAAATTTTTTACACAATGGTCACCATACGTGCATGCTACGGGACTTGCAACTTCAACGCAAGTATTTCTCAAATTCAAAACTATTCAACTAGCACACTCTAATATTACCACCTTTATATCTCAAAACAATTATCAAGTATCAAACTTCTCCTAGTACTCAATGCACTTTTTATGAAAGTTTTTATTATACCGATCTTGGATGCCTATCATATTAGGACTAAATTCATAACCAAAGCAAATTGCCATGCTGTTCTAAGGGACTCTCAAAATAATATAAGTGAAGCATGAGAGATCAATAATTTCTATAAAATAAAACCACCACCGTGCTCTAAAAGATATAAGCAAAGCACTAGAGCAAAATTATCTAGCTCAAAAGGTATAAGTGAAGCACATAGAGTATTCTAATAAATTCTGATTCATGCGTGTCTCTACCAAAAGGTGTGTACAGAAAGGATGATTGTGGTAAACTAAAAAGCAAAGACTGAAATCATACAAGATGGTCCAAGCAAAACACATATCATGTAGTGAATAAAAATATAGCTCCAAGTAAAGTTACTGATGGACGAAGACGAAAGAGGGGATGCCTTCCGAGGCATCCCCAAGCTTAGGCTTTTGGTTTTCCTTGGCTTTTACCTTGGGGTGCCTTGGGAATCCCCTAGCTTAGGCTCTTGCCACTCCTTGTTCATAATCCATCAAATCATTATCCAAAACTTGAAAACTTCACAACACAAAACATAAAAGAAAATCTCGTGAGCTCCGTTAGTAAAATAAAACAAACCACCACTTTAAGGTACTGTAATGAACTCATTCTTTATTGATATTGGTGTTATACCTACTGTATTCCAACTTTTCTATGGTTCATAAACTCTATTACTAGCCATAGATTCATCAAAATAAGCAAACAACACACGAAAAACAGAATCTGTCAAAAACAGAATAGTCTGTAGTAATCTGTAGGTTTGTAATACTTCTGGAACCTAAAAAATTCTAAAATAAATTGCTGGACGTGAGAAATTTATCTATTAATCATCTGCAAAAAGAATTAACTGAATATCACTCTCCAGTAAAAAATGGCAGCAAATCTCGTGAGCGCTAAAGTTTCTGTTTTTTACAGCAAGATCGCAAAGACATTCCCCAAGACTTCCCAAAGGTTCTACTTTGCACAAACACTAATTAAAATCATAAAACCACATCTAAACTGAGGCTAGATGAATTATGTATTACTAAAGAGAACCAAAAAGAAAAGGACAAAAATAAAATTGGGTTGCCTCCCAACAAGTGCTATCGTTTAACGCCCCTAGCTAGGCACAAAAGCAAGGATAGATCTAGGTATTATCATCTTTGGTATGCAATCCATAAGTCGCCCTCATAATATATTCATAAGGTAATTTAATTTTCTTTCTAGGAAAGTGTTCCATGCCCTTCCTTAACGGAAATTTGAATCTAATATTTCCTTCTTTCATATCAGTAATTGCACCACTCATTCTAAGGAAAGGTCTACCAAGAATAATAGGACATGAAGGATTGCAATCAATATCAAGAACAATGAAATCTACATGCACATAATTCCTACTTGCAACAATAGGAACAACATTAATTCTTCCCATAGGTTTCTTAATGGTGGAATCCGCAAGATGCAAGTTTAAAGAACGATCATCAAATTCACGGAAACCTAGCAAATCACACAAAGTTTTAGGAATCGTGGAAACACTAGCACCAAGATCACATAGAGAAAAGCATTCATGATCTTTAATTTTAATTTAAATTTTAATAGTAGGTTCCCACTCATCATAAAGTTTTCGTGGGATAGAAACTTCGAATTCAAGCTTTTCTTCGTAAGATTGCATTAAAGCATCAACGATATGTTTAGTAAAAGCTTTATTTTGACTATAAGCATGCAGAGAATTTAGCATGGATTCTAACAAGGAAATACAATCTATCAAAGAGCAATTATCATAATTAAATTCCTTGAAATCCAAGATAGTGGTTTCATTGCTATGTAAAGTTTTGACATCATCAATCCCACTTTTATCAATTTTTGCATCAAGATCTAAAAACTCTGAATCATTGGGACGCCTTCTAACTAAAGTTGACTCATCTCCAGTCCCATCATTATCAAGACTAATATATCAAAACAAATATTTAATAGGGGACACATCAATAACTTTTAGATCTTCATCATTATTATCATGAAAACTAGAAGAACACGTTTTCACAAAGCAATCTTTTTTAGCACGCATCCTAGCGGTTCTTTCTTTGCAATCATCAATGGAAATTCTCATAGCTTTGAGAGACTCATTGATATCATGCTTAGGTGGAATAGATCTAATTTTTAAATAATCAACATCAAGAGAAATTCTATCCACGTTCCTAGCCAACTCACCAATCTTAGACAATTTTTCTTCAATCAAAGCATTGAAACTCTTTTGCGAACTAATAAATTCTTTAATATTAGATTCAAAATGAGAGGGCATCTTATTATAATTTCCATAAGAATTGTTGTAGGAATTTCCATAATTATTAGAGGAATTGCTAGGAAACGGCCTAGGATTAAAATTACCTCTATACGCATTATTACCAAAATTGTTCCTACCAACAAAATTCACATCCATAGATTCATTATTATTCTCAATCAAAGTAGCCAAAGGCATATCATTAGGATCAGTAGGGACACCCTTATTAGCAAACAATTTCATAAGCTCATCCATCTTTCCACTCAAAACATTGATTTCTTCTATAGCATGCACCTTTTTACTAGTAGATCTTTCAGTATGCCATTGAGAATAATTAACCATAATATTATCTAGGAGTTTAGTAGCTTCTCCTAAAGTGATTTCCATAAAAGTGCCTCCCACAGCCGAATCTAAAAGATTCCTAGAAGCAAAGTTCAATCTGGCATAAAATTTTTGTATAATCATCCAAAGATTCAAACCATGTGTAGAGCAATTACGTATCATTAATTTCATCCTCTCCCAAGCTTGTGCGACATGTTCATGATCATGTTGCTTAAAATTCAAAATATCGTTTCTAAGAGTGATGATCTTTGCGGGAGGAAAATACTTAGAGGTAAAAGCATCTTTGCACTTATTCCAAGAATCGATACTATTTTTAGGCAAAGATGAAAACCAAGTTTTAGCACGATCTCTAAGAGAAAATGGGAATACCTTCAGTTTAACAATATCATTATCCATATCTTTCTTATTTTGCATATCACATAAATCAACAAAGTTGTTTAGATGGGTAGCGGCATCTTCACTAGGAAGGCCGGAAAACGGATCTTTCATGACAAGATTCAGCAAAGCAGCATTGATTTCACAAGATTCAGCATCGGTAAGAGGAGCAATCAGAGAGCTAATAAAATCATTATTGTTGGTATTGGAAAAATCACACAATTTAGTATTATCTTGAGCCATCTTGACAAGCAAGCAATCCAACACACAAGCAAACAAGAAACAAGCAAAAAGAGGCGAACTGGAGAAGAGAAGGGGAACGAAAAAGAGGGCAAATAAAATGGCAAGGGTGAAGTGGGGGAGAGGAAAACGAGAGGCAAATGGAAAATAATGTAATGCGATGAATAAGAGTTTATGATTGGTACTTGGTATGTCTTGACTTGTGCGTAGACTCCCCGGCAACGGCGCCAGAAATCCTTCTTGCTACCTCTTGAGCACTACATTGGTTTTCCTTGAAGAGGAAAGGGTGATGCAGCAAAATAGCGTATGTATTTCCCTTGGTTTTTGAGAACCAAGGTATCAATCCAGTAGGAGGCCACACGCAAGTCCCTCGTACCTACACAAACAAATAAGAACCTCGCAACCAACGCGATAAAGGGGTTGTCAATCCCTTCACGGTCACTTACGAGAGTGAGATCTGATAGAGATGATAAAATAATATTTTTGATATTTTTATGATAAAGAGTAAAAGTAAAGATTGCAAAGTAAAGTAGATTGGAAACTTTATATGATAAAAGATAGACCCGGGGGCCATATGTTTCACTAGTGGCTTCTCTCAAGATAGCATAAGTATTACGGTGGGTGAACAAATTAATGTCGAGCAATTGATAGAAAAGCGAATAATTATGAGAATATCTAGGTATGATCATGTATATAGGCATCACGTCCGTGACAAGTAGACCGACTCCTGCCTGCATCTACTACTATTACTCCACACATTGACCGCTATCCAACATGCATCTAGAGTATTAAGTTCATAAGAACAGAGTAACGCATTAGGTAAGATGACATGATCTAGAGGGATAAACTCAAGCAATATGATATAAACCCCATCTTTTTATCCTCGATGGAAACAATACAATACGTGTCGTTTCCCTTTCTGTCACTGGGATCGAGCACCGCAAGATTGAACCCAAAGCTAAGTACTTCTCCCATTGCAAGAAAGATTAATCTAGTAGGCTAAACCAAACTGATATTCGAAGAGACTTGCAAAGATAACTAATCATGCATAAAAGATTTCAGAGAAGAATCAAATATTGTTCATAGATAGACTTGATCATAAACCCACAATTCATCGGATCTCGACAAACACACCGCAAAAAGAGTTACATCGAATAGATCTCCAAGAAGATCGAGGAGAACTTTGTATTGAGATTCAAAGAGAGAGAAGAAGCCATCTAGCTAATAACTATGGACCCGAAGGTCTGAAGTAAACTACTCACACATCATCAGAGGGGCCATGGAGTTGATGTAGAGGCCCTCCGTGATTGATGCCCCCTCTGACGGAGCTCCAGAAAAGGCCCCAAGATGGGATCTCTTGGGTCCATAAGGTTGCGGCGGTGAAAATAGGGTTTCGTGGTGCTCCTGGATGTTTTCAGGGTATATGAGTATATATAGGAGGAAGAAGTAGGTCGGTTGAGCCACGAGGGGGAGGGCGCGCCCCCTACCTTGTGGACTCCTCGTTTGTTTCTTGACGTCCCCTCCAAATCCTCTGGATCACGTTTGTTCCAAAAATCACGTTGCCGAAGGTTTCATTCCGTTTGTATTCCTTTTCTGCGAAACACTGAAATAGGAAAAAACAACAATTTGCACTGGGCCTTGGGTTAATAGGTTAGTCCCAAAAATAATATAAAAGTGTAAAATAAATCCCATTAACATCCAAAACAGATAATATAATAGCATGGATCAATCAAAAATTATAGATACGTTGGAGACGTATCAATAAGTAATGAAGAAAGTAATAGCAATAAACTAAACAATCATTATGCTAAGCTAACAGATGGGTCTTTTCCATCACATCATTCTCTAATGATGTGATCCCGTTCGTCAAATGACAACACATGTCTATGGTCAGGAAACTTAACCATCTTTGATTAACGAGCTAGTCAAGTAGAGGCATACTAGGGACACTTTGTTTTGTCTATGTATTCACACGTGTATCAAGTTTCTGGTTAATACAATTCTAGCATGAATAATAAACATTTATCATGATATAAGGGAATATAAATAAAAACTTTATTATTGCCTCTAGGGCATATTTACTTCAATAACTCGCATGCCTAGATATTTAAAGGGCCATTAACCCATCTAGTTGTTAAACAGAATGGCAAATTGGTCCAAATTCTGACCATCATCCAAAGCCATCAATACTCCACTCTTCTAGAAATTGTTCTTCAATCCAGACATCATCTCAAACAAATATAAAGGGAGTTTCGAAATCCTAACTCTTCATACTATAAAATTGCAACTCCTTTTATCTATCAAGTGGTCAGCCATCCGAGTGATCAGGCCACTATGTTGAGCTTGATGGACCATTTTATCAAGGCAATCAGAAGCAAGACTCTACCTCACCCCTTTGATGAAGCAACATCCATAATAATTCTCCCCTTAATGTAAGTAATCTAACAATATTTGAGTACTTTGGGCATGATAGGATTGACCCTTTTTGTCATAGCTTGCTTTCAAGTCATGAACAACACTTGAAAAAAAATTGTGCATAGTTGACACCCTTTGACTTTGAGGTGAAGAGTGTACGTGAATATAACACAATTATCACCCAATAATTAATTCTTTCCAAGTCCAGTTTACGCTCATAAAATCCTAGAACGGGAGCATCACCTCTCTCTTAATGATGGTCCAACGGTTCTGAAAGAATTCAATATGGAATCTCATCTAGACCAGGAGCATGACTCTTCTCCATCGAATCTATCACTCTCTTCAACTCCTCTTCAGAAAATATTTTATCCGGTTTAGTTATGTCCTCCTCATTTAATTTCTCTCTATTTTCCCAAATATCATATCTAAGGTAGCATGCAAAACCTGTCGCGGGGCAAAATAAATCTTTGTAAAAATCAGTTGGATGTCGTAAGTCTAGGGTTCCCTGAATAATCTCTTCTTTTTTCAAGCTGAAAGCACCCTTTTTCTGCTTCCATTTGCCACCCTCTGGAAGAATTCAACATTTATACCTTCTTTAAGCAACCAATCCTTCCTGGATCTCTGATGCCAATATTCTTCCTCTGCCTCATACAACCTCATGAAAAATATTTCTTTTGACGAAGCAACATTAAATCTAAACTCATTCTTATTAGGTGATGAGTTATCATCGTGTCTAACAATAAAGGATTGTGGTCAGAAATTTCTCTAGGAAGTTTATGAACAATAGCAAGTGGAAAAGCAAGCTCCCCGACTTTGCTAACCAAAATTTTGTCTAATTTCTAGATGATTAGTTCTTATTCCTTTTATTTCCTTTGAGTTATTTATCGCTGGAATCAAGAAATCCTATGTAAATAAATAAAAAGATGATCTCCACTAAGCTAATATGTCACATCAACATACAATCATCCATAAAAAAAGACCCATGCAATCATGCATGGGAAAATTATTTCCATTCTATTATGTTACTTATATTCAATAAATATTTACAACTATACAATGATACAACAAAATAAATCATATGTGTGTGTATTCAATTTCAGCTCTCATATATGCAATGGCAATATTCATCAATCATAGAATGAAATCAAATTGAAATATATTGTAAGCAATTCCCTCACCAACATGCGAGGTATCAACAAGTTTCTGAAATTTTGGCGCTTTTGATGGGTGTCAAAATAGTTTGTGCCTCGAACTTTTGGCCCAGATTCTAAGATAATTCCAGTTTTCGTGTTTTGTATAGGGGTTGAATGCACCAGACATGTCGAAGATACGACAAGGGACGCCTATGCGGAAAAGGGGAATAGGATGCATGAGTTCTTCGTCCAGTTGGACACCATAGCCACTGTCGCTAAGTCTACCATGGCCATGACGAAGGGCAAGGCCAATGAGGTCACCGTAATTTCCTTCGATAAGGACGAGTATTTTAATTATGCACTGTGAGAAATGTTTTTGTTTTAATTGCATACTAAACAAAGTTGGCCGACGGGATGTGGTGTGGGTTGAGTGGGACGGGCTGTGGGCTCATCTCGGTTTTTATAGGGTTCCTGAACCCTTACTAGTGATGGGCTTCCTTATATCCTTCGCTGGTATATTTTTGTAGAACTGGCGTTGTATCAGTGATGGGGCCATAACGGTGTTTTTCCCTGTCACTCATTAGCTTTCTTACAGTAGTTATATGGAGCACCATGTGACACACCCCTTAAATGTTTTAGAGTTGCATCCTAGTCTACATCTCCACCTCAAAGATCCATCTACATTCTACAACATATTACTGAAATTTGGAATCTTCCATTGGAATATATCTTAGTATTATTAACAAGCTTTATACAGAGGTAAAAGGAGCATTAATATATATTTGCAAGGGATAAGTATGTGCGATATAAACCCTCCTCACAATAAGAAACCATAACTTGACGTACATAGAGTGCTCACCAGTCATGCACTTTGAATCTAATTTTGGCATTCCTAAATGGCATCCAAGATTAATTAGCACAAGCCCACTCTTATCTAAATGCAATTAATGTATTTGTTCCAAGTTTGGTAACTAATTAATTTGTCCTTATCATCGTGTGTGTTTTAATGGTACACATCCTCTATAAAAGACTCCATTTGCATGTCCCAAACACATACGAATTCGTAGAGCAACATATAGTCCAAACTCCCAAGTGTTGTAAGAACAAAAGAAATGAGGATCACACAAATTCTACTCTTGGGTAAGATTAATATGTGAGCATAATACTATACATATTACATGCGGCAATTACCCTATCCTGACCATTTTTTTTCCTTTCGGTGTCTATAGACATGGCAACCATTGAGGGGAAAGTGCATTGCGGCCCTGAGATTGGAACGGGCCCGTTGCCGTGTGATCGCGCGAATTGCACGACATGGTGTAGGAACAATGGTGGCAAGAACGTTGAGTGTGTTCCTGGAGGATGCAGGTGTGTAGCATGCTGGAAAGAGCCCCCCAGCTCGCCATTATCAAGCTAGGGCCAGAAAGGCACACAAGGGTCTGGGAATAGTATTGTAAGATACCTTTTGCCTGAAATAAGGCAAGTGATGTTGAGTCTTTTTTTTGTGGGTGAGTGATGTTGAGTCTTGAGTAGACAAGTTTCGTGAAGATCCGTTTATCCATGGAAAACAATGGGATATACCCTTATACAATAAAGGTCCTGACTAACTCGCTCTTCATCCATATAGGGGTGTTGCGACTCAAACTTTCTCAAGTGACCTTGCCTTGTTGTTGTCCCTTAAAACTATCCTTTTGATTTAGAAAGTATTCCAGAATTTCATTAAATCTTCTGTAAATTGAAAAATGTTCATGATTTTCGATAATGTTGAAAAATACATAAATGTTCTTATATATTTTTTTAAAAAAATCGTGAGTTTATTTATTAATTAATTTGAAATGCGCATCAATTTTTTTCTTAGTTTAATTGATTTTTTTGGAACTCCCAAAAATATTCACAGCCTTTAAAATTTTCATGAATTAGAAAATGTTCAAAAGCATAAAAATATGCTCAAGGATTCAAAAATGCATAGTAATTTAAAATTTTCACTATTTTTCAAATATTTGTAAATTTATAAAAAAAACTGTATTGAATTATTCAGGAATTTTAATAAAATAGTACATGAACTTTACAAAGTTGAAAAATATTAAAAAAATGCTCATTAGTATAATGAATGTTTTAGATTATTTTTTAAAATCATATATTTCGTAAAATATTGATGAATTCTAAATTTGTTCATGATTTAAATAGAATATATTTCAATTTTGAAAAGGAAAAAATGGTAAAAATAAGCAAATAAAAATAGGGGTATATGAAAAAGGAAAAAAAGATAAAACAAAAACTACTATACCACTAAAAATCGCCATCCAAAAACCTGAATTTTTTTTGTTCCTCTCGCCTCCTATTGGGCCAGGCCCATAGCACGACTTTCTTACGCACGAGCACCTGATATTTTTGCACGATTCCTGAGAGCAACTAGTTGACGAGCACTCCTTCAAGAGCCTCACAATGATCGCTTGGCGATGGGTTGAGAGCGTGTCACTTGTCGTGCTCTCAGCCACTGCCACATGTCGTGTTCTGGGCACTCACTCTGGATTTTTTTTCGCACGCGTTTTTGACTTTTTAAACTGTTTTTTTTTTACTTTTTGGTTTTCCACTGGTCTTCCTCAGCTTTTGGAAAAAAAATCAAAAAAATTCTGAAAAAACATATTTCTTTCTCCCGCAAGAGGCACGGCATGGTTTTGCCCATGCCTCTCAGAAAACGGGGAAAATATGTTTTCTTTTTTTTTCTTTCATGAGAGGCACAAATTTGTTTCCCGAGAGGCATGGCCGTGCCTCTCGAAACAGAAAAAAGTGTGATTTTTGTTTTTTTTCTTCCTATCGCGAGAGGCACGGTTTTGCTTCAGCGAGAGACACAGTTGTGCTTTCGCAAGAGGTATAGCCGTGCCTCTCAAAAACGAAAAAAAAAACACATTTCTGTTTTTTCTTCCTTCCACGAGAGGTACGATTTTACTTCCGTGAGAGGCACCGTTGTGCTTTAGCGAGAGACGCGGCCGTGCCGCTCAGAACAAAAAAAATGTGTTTTCTGTTTTTTCCGCAAGAGGCATGGTTTTGCTTTAGCGAGAGGCACGGTCATGCTTCTTTCGGAAAGGGAAAAAATATGCTCCCGGTTCGGTTTTTTCGTCTGGCTTTTTTTTTAAAAAAAAGCTCATCAAAACCTGTCAACATTGAATTTAGTTTTGAAGATCACGATGCGAGGAATCCAACGTGAAAACGGTTCAAGATTTGGATGCATGGTTTAAGAGATAAAATATTTCAAATAAACGGATGTACGAAAAAAAAAGAATACTCCCCGGTTGCGACCAATGGCGCGCATGCATTATGCATTGCGTCATTTGTCATAATCTGAGAAGGTAGGAATGATTTGTAAAGGAATATTTTTTAATTAGTGATTTCGACAATTCCCCTCATATTTAGTGCATAGGACGCCTTATAGCGACTAAACGCGCAGGGCAACTCTCCCTCATCTACTACCCCTATAAAAGAAAGAGAGAGCGGAGAACCAAACAATCAGATCCATCCATTAGCGAGATTTAATGGTCCTTAATCCTCCCATGTTTAACGCTACAAACCACACATTAAGCCACCACTAATCCATCCATCGCTAAGCCCGCCGTTCCAAAAAAAACTGACACAACCCACGCACGCACGCACGCCCCCTCCTACCCCTCCTCCTCACATCGCGTCGCGTCGCACGTCGCCTCCTACTCCTCCCCCGCCTCACGCCGTCGCCCCGCTGCCGCTCCGTCCTCCCGCGGCCCGGGTCGCTCTCATCCCTCAAGCAGCGTTGACGGCGGGATGCAGCGGGCTGGGCCTGCATCGGCGGTGCTGGTGTCCATCTCCTTCGTCGAGCGGCGGCGGCGCAGCAGGACGCAGTGGCCTGACCTGGATCGGCGGCAGCGCGGGACCTAGCAGGCTCGGCCTGCGTTGGCGGCGGCGGGGTCCATCTCCTCCGTCGAGCAGCGGTGGCAGCGCGGCCTGCATCGGCGGCAGCAGCGGCAAGGTCCATCTCCCCCCCTTAAGCTATGGCGGCTTGAGACACAGCGGGCTCGGCCGCGAAGGTGGATTTCTCCAACGGGGCATTCGATTCCTGGCCTCTGTTCGTCGACCTCGCTCTACGGTGAGACGCATTGCGTAGCCTCTGCCCTCTAGCACCATGGCAGCATGCTGTGTGAACGCCCCCAGGGAGGCACACTGGTAGGGGCTGCACCATGTAGCGTGTGGATGCCCACCAAATGTTCGATGAGTTCCCCTAATTGATCTCTCTATATAGCTAGCCCTCTCTATTTCAGTCTCTCACTGCTCTCCATGCCTTGTGTCATCCATATATGATCTTATTTTGTTTCAGTTTTTTGCTAGATTTAACACTGACATTTGTTTAAATCATATCCATGTGGAACCATTAAAATGGAGCACATAAAGCTGCAGAGGCAACAACTTCAAAGGAATCAGCACGGTGATGTGTTTCTATATGTTCAGTGTGACTAGAAAGTAGAAACCAACATGCTGACTGCTAAACCATATGCACAGGATCATAGAAAATTATTATCCTATATGCACAGGATCGTATAAAATTATTATTAATGTCTACATTGGAAAGGATCCAAACTCTAAACAAGTGATTGGTGAACATTTTTTATCTAGGTTCAGAAGTTGATAAGCCATTACAGTTCTTTCATTGTGCAGGCAACCTCAGGTACGATGAGATGGTTTTCTTTTGCTTCTATCGTCACATTGCTGAATACGATTTTGAATCTTAACTGCACTTGACTGCACCTTCTATCTCGATCTGCTTGACAACTTATAATTTGCACAAGCATTCCCCTGCATAGTTTGTCCTTGATCTGAAAGAACAATTCCTGATGATATATTCCAAATCAAGTCATTGCCTGGATCCTATGAACAATATGTACAGTCACACTTTCGTTATCCATTTACCATCAAGTAAGTTTTCACTATGTTTTGTTTCAGTTCCGTTTCAGAATCCCTAAGCCATATAGATTGCAGAGCTAAGCTAGATGATGGACATCTTCACTAATAAGCAGGTCTGCTTACCACATTCCTCTTGTTTTCTACAGTTGACGACTTCAAATTATTCAAGAGTTCGCGACGCACAAGGCTGTAAGGTTTCCGCACTTGCATCCATAGAAATCTGGGTGTTGGTAAATTCTGTTTTGGATGGATTTTGAAGGGAACTTTGTTTTTATCGAGGACCAGACAATACTAAGAGACTAACAAGAATACAATAAATTACTGGATCATTCATAGTTCCCTAGCCTAGAATAGAACCTGTTGTGGTAACTATCTTGGGGCTCTAGAAATAATTCCTCTGAAACTGAATCATTCAGTCATACCTTCACTTTAGTAAATAATGGCTCTGGATACTGGGATCTCTCATCTTGGATTTTTTATATACTGCATTGCAAAACCAGAAGCTCAAGCTAGGTTAGGCTAGGCTAGGCTCACAAAATAATGATGACGATTACTTAGCTAAAATCCTAAGATCTGGAATTCCCAACCCATTTGATCTAGCTGGCAGCAAGAATAATGAACAGAAATCATTATGCCCGACTGTGTCGTGAATATGCCTAATCAAGTACCATATGGATATGATTTCATTGTGTTTGCCTTGTGAAATGGATGCAGATGTGGTCATCGAAGTTTGATCCGGTCGCGGACAGATGCGTCGAGCTGCATATTTAACCAGGTATATTTAATCATTTTGAACAGTTATTTAACCGGTGCTAATACAAATAAATACCTGCAGCAACATTTCAACCAGATAGCTCATCTATTTGTATTGGACCAGAAGTGGGTTTGGATTAATAGTTGATACTATATTGCTAATATTAGGAGCACTCATATTTCAGAATTTTGGTTAAATTGGTTGTGTATTGTATAGCTGATATTGATATGTTGCACAGTATTCAAGCCCATTGATATATTGCAGCCATATATTTCCTATTTCTTGGTGAATCAGGATTGCAGTTGATATCCCAGTGGTAAGAGTTCAAGTGCGAGTCCATCGTGATATGAACTTCCATCCCTATTTTCTGTTTTTTGGTGAATATATATTGTTGATTTCAGTTTTTGTAATGGTTATTTAAGTGGATATGATAAATCAATAATTACGTAGAATGGAAATGCAATGGGCAGGAAAATATATGAGAAGAATCAAGAAAATATATGTCGGGCTCTGTATTTGAAACATAGTTTTAAATAGCCGGCTCTAGCTCCGATATAGCCTTTTCAGCAAGGTGCCGCTAAATGGTCGCCTTCACAAATAGCCCGCTATAGCTCCGCTATAGCTGATTTGGAGTCTTGCCGCTATTTTCCATAGCCCGCTATGTAAAACATTGTTTTGAAATGGAACGAAACTATACATATTGTTGTCCAGACATACTATGCAATCAAATTGGTAGAACCCATGTGCCCTGTTGTGATTTTAGTTACTTTCAGGTTTCAATATTTTTCAAGTGATTTTGATCCCTTGTCCAATGTGTATATGTCTGCAAAGCTTGAGTGTAAGTGGCCAATGGTCAGATCCAAGGTGTCATTCATTGCATGACACCACCAGACTGGGGAGTTCATGGGGCAGCTCTACGATGCATTTTTCTTCTTCTTCTGAAGCTTGTGTTAAGTTCGTTGTTTGATTAGCTAATTATAGGAAACAGTTTATGCCCTGATATATCAAAATGCATGACAATTCTTTCCTATTTGATAAATTTATAATCAGTTGGTTGGAGATAATCCTATCAAAAACCCTGGCCTACACCACCCGCATTAGAGAGCACTGTGATTCCATGTTTGTTGTTTGCTTTGTGTTCATCCATTTGATGCTTTCTACATTTGTTTAACAGTTTCTTCTTGCAGATTAAGATAAGTGTTTACATCCAAGGGTTGCGACTGCATCTCCTTGAAGAATTGTCAATTTCATGTGACATATTATCTTCAAAATGTTCTGTATGTGCTAGGGTTGGCATGCTGTTGGAAATTGAAATAAAGGGTCTTGATATTGTGCCGTCTGTTCTATTTGATCCCGAAAAAAATGTGTTAGCATATTGTTACAAAGTTAATTTATGGGATATGATAAGGAACTGATGTAAGGCATACAAATATGCATCTTGCATTTTATTATCCTTGTGTGAAAAAATAGTCCATGCCAACTTGACAACATCAACTGGTTTGTATGCTAAATATCTTTGTGATATAATGAATGGACATGCTAACTGGTAGTTATGGGAACGCCGTGACATGTATGGCGGCAGGGAAGGATAAATTGAAAGCTTGCAGATTGTATGCCTGGATGAGAGTGCGGAGTATCGCTGACTCTACATTGTGTAAATTTTTTTGTATCCATGGTAGTAGAGAAGGATTGGGTCCTTGCCCTTAATGCATGGATGAGCGGGTTTGGAGGATAAAACATTGTACAATCGTAATTTGTTGTGTATCTGAGTCCTCAATTTTATACGACTATTCTATTGTATTTTCATTGGTAATTTTGTTGTTATCACATGTGTCTTATTTGCCTCTTTACATTTTTCTATAATATACTTTACATTTTTAGTGCATGTGATATGGCAAACAAGTATTGTGGCGGTTTATATGATATCGAAAAGCGTATTTTTGAGAGCTCACATATGTTGTGTTTGATCCTGATCCAGTACCCAATATAAGCATCTTAAGTTAAATTCATATTTTATTGTATGACCAAAGGATAAATCTTATGGTTTAGGCAAGTTTGTGAAGTAATAGATCCAGTCAAGATTTAAACTCGGAGAGTGCTTGGATGTACTCCAAAATCATTGCACATGCTCGGTTGTAGATATATGCGGTGAGCTTTAGGATTTCAATATTATCGCTTGTGTGCTCAAGTAACCTTTTAGTGCTTAAAACAAAAGAAACTATTGTATCACTCCTGCAATCCACATGAAAGCGAAAGAGAGAAAAAGTCCACCATAATCTTGTCTTCCTATTACTAAATGGATAAAGATAAACGATCATTTTCAGTATGAAATGTACAACTCCCAACTTGTATGTTACTTGCTCATCATGCTGAATGGTGTTTACCTTGTACATACTGGAATTGCATGCAAAACAAAGTGACAGATGGTCTACAATAAATGATCTGGTTGAATTCATCTCCAGGGTAAAAGAAGTCAACCAGCGTGAATGTCGTTTGGTTGGAAATATTATTGCCTTGAAAATGTTGGAGTGCATTCTTCACATCTGACGTTGCGAAACTCAACATTGATATTGCCTGGTAAAGCATGTCATTGTAAATTCTTGTGGGGAGAAAGGTATAACTTGCAATTTGCTATATTGTCCCCAAAATACATGAGGTTCAGACATATAATTATCTATTTCTGTAGTTTGTGATCAACAAAATGCTCAGAGTTTTTGAAATACCAACAATGATCTCTATTTATAGAGATAAATAATAATAAAAAATCACATTCAACAACTTTAAACCTAACTCTCAATAGTTGTAAGTGCTTGAAAATGTGATCTCGGACCTCCCATGCTAACTTAGAAAGAATTGTACCATGTCATCTGATGAATGTTTTGTTTTTTGTTGTTATTTTCTTACACTAGCATGGCGAACTATAGGCATGTGGTAGTATGCATGAGACATGCTGGCAAGATGTATTTCATTGAGAGTAGATGTTTCTATGAAAAATGCATTAGCTGAGACGTGCGTTGCACGTGCAAGCTTACTAGTGCTCGTAGAGAGTCGGCCCATTTAGTCGTTTTATTCACCTGTTAAAGCGTGAGGCTTGAGCTGAGTCCCCTCGCCCACCCAAAAAAACTCTAAATAGCCGGCTACTCCAGACATTTTAAGACAAAACATGAAATAAAAATACTTCAAACTTCAAAACATGTTCACAGACTCAAAAAATGTTCAAGAATGTGAAAAATGTCCATGCTTTCAAAAAAACTTCATGAATTCACAAGTTTTATAAAAAGGTTCATAGGCTAAAAAAATAAAAAATAAAAGAAATGGAAGGAAAAAAGGAAAGATGAAAAAATAGAAGAAAAAAATAAAGGAAAAAAGAATAAACCGGTTCAAGGAAAGTTCTAGATCCTTCCCAAAACCGATGGGAGGAAAAACCATAACGGTCGGTCCATATGGAGGACAAGGCATGCTGGAGGGTACGCGGTAGGTCGATTTCCAGCAACCTCCGTGTGAAATAGAAAGGGCAGAGATCTGCCCGGCGGACCGGCGCAACGATTGGGCCGATCGCATCCAGGTCATCCAATCTAGCGAACCTCGGCCGTCAGATCTGAGCGGGCTCTTGTTCTTCTTCGTCCCTCCCGCGTCTCCCACCTCCCGTCGCCGCACTCCAAACGTAAAGAATTGCCAGTGCACGACCATGGAACCCCCGCTGACCCTGCCCCTCCTCGCCATGGATGAGCTCTCCGCTGGCCTCGAAGCACGCCTCCGCTCCATTCTCACTCTCGGGGCAGCCACAGTTCCCAGCAAAATGGCATCTCCGGTGATAGCAACGGTTGCAGCAAACAAAAAAAGCCATCACCGCCGTCGACCAAACACCGCGGTGGGTGGATGTAGCCAAAAATACCTTCCGTTCCAGCAAAATTGAATACGGTTGTAGCAAAAACGCCAGGAAAAAACAGAAGATATAGCTTGCATGTCGTGGAGATGGATGTAGCAAAAATTGCCTACGGTTCCAGCAAAATCAAAGGCAAAACTAAAAATCAAAATATGATTGTAGCAAAAATGGTTTATTGTTTCCAGCAAAAATCAGCATGGTAGCAGATTATGGCGTGGGGTGGGTGGTAGCAAAAACATGAGCCGGTTCCTGCAAAATCAAAACATGGTTGTAACAAAAATACACCGTCGTCATCGTCGATTGCAGCTCGGCCACGGCGGACCAGTGATTGCATCACCGTCGTGGTTGCCGGTTGCAAGATATGTGATTGAAACTCTTTCAAACTATGGTTGAAACTTTCGGGTGAACCATTATAGCTTTTTCACTTGAACAGCGTGTGGTTGAAGCTTCATATACTTCGGTTGAAGCTTTCGAATCAAACGGTGGAAGCTTTCAAAATAAATGGTTCTAGCATTGCCTCCATTGTCACGTGCCATGGTTGGTCGTTCGCCATGGCTGGTCGCGCGCCACCGACAGTCACCAGTGTCGCGCACTTCCTCCTGCAACTCTCCCCGTTGTGACTTCTCCGCCCCGTCGTCTTCTCTGCCCCCGTCGTGGCTCGCCCTGCAAGCAAGGGCGCATCATTGCCGACGCACTGCATGTGACGGTGGAGATGGGAGAAAAGGAGCGGTTGCAGAGTTGGAGGGAAGAAGAAAGAAGACTTGGAAAAAACGATTCGAGGAGCGCTCCTATGACGCACGAACGAAGGCGATAGTAACACATTTCCTAAACGGCGCCCGTTGCGCCCGATACAGGCATCCACGCAAACGGGTGCACACCCCCGCAGCACCCCCGCGCCGTCTTGGGCCGGCCTGTTTCTCTTTTTTTCCTATTTAAACTAGAGCAAAAATTAACGTGAATGAATGGTTCCAGCATTGCCTCCATTGTCACGTGCCATGGTTGGTCGTTCGCCATGGCTGGTCGCGCGCCACCGACGGTCACCAGTGTCGCGCACTTCCTCCTGCAACTCTCCCCGTTGTGACTTCTCCGCCCCGTCGTCTTCTCCGCCCCCGCCATGGCTCGCCCTGCAAGCAAGGGTGTATCATTGCCGACGCACTGCATGTGACGGTGGAGATGGGAGAAAAGGAGCGGTTGCAGAGTTGGAGGGAAGAAGAAAGAAGACTTGGAAAAAACGATTCGAGGAGCGCTCCTATGACGCACGAACGAAGGGCGCACACCCCCGCAGCACCCCCGCGCCGTCTTGGGCCGGCCTGTTTCTCATTTTTTTTTTCCTATTGAAACTAGAGCAAAAATTAACATGAGCTAGCGAGGGATCGAACACTGGATCGCTCGATTGAATGTGGAGCACACTCACTACCAGGATAAGAACGCGTCTATGTCCACAAACTTCTTTCTTTTCTTTTTTAATCTTTATCTAGGTCGTTCGCTGGTCAATTTCTGGGCGTTTTTTTCTTCTGTTCCTTTTCATGTTTCTTTTCTTCTTTCCTTAAATGTGAAAACTTTTTATCAAATTCGTGAACTTTTTTCAATTTTGATGAACTTTTTTCAAATTTAATAAACTTTTATCAAAATCGATGAACTTATTTTCAAATTCAATGAACGTTTTTCAAACTCAATGATCTGTTATCAAAATCAATGAACTTATTTTTCAAATTTGATGAACTTTTTTCAAAATCGATGAACTTATTTTCAAATTCAATGAACTTTTTTAAAATTCAATGAATTGTTAACAAAAATTGATGAACTTATTTTTCAAATTTGATGAACTTTTTTCAAATTCGATGGACTTTTTATCAAATTTGTGAACTTTTTTTCAATTTCGATGAACATTTTTCAAATTCAATGAACTTTATCAAAATTGCTGAACTTATTTTCAAATTTGGTGATCTTTTTTTCAAATTCAATGAACTTTTTTTAAAATTCAATGAATAATTTTTTAAAATTAATGAACGATTTTCAAATCCGAGGATTTTTTTCATATTCGATGAACTTTTTCCAAATTCAATGAACATTTTTTCCCAAATTCCATGAATCTTTTTTCCAAGTCGATGAACTTTTTTTCAAAATCGGTGAACTTTTTTCAAAACCGGTGAACATTTTTTCAAAATCGATTAAACTTTCAGTAACGGTTAAGTAGAAGTTTTTCCTAGCTACAGAACATAAGAACGTATTTGGTCTAGTAGTTCTCGTGTCGGACAGAAAGAAGTGTGATCGTGAGATCGAAACCCAGCTTCCGCATTTTCTCACGTCGTGGTTTTCGGTCGAAGTTCACCTGGGCCGGCCCAGTAACGTGCGCTTCGAGCGCCAGACCGCGAAACCGGCGCTTAGGGGAAAATCCTATTCGCCGCTCCCTGCGGCGAACTGTCCACAGGGGCAGCGCAGCGAGCGACAGAAATGGGCCGGCCCACATATAATGCGTCCAAACCGGTTAACCTTCTAGAAGGTTCCCTGAACCGGGTTTTTTCCTGTGTCTTTTTTTCTGGTTCTTTTTCGGCTTTATATTGTTTTTTATTTCTCTTTTTTTCGTTTCTGTTTCTTTTTCATTTTTTGGTTTTTTGTTTTTTGTTTCACTTTCTTTTCCAAGTTTATTTTTCTTTTTCAGAATATGTTCGCAGTTTTACAAAATGTTTATGATTTCCTTTTTTATTTCTTTTTCTTTTCTTCTCTTCCTTTAAAAAATCAAAAAAATTAAATTTTGTTCGTGTTTCCAAAAAATGTTCTCAAAATTCAAAAAATTGTTCTCGTTACACAAAAAAGTACAAAACTTCTGAAATTCAGAAAATGTAATGGATTTCAATTTTTTGTTGACATATTCAAAAAATGTTCGCGCTTTCAAATTTGTTTGGGATTTTTCAAAATTTCTGTCCGTTTCAAAATATGTTCTCAAGATTCAAAAAATGTTCGTGCTTTAAAAACTTGTACGCACTTCCAAATTTGTTCGGAATCTTTCAAAATTTCTCTCCGTTTCAAAATATGTTCTCAAGATTCAAAAAATTCTCGTGCTTTAAAAATTTGTTCACGCTTCCAAATTTGTTCAGGAATTTTAAAAATTGTTAACCGTTTCAAAATTTGTTCTCAAGATTCAAAAAATGTTTGGGAATTGAAAAAAATGTTCCAGCTTTCCAAATTTCCAAATTTGTTCACAAATTCAATATTAGTTCATGTTTTTTAATTTTGTTCACAAATTGAAAAAATGTTCTGGAAGTTTTAAAAATGTAAATATTTTTATTTTTTGTTCAGAAATTCAAGAAATGTTCCTAAGAAGTGCTCGTCGAGTTTATCACATGAGAAAGAGAAACTCCTAAGAAGTTGAGGTAAGACCGTGTGGTTGTGGTGACCCAAGCGAGCGTGCCAAAGATCAACGCCGGCGGCAAGGGCGACGGGTG
Organism: Triticum dicoccoides; assembly: GCF_002162155.2. NCBI lineage: Eukaryota > Viridiplantae > Streptophyta > Magnoliopsida > Poales > Poaceae > Triticum > Triticum dicoccoides. The sequence goes on from NC_041380.1 coordinate 84,739,307, forward strand.
TGGAGGTGGAGGCGCCGGCGTGCACGGGGTAGAGCTCATCGAGACTGTCACATCGGTGAAGGACCATCCGGGTACGGGCGTCTGTCACAGAAAAGCCAACACCATCAAATTCAACAGTAAGTGGGTTCTCACGAGTAAGACGACGAACGGAAACTAGGTTCGTGACTAAATCAGGTGAAACAAGGACATTAGACATAGTGATGGGTGTGGAAGTGGAGGAAAAGTTAGTGCTACCGATATGAGTAATAGGTAAGGAGGAGCTGTTGCCGACAGTAATACGAGTGGGTGTGTGAACGGGAGTGGATGAGGTTAGGTTACTGGGATGAGCTGCCATGTGCGCAGTAGCACCTGAGTCCATGTACCAGTCGCCTCCAACGACAGAGCTACTCGGCGACGGCGCGGAGTGCTGGGCAGCGAGGAGGGTGGGGTCCCATGGCACAGGAACCAGCGGCGATGGAAGGCCCCCATAGGACGGCATCGGGACGGGCGGGCCATAACCACCGAGAGGCCGCGACGCAAGGAGGGCGCCGTAGCCGGCGCTAGTCGGCTGGAAGGGCGCGCCGAGGAACGCCTGGTGGCCAGCGGTGAAAGCCTGCTGATAGTGCGCCCCCCCCCTCCGGCGTCCTGGGCCCACTGCTGCTGCAGGCGGCGGCGACCGCCGCCACGCCGGTTGCGTCAGCCCCCTCCCCCGTGCAGGTGCTGCGGGGAAGGCGCTGGTGGCGACAACGGGTAACACCCGGCGGGTGCGGGAGGACGTGACTACATCAACGTGGTCGGTAGAGCGGTTCCACCGCAGATGGTGAAGTAGCCCGAAGAGTCCATAGAAGGCGTCAGAAGCGACGGGAAGAGGAAGGGGGCGGCGCGCGCGGGGAGGCGCGGCGCGGCGGCGGCGGTGGTGGGGAGTGGCGGCGGCGGCGCGCGCTCAGGAAGGCGCGGCGCAG
>NC_041380.1:84740680-84745017 GCF_002162155.2 Triticum dicoccoides
CGCAGCGGTGGCAGTGGTGGGGAGCGGCGGCGGCGACGGCGCATGCAGGGAGGCACGGCACGGCAGTGGCGGCGGTGGGGAACGGCGGCGGCGGCACGCACGGGGAGGAGCTGCACGACGGCGGTGGGGGAGGGGGGAGCGGCGCCGGCGTGCAAGGAAGCGCTGCGCGGCGGTTTTGTGAGGAGGTGGTAGCGGCTGCAGTGAGAAGGCACGGCGGCTGAGGAAAGCGGCAGATGCACGCGGCGGCAGAAAAAGGCAGCAGCGCGGGTGGAAGAGTGATGGGGCGACGCGCGGGTTATGAGAGCGCTGCGGCTGGCTAGCGACGGCTGCTGCGGACGCGAGGCAGCGATGCGATGGAAAAGCAAGAGCGGCGGCGTGCGATGGAAAACTAGCTAGCGATGGAAAGCTAGCTAGCCAATGGTCAACGCGGTCACGGCGTGACGAGCGGAGAACTGGCACGGGGCACGCAGGGTGCAGAAGCAAGGATGGGGTGCAGCGGCGGTAGCGGCGGCGGCGCAGGGAGGCGCGGCGGCTGACCCTAGTGTTAGACCGGAAAGGATGATATCATGTAGACAGATGATTTGCAATGCAATGATTGATTGGGGTGCTGGTACACGCATATATAATACAAAGGAAGACTTCTATCTTAACTATACAAGTTTAGGAGGTGGGCCACAATTCCAATATACATACAGTACAAAATACATACTCAACAACATCTAACCTAGACACCGCGAGCAAGAGAAAGGAGAGATGTCAACCTGGCCACCAACATCACCCGGGTTCTTTCGCCTCCGTCGGCTGCTCCAGCAGCGCGAAGGGAGGGGAACTCCGTGATCTCGTCCCGCGTCCATCTAGCAGTCTAGGTTTTCTTAATTAGGGTCTTTGGTTGTCCATGGCTTTAGTTCTAACGATGGCGATGGCGACGGAGAATAAGGTTCCTCCCGATCCTTCTTGAATACGAGGGATCTCACTGTTGTTGGTGTTTGATCTGGGACATAGTGTCCGCGTTGTCTGGATTCTTTCATGTCTGGGGAGGGGGTGCTTTGTGTGTATTGTTCATGGCACTGGGATGAAGACGTGGAGTTTAGTTGTGGCAACGAGCATGGCTCATCACTTGTGTAGTTGTGTTTTCGACAGATCTTGTTGGACTGGTTGGTTTTGGTCTCTAGTGGATCTTCTTGGATCCGGTGAACGCTCATAATCTTTGAAGTATTTGCAGACCCTTCTCAACTTTTTTTTATCCGGAGCTATGACTTTCTATGCAGCCAGCAGCGTTTTCTGGTCTACATCCCGACTTCCTGGACAATGCATCTATGAGCCTTTGGGTTTAAACAAGTGTGCTCCGTCGGGGGGACATAGTTGGCAACGAGCTTTGCACATTGTGTGGCGCTAGTAGATGCGAAGAAGACTTGGGACACCCGAAGATTTGAATGTATTTCATTTTTCTACAAGTGTGTATTTTTAGGACATGTGATACTTAGCACTCCGTTCATAATTTTTAATAGTCATTTTTAACTTTATTAGAAAAAATACCAACATGCAAAACACAAAAATAAATAAATTAATTAAAATACGTTTTATGATTAGGTTTAACCAATTTAATTTATGGATATCGATATATTTCACTATAAATTTGATTAAAGTTTGAAAATGTTTAATTTTTTGAAAAACTAATACTCTCTCGCTCCTTTACAGTCTGCATTATAAATGGGTTGGTTTGACCCGGCCCGGCCCGGCCTGGGTTATAGGGGCCAGGCACGCTAAGTACACGGGTCATGCTGGGTTGGCACGCGTGTTGTCCTTCCTGGCGCGAACACGGTCCCCTCTTACACAGGTCGGCACGGGCGACCCGTTTAGCCTGCTGGTCCGCGTAGAATTCAGCCTATAGAGCTGATGTGGACCTATATTCAGCCTATCAGGATGTATAAATAAAATAAAATAAAGTAACAACTAAACGGGCCGTGTTGTGCCTGCACTCGTGCCCACCTCACGGCCCTAGGCGCGCCACATACCAGCACGGCCTGATTATAAAGTGTCGGGCCAGGCCCACAACGGGCCAGGCACACGGGCTATTGGGCCGGCACGCTAGGTTTGTTTTTATGTACTACGAGTACTAAAGAAAACCTTGCCTAAAACCTTCCCTAAAAAAACTCCTACCTAAAACCCTTTTTCCTAGAAAAGGGCAAAAAGGTCAACCCGCCGGCTACTGCTGCTGCGAACCAGACAGGCTTTTTCCCACCCCCACGGCTGGCGGCTCGCTTGCATCACACCCGAGCCGCCTCCCAAAAGCGCCGCAAATCCGTCCCAGCAGTGCGGCGTCCATGGCTGCCGCGGCGGCTGCTGCAGGGGACTCCGGCGAGCAGCTGCTGCTCCACCTCGAGCTCGCCTTCCTCGCCCTGGAGCCCCCCGCCTGCGTCCTCACCCTCGCCAGGTACATCCCACACTAATCCCTTGTAGGTAGCACATCCTACTAGCACTATCAAACTTCCAGTCCCACCTATGCGTTAGAGGGCGTTAGTAATCAGAGCCTCGATTGGCGATTGCCGCTGCTGGTTTAGGGGCTTGCTGCTCCTAATTCGGCCGTTTTGGCGCATGCGCCATGCTCTGCCTCTGTGCAGTAGCCTAGTAGTAGTAGAGGTAAGATTACACGGCAAACACATGCAACAGTGTGGGTTGATTCTCAGGAGAATGCATGTCAGAAAGCTTTTCTGGCATGTCTTTTGTCGATTTCTTTTTAATCTCTTCTTACTACTGTTTTTATGCTTTTTCTTCTGTAACACTAACATGTAGTTGTATGGTTTCGGGGTTCTACCGAAATACTAGCTTTCTAGAACACGGTTTCCAGCACCTGTTAAATTTCACACAAAGATATGAAAATGCGTCGACCGATTCATATGGATGTAAATGTACTAATAAGTTCAAATGAGACATAGTACTTAATTTTTTTCCTTTTTGATTTTTTTTAGAAAATCACGGTGATATTTATTTACTTCTATATTTGGTTTATGCAGAAAGGCTGGTGGAGGTTCTGTCACGCCACACGTTCAAAATTTTATTTTGGAGAACTGTATTGGCACTAATGTAAAACGCCTTTCACTATTACATACCACAAAACTTATGCACTAAAATAACCATGATATACATTAAAAATTTATATGAAAAAAGTAGAATTGAAATTTAATTCAGTTGAGGCTGCACTACAGTGATGCGCTGTAATAGTTTTTTTTTTTTGTTATTGGTCAGTTTTTCTTCCTGTTGCTAGTCTAAAGCATTGTGTACTCACACAGGTAGGGGGAGGTCCAGACTGTACATATGTAAAAACTATTCTTAAAAAGGTTATAGCTGAGGTGGAATCATCATCAGATATTGTGATTGATGAACTCTATGAGGAATTTGGCCGTTGTATGTCGTCAAGAGCGGTATGTGGACCTCATTGTGTAGTGCATCTCAATAATCGAGTATTGACATGACATACTGAAGTAGTCCATTTTGCGGTTTGTGCGCAGAATAACTCAGAGCTTAGTATGGCCAAGATCTATAAGGAGATATCTTTTCTTTCTCCTGCATGTAAGTTATTAATTTTTAACATTCCAAAGTTGCACAGGTAATTAATTATAACAGTTTAGTAATAAATTTGTTTATGTAGATGACAACGTATCCTCGAATCCAGTAAGCTTGGTTGCTCGACTATTATGTTCTACTAACATGCTCGAAGGGGATACAGGGTACGATGGCTCTACATACTGAAATTCATGTATTCACTGTTACGCTACTTTCATATTATATGATTTATTCATGTCAGTGGGCATTTTATTCTTCCAGGTGCTGTCTTTGGCCATCAAGTTTATTCTTATCTGAGTTCATTCTTTCATTCCCACACCTTTTCGCCAAAAAATGCTGCTTTGAGGTAAAATTGTTGTAGTTTTGACTTTGAATAAGATTTACATTAAAAAATAATTAAACTCAAGCATATTTATGGAACAATGTAAATTTATTCACTGATATGCATATTATGGAGAGGATTAGCAAGTTAAGGCTGTGAGCTCTTGCCCTTTGTAGATAATTACTCCCTCCTTTCCAAATATTTGTCTTTCTAGAGATTTCAACAAGTGACTACATACGGAACAAAATGAGTGAATCTACACTCTAAAATATGTCTATATACATCCGTATGTGGTAGTCCATTTGAAATCTCTAAAAAGACAAATATTTAGGAACAGAGGGAGTACTATCAAAGCTCGATTTGCACATTTTTAAGTATGTTTTCTTGCATCCAAGTATTGTTGTATTAAGTGTGCTTGTGGCTGTGTACGTGTTGTTACTGCCTTTTGCAA
>NC_041380.1:84745299-84779972 GCF_002162155.2 Triticum dicoccoides
AAAACAAATTTGAACATGTGTTAGTCAGTTGCATCTTCAACAAGTCAATCCTTTTATTGCTTCCATGTTTTTGTTCAGTTTTTGCTTGAGCAATTAGATAGGCTGCAGTGGGGGCTTTTCGTTGTTAAATTTAGCATATTTTTATATGCCTGAAATAGTGACATACTTAGACGTTCGGCCATAAAAAAAAACTAAAGAATGAGTGCTATTGACAAATTTAATATGTGATTGTTTTTCTTATGTTTCCATGATAAGCAGCTAGGTTCTGGTGTTGGTTTGGTTGGTGTATGTCTTAACCATGTTGGTGCTTCCAAGGTATGATCCTATAATGACAGTCTTCGTTCAAGTAAATGGTTATTTTTCTGCAAAACATGGTCGTCATAAAAATTTCTTGTCTTTCCCGATGAAAAGGGTGAAGTAAATATACTAACATAATTAATCCTTCAAATTTAAATTTCACAACAATTTGATAACCTAAGCTATGGGTGATTTATGCCATGAACTATCCATGCAACAAAGTTCATAAACTTCTTCCAAGGTGAAACACTGATAGGAAAAGCAACACATGTAATACAAAATGTGTGTGATTATGCAGGTTATTCTTACTGATGGTGATGCATCTACACTAACAAACATGAAGGCAAACATGGAAATGAATAACTTATACATTGAGGATTTTCAACTAGTAAAAGAAAGCAAGAATAAGGTTTGTTCGATTTCTTAAGTTAATATCAGATTGGTCTCAGTACATTTCTGTTTGTAAATATAATATGATTTTAGCATTCCGGTTGGTGTAGCATATAGATAGCGCTACCTCAGATACATTTGGTAGATAATGTATGCATGATTATATGCATAATGTCTTCTGTTAATCAAGAGTGGCACCATTATCCCGCTTGGTGGTACTTACCCACAAGACCACAGCTTTGGATGAATGCTTTTTTGCCTAAACTTTAATCTTACTATAACCCTGGCATGTAGGTAGAGTGCAAATATCTTTCCTGGGAAGAAGCGTGTGAAAGCGATTTAAGAGACTACCAGAGAGACATAGTGTGAGTATTGTATATTCTTTTTGTGTTGTTATCCTTTGATTATTATTATTATTTTGTTAAGCCGTTGGTTTCTAAAACTAATTTCAAACTTAAGCACTACTCTAAGAACCTTATTGCGTCTGTTAGAGAATGAGTACCCTACTTCCGAAGTGGATAACAGCACATTTTCCTGCTGTTCATGCTTCTGCGTATCATTTACCCTCTGTCTCTTGCCAGTCTTGGTGCAGACATTATATACAACCCGTCCTGCGTGCCCCACCTGGTACGAGTACTTTGTATGCTACTTAGAGGTGATGATGGACGACGTGAAAGTGTCAATGCGGCAACCAACGGAGAAATTGGTGACGAAGTATCTGGGACCACTGCAGCCGGAGGTCCTGTGGCCTATATCGCCACGGTTATTCGGAATGCAGACACTTTCAATTGCTTTGCCAAGGCGGCTGCTGATGCCAAGTTGTCTGTTGTCGACATTACCAGCAGCGCGGCTCCGTCCAGTTTTCTTCCTTACATGATCTCATATGATAGATCGAGCGTGCAACTTCTTAAGATTACGCTATTATCGTAAGTTGCTGGTGAGTGCAGCTCCTGTCATTCTGTTTTGATGTTGCTACTGAAACGTTTATTGCAGAGACATCAATCTTATCGGAATATCAGTCGTTCGTATCAAGTCTGTCCTAAAGTGTTTCCTCTGTGTTCTTTTGTGCTTTGTGTCCATATTCTCGATAAATCGCCGCATTATGTGCATATATACTAGCTATACAGGAAAAGTACTTGAGAAGCATCTATTGCTTTATTGATGATCACTCTTGTTTTTCCACATCGAAATTACTATTTGACTTCCATCCCTTTGTTTGTTGCTAAGCCACCGTCGCATTTGTGGCCTGGCCTGGCATGGGCTTGCCCTGCAGGAAGTACTGAAACAGTACGAGCGCTTGCCGCGGTCGGTGCAGAGGAACCTCGTGGCCCGCGCCTCTGATGGAGACCAGCGTAAGACCCTTGTACACCTGGCTCCAACCGCCAACCTAGTCAACAAATCCATCACACAAACACTAGTTAATTATGTGTGTGACATGTACTAGTAGTTAATAACACAAACTAATGTGACATCTAAATGTTTGCTGGCATGTTGCATGCAGGAGTGTAATCCAATCTCCATTCGGCCATGCGAATCAAATTAACCGAGCTAAGAAAATGATAGGAGAAGGTAGATGATGTTTTCATGTGTCCTGTCATGTAAGTCTATTTGCATGCCAGCCAGAGCATCTCAATGATTCTATTGATGTTACTGCTTTGCAAAAGAGTTGAGTGGGACGATGCTGACCTCCTGGTCGTCATACCAAGGGTACCAACTGGTGGTAGTTGGAAGACCCAGAGCGCCGATGGAGTACCTCGTCGCTGTCAAGGGGACTACCGCATCCGTGTCCCCGCTGCGAAATAAACACGACAACATCAATGTCAATGCCTACGGAAGGTAAGTGAAATGTGCGACCGGCAGCGGCTGATAGATCAACAACAACGCTCAGCTCCCTTGTCTTTCTAAATGGAAACACATGTCCCGTGGGCATCTTCTTTGCATGACAGCAACCTAGCAAGTTGCAAACTTGAGAGCTGCGGACGCGAATTATGTCAGGAAAAGTGATGCCCGGGGTCCAGTTGGATCCTGATTTTGAGCTGACGGGTCAACAGGGGAATGTAATGCATAAATGTGGATAATTCATCTCTACTAGGTGTTAATTCGGATGGGTGACTTCTGAGTGAGTGAGTTCATTCAGTCAAAGCAGTGCATTATCTGCGGTTTCTCTTGTTAACTGGCTGATGATGTCTGATGACTCATCAGTGATGTACATCAGTGCACCTGTTGTCATTCAGTACTGTTTTTTTTCTTCAAAAAGTAGGTAGGTACGTTTTTTCTTCTGAAAAGGAGGTTTAGCACAATATGTGTTATTAACAACGCCAAATTTATATGGAAAAATTATCAACGTCCACAACAACCAATCAATTCAATTAGAATCATCATAGAGCATATGAACGTCATGTATAAAATGGAAGACAACAAAATGTCCAAAAATTCAAGACAAATCTAATCATTGATTCAGATGCATCATGTATAACCCGATGCATACGCGAATGGCATGGGATGTCAACCGATATATTCCTGATGAAGTATCCGCAAATTTCGTCAGAAAGAGGGGTTTACCCTAGCGAAACAGTTGATAAGAGAGCACCCAAGCAAATGTGTAGTATTAATAATAGTAATAATATAATTTATTTACTACTCCCTCCGTTCCGAATTACTTGCCGCACGTATGGATGTATCTAGATGTATTTTAGTTCTAGATACATCTATTTCTGTGACGAGTAATTTGGAACGGAGGGAGTAGTTAAGAAATGCTGGAATGCATTGCTAAACTGAAGCAGGGATGATCTGACCTGAAGACCCAAATCCTTAGGCCAGCTGCAATAAGCTCCCTGTAAATGGGAAGCATGGACCTCGGAGCATCATGCCAGTGGGTATTAATGGTGTCGCTGCACGTCGACCACGTGTAGTTCATAGCGCCGGTGACGTTGGCGTGGAGGGCTGTCTGCACGTCCCGCCGGTTGTAGTACGCCGTCGAGTACCGCTCCGTGCACGGGTCGTACGATCCGGTCAGCCATGGCTGCAGCATATATAAGCACGGCGTTTCGTCACCTCAAAAAGCAGCATGGGGGACAACGACGCACGCACGCACGGAGTCTGGGTCGGGATGCTCACGTAGCGCCCTCTGGACCGCCGTTGCTGGCTCAAGGAGGAGGACGACGAGGTGATGTTGCAGACGGGCGTGTAGAGGCTGTACATGTCGATGTTGCCCTGCTCCGCCGTGGCGACGTCCGTGGCGGCGTCGCACGCCGGCGAGGGGTGGATGAAGGAGTCGTGGAGGCAGGCCTCCCTGAGGCGTTGGTAGGTGTCGTCGGAGACGAGCCCGTGGTTCCACCAGAACTCGAAGGTGCCCACGTAGTCGTGGTAGTCGTCGATGAGGCCGTTGCCGACCATGAAGCCCTTGAAGTTGATGGCCGGGTTGCTCGTCCGGTGGACCAGCTGCGACAGCTCCGGGACGTAGTGCCCCGCGTAGCTCTCGCCGGCGATGTAGACGTCGCGGTACTTGTAGTGCGGGAACCTCTCGAGCCACTTCGCCAGGAAGGCGTACGAGTCGTGCGCCGTCCTGTTGTCGCCGGAGGTGTAGATGTCGGAGGTGGTGTTGGTGTAGGAGAACCCCACGCCGGCCGGCGAGTCCAGGAACAGCACGTTGGCCACTGCAGGTTGTTCACAATTCATTCCCCGCCATTAGAAGCGCGGCAGATAAAACAGTGAGCTGCCGTCGATCAAGCAATAGCGACTGGGCACCTACCTTTGTTCCAGCGGTGCTCGTTGAGGACGAGACCGGCGCCGCGGGGCGTGACGCGGAACGCGCCGAGCTCCTCCGACGCGCCGTACGCGACGGAGGAGCAGCCGGGGCCGCCGTTGAGCCACAGCACGAGCGGCGCCGGCTGGACGTCCTCCGGCGCCTCCTGCAGCAGATAGAACAGCGCCCGTCCGGCGCCCTCGTCCACCGTGATGTACCCGGAGTACATGTCGAAGTCTACCGCCGGCTGCCCGGGCAGCCGGGCTATGCGGTCCGCGGCATGGCCGCTCGGTTCCACGGCGGCAGCTGGCCGGAGGAGGCACGCCAACGCCGCCAGGAGCACCGCCACCGCGGCCACAGCTGGGGGGAGACGACCGGTCATAGTTCTCATCATGCTTACTGAAGAAACTGTGGTACAGTCGCTTGCTTGCTTGCAGAGAAGCGGGAATACGGTGGGAATAAATAGAGGGTTTGATTGACGTCGTTGTTTGGTTTGGACCGCACGCTTTGCTGAAGTTATCTTCTTTTTTTCCTTTTGATGATTGATTGATTTCAGTTTTATCGAGCTAGCGTGACCGCGACGGAGAAAGAAATTAAGGGGAGGACTGTGACATTGTCAATTCGGTTTCCAGACGGTCAGAGGAAAGGGACAATGGAGGATAAGAAACCGCATGGGTTGCCTGGAAGCAAATTCTGGGCAGCTTGTGATTTCGTTTCTAATCATGGGCATGATTGGCGCGTGTAAGATGATATGGGTTTATATGAATATTAGATGCTGGTGATTTTCCATGCGGGGATTTAAAAGACTGGTTTTGGATGGGTTGTGTATGAAAGAAAGGATACGAAATCAAAAGGCTGGTGTCTTTTAATGTAAGAATGTTTCATTATGCATTGTGAGTGGGCACAGAGTATCAGCGTAACTACCACGGAAACAATAGATTAAGGGAAGGATTGTGACATTGTCATTTCGGTCACAAAGACGGTCGAGGGAAAGGACATGGAAGATAAGAAACTGTATCGATTGCCTGAAAGCAATTATATAGGGCTAATAGTGCGTTTCTAATCTTTCTCTTCTACTTTCGTTTCTAATCCTTGGCATGATGGCACGTGAAAAATGACATGGATTTGCATAACCGCTAGTGATTTCCCCGTGCATTGCTATGCGAATTTAAAGAGTAATCTTGGATGAATTACGCATGAAGGAAATTGGTATAAAATTAGAAACTACTCCCTCCGTTCCAAATTACTCGTCACCACAGTTGCAACAATTAAATTGAGGCATACAACCTTTAATAGTAAGTAAATAAATAATCTTCAAGGCACGACATATGTCTAGTAACAAAAAATAGACATGTTTAATGTGGTCAGCATGAGCTGCAAATTAGTGTTAGGCAATGGCATGTTAAATAGTAACTTCATTAATTTGCAGTATTGAACAAAACTTTTGGCGGTTGAAACTTTCTAACTAATCATCCCAAGGTTGCTATGTCAATAGACCATCAAAATGATGTCATCGAGAAAAAATATAACAAGAAATACAAAGTATATTGATCATTAGCTTAATTAACGTTCAGAACAGGCAAAATCTATCTTCCATATACACTGAGCTGCCAGCAAAATTCTGTACAATTTACAAAGTTGCGCATTTTCTATGAGGCCCTCATGAATCATGAAGGTATTTGGCACTTAGTCCTACAGTACTGTACTCCTGAACCAAAAGGTGAATCGAGGTGCGTCAAGTTACAGCAGTGTAGGAACAGCTCATGCAAACCTCAAAGCAGTGATTGCCAGGAGACTTACGGCCCTGAAGAGAATATCGTTCATGCTTCTTTGTATCTTCACGGCAACCTCATCCTCCAACTTTGTGTCAACCGGGCCTCTGAATACACTGGTGATTGTGTCCCGCAATCCATTTACCGCATGGGAGAGCCAGAAGAGCCCAAACCCAACGCCTGTGTGCAGAAGACGGGTGGCGGCAAAAGGAGTCCTCCCGCCGATAGCAACCTTGCACACGACCGACAGAAGAACAGCCAGGCCAGTTCCAGCAATGCCAATTGAGCACTGTGTCAACAGTTCAGTGATCTCAGGGCCTGCTTTCTTCAGTGAGAGAATTGTCGAGCTGCTTCTGTCCTTGTCCAAAAGGATTGAGAAAAAAGCTTCGCTGGCATGGAAATAATTGTTCTGATACATGTCACGTTCATTGATGGTTTTTCCTTTCTGTTTCTTCTTCGATGGAGATTTTGCTTTCACATTTGCATTGCTGAGTATCATAACAGAATCATATTAACATGTGCACATGACCTTGGATACCGTATAAACAAAAGGTGCAATTCGCAATTTGCCATATCACAGTATATAAATTTCAACATGAAATAATTTCCATGTGCATACTCAGGCAATTCAGTAAGGTTCACCTTCCAAGTTCCAAGGAATTGGTCCATGCAATGGTTATCCCGGTAAAGTAAATTAGACAGCTGGGTTACCAAACTATCCATTGTGATACTACTGGTATAGCGACCATGCTATTTGGTATATAACGCAAAACTCACCAGTACATCAAGGTGTATATTTTAAAGTGGATATTCAAACAACGATGGCTTTGTTTCAAATGGTATTTTCTGTTTTCATAGGAAAATCTTAATACAAAATGCTAATTCTTTCTTTTGCACTTTGTGGGTGCATATGGGTCAAGGACTCCGCATTTAGATGCAACTAACATGTCACAATCGGAATTTGGAAGGAATACAAAAATTGTCACACTATATGCCTAACCTATGGTGCAAGTGATTACCAAAGTAGTAAACATCAGGGAGGTATATGCTGTGGTAACCAGCAGGTCAAAGAATAAACATAGCAGCATCAGAGCTAGGCATGGAAGTTACCATAATTGAGTACACCATGAGAACAACAACATAATGAAGTAATACATAACCAAAGAAAGATGCACTACCTTTTTGGAGCATCAACTGCGGTGCTTGCTGATTTTGAATTGGATTGACTACTATTTCGGCCCCTTTTCCTGTTGTGCAAAAAAACAAAATTCTATATCATGTAACTGACAGAAATAAAAATGGTATGCATCCTGATAGAAATGTTATTTGTTAGGATATAAATTATTAACCATAATATTTTGAAGGGGTACAGAAATCAGAAACAATGGATAATTACTTCTAAACAAATCGTTGTCAGGCAGAAGTGCAGCCTCTAGATCCAAGGGTAATATAATACTCGAGAGATAATTTTAACATTGCATGCATTCAGTAGTTTCTACTTCTGTATGGCTATAGTAAATCCCTCTTCTACGATAAGTACATAATAGAGACAGTTTCCTAGTTCAAAAAGATAACATATGTGGCATGCATCCTGCTGAGCAGGAATGATTCCAAATGTCCAGTTACCCACGTGCCAGCATGTGCAGCTGACTAGGAATGATTTAAATACGACAATGTCATGCAAACCGGACGTAACTAATGGGCCAGCTGCAGCAAGTTCACACAGGATACATATGCTATACCAAGTTATACCAACTCTATAACTTTCGCTCAGTAATTGAATACGCCAATAGTGACAAAATAAAATGATAAGGAGTCCATTCCCTTATACGAGAGTGGGGACTATGCATAACATAAACCTTAGTGAATGAGTGAATAAGATGAGGAAAAGGGTTCACATGGAGCATGATGCTTCCAATTATTACCTGTCGAAGTATGGAACTAAATATGCAGCCTTGCAACCACTTGCTTCTCGTTTAGGTACATTGAACTCTAAGAAAACCGAAAGTAAGTCTCTCATCTCGTCTCCACTGCCAGTGAAGATGACCCGGCCATTTTCATCTATAGCAAGGGCACCTTGGGACTGAGCAAATTCCAAAAGTGGATCAGGGATGATAAGTTGATTTTCTGATAGATACTGCAGAGGCTCCTCCAATCCAAACTCATAGATGGATAACTTGTCATCAGGGATGATAAGTTGATTTTTTGCTAGATACTGCAGAGGCTCCTCCAATCCAAACTCATAGACAGATAACTTATCATCAGAGAAATATGGTTGACCACCCATATTAGCTGATAGCATCTGATGTCCCGTAAATTCAGTAAGCAAAGAGGCATCAAGTTCTTTGACATCAGAACCTGACATTAGAAACTTTAGGATTTTCTCTTGCCTTGCACACTGCTCAGCAATCCCAAGGCTAAGTCGAACCGAATCGGGGTGGGAATCTGTTACAAATAAATAAACAGGAGCCATCAGAGATTGAAACGCATGTAAAACTTGACTTTTACGGTGGATAAACTATGAACCAAAGGATAAACCACTTAGCGAAAGTTCATAATTAACCTTGGCCAGAACTATGTGTATTATAGTGCCACAAACAGCCAACCTACTTGAAAAAGGCAGTGCGAGTCCAATAGACAACGTTTCACTTGCTACACAGACACAGCAATTGAAGTGTAAAGGAATGTTTTTGTGCCACTTTTGTAGACGACGCGAAAAAAAAGGTAGTATCAGTTTTGTAGACCACAAGCTAAGGCTCATGCAGCATGCTTCTTGTTGAATGCAGTGCAACTTCAGTCGACAATCTTCTGCGTGCAGCACAGAACAAAGCAGTCGACGTGTACAGGTTTCTTTTTTTTGGTCACTTTTTAAAACCTCGAGCCACGGCTCATGCATCGTGCTTCTCGCTTCTTTAAGTTCACAATCAGGTACCTTTAATTATTGCTGCGTTCAGTAAATCAGAATATAGTTGCTGTTTACAGCAGAAAAACAGGTTCTCTTGGAAAGAGAGTGCACTGCCTAACTGTAAGTGCTACTGTCACGATTTGACGCCCGGGTGTAACCTCTAATGAGGCAAACGTTAAGCTCATGAGCCACATAGGCTCTGAAGCCGTCTGGTGCAGCATCCAATGATCAAACGAGGCAAAATATAGCAGCATGCAGCATCATATTCAGGAGACAGGGCCAGCCAGGCCGTAACGGGTTTGTCTGGATTGCGAACCTTGCACGTCGATGAGCGCGGCGCTGTCGAAGGTCTGGTAGGCAGCGGCGGCAGCCTGGCCGATCCCGGGGACCATCATCTGCAGGGGCTGCTGCGCCTGGTAGGCGCCCTCGAGGAGGTGCTGCTGCGGGGAGAGCTGCACGGCGGCGCTTCTCCCCGCGTCCTGCTGGGACCTCTTCCCCTGGAACGGCAGGACGCCATGGAGCTCCTACACAAGTACACAACCACGTCATCATCCCGTCACGTACGGCGGCAAATCGGACGCGAGCAGAGGCTGACGCAGGCGGTCCGTAGAGGCTGGGCGCGCGCGAGGGAGCGTACCTTGGAGGGCGCGAGGATGACGGGGGAGGCGGAGGCGGAGGCGAGGAGGGAGAGGTCGCCAACCATCGCTCGCGAGGAGCGGATAGAGAGGGCGAGAAGAAACTCTCAACGAGAAGGGAGGTGGTGGGGGGAGGGGAGGGCGGGGGATAAATCGGCGGAGTTACCGATGGAAGGGGCGGCGTGGAGGCGCGGAGGCCCCGGGAAAATGACCGGCGATTTTGCCCGGCGCGGCGTCGGGAGGGGAAATCGAGGGGGATTTTCTCGGGGTTGGTCGGCCGTGGCTGTGGTTGGGTGGGTGAGGTGAGGTGGCCTCCCTTGCCCTTGTGGCGGAGGAGGAAGGTTCGCGAAGCGGACGGGAGTGCGGGGCACGGGAGGCGGAGACCGCGGGTGGCTTGTGGGCTGTGGGCTGTGGATGCCCTGCTGTCGACTGTCGACGGGGCGCCGATATTTTTGCGGGCGCGGCCGACGGGGCGTCTTGGCGCCTGCCGACCGCCGAGGTGGATGTGCTGAATCTGATCGTCACGGATTCTCGGTTCATGGTGACCTCGTTACTCGTCATCCGTGGGGTGGGCCATGGAAGACAGGGATGGCAGTTTTTTCTTTCCGTGGTGAAAACCGATGCTGTGCGAAACCTATCTTCCTCGTGTGGTAGAGTTTGATGCTCCTCTTCAGAATCTTTTGTGTTTCCTCACATTTTTTTCATTTTTCCGAATCCTCTCGAGAGCATCCACAACCCGACTTGGCAAATCCAACCTCCTATACGCGCGCGGACGCTCCCAGACATAGTTCGTAGACAGTGTCCGGCCACATATAGTTTTTTTGTTTTCACAGCCGGATACATCAATTACGACCGTTCTTGTTGTGCCGGCCACGTCCATGTTCGGCGGCCGTCTAAGCCCCTCGAAGTGGAGGTGCAATCGTCGGCGAGGTAGAGTGGGACATGAGACACGCACCGGCTCACGGGACTCGGCGCCAGCTTTGTGTTGGACCTCACATTCTCACTTGGGTAGCCGTCATCTTACTCTCCTCCCCACCATCTTCCGCGGCGGAAACCAGTTGTTGGAGGTGGATTTGGCAACAAGTCCTTCAATTGGCTCGACGGATGGCTAGATTTGGTTGATGCAGATGATATCCCTCCATTCTCTCTTCGTTGCTGAGGTGCGAATGCGAAGAGTGGTAAAGATTGACTTTGGCTCCCTTAGATTTAGGGTACCAAGGGAAAAGGGTTTATATTTCTCCGGTGAAGCAGCATCACCAACTTTACATTTCTCCCATTCTCGTCTCAAACAGGACATTGTAAAGTACACACATCGCTGCAAATAAGGAATCTAATGCGGGCGCCGCTGGAACGATCTTTCGGATATCAAACAACTCACTAGCGGCAGCAACTATCTCTCTCTAGTGGCAAAGAACTGCATGAAACACTCTCAAATATATTGGAGCAGATAACTAGCTTGGTTTACAAGGATGCAACCCAAACCATGAAAGTTATGAACCTAGGAAGGAATCACAAGGATCGTATATGGATTCGGGACATGCCCTCCAATCCACACACCACACACAAGCTAACACCAATAGAAACTAGTTGTCGTGGTAGGCTCACGGCAGATGTCATAGGATGGCTAAAGAGGAGGACAAACACAAGGGCACCGGTGGGCTCCAAAGGCGAGGTTGGCACAAGCAAGTGCATAACACGAGACGTACCCAGGTTCGGGGCTCTCCGGAGAAATAATACCCCTAGTCCTGCCGAGTGTGGTTTATATGAGGTGGATACAGGTTTGCTCCTAGAGTTGTTCTAGGGAAGAAGGAAGACAAGCCAGTGCATGGGTTGTTCCCTCTCTCTCTCTCTGTGTGTGTGTGTGTGTGTGTGTGTGTGTGTGTTCTACTGATGATCGATCCTTTGCATGGAGGGGCACCGGGGGTCTTATAGGTGTTGGGGAACGTAGCATGCAATTTCAAAATTTTCCTACGCTCACGCAAGATCTATCTAGGAGATGCATAGCAACGAGAGGGGGAGAGTGTGTCGACGTACCCTCATAGACCGAAAGTGGAAGCGTTAGTATAACGCGGTTGATGTAGTCGAACGTCTTCTCGATTCAACCGATCAAGTACCGAACGTACAACACCTCCGAGTTTTGCACACGTTCAGCTCGATGACGTCCCTCGAACTCTTGATCCAGCAAAGTGTCGAGGGAGAGTTTCGTCAGCACGGCGGCGTGGTGACGGTGATGGTGAAGTGATCCGCGCAGGGCTTCGCCTAAGCACTATGTGAATATGACCGAAGGCGTAAACTATGGAGGGGGGCGCCGCAGACAGCTAACAATGTTTGTTGTGTGTTCTAGACACCCCTCCCCACATATATATAGGTGGGAGGGGGAGGGGACAGCCATGGGGCGCCCCAAGTAGGAGGAATCCTACTTGGGGGCCTCCTCCAATTCGGCCGCCCCCTTTCCTTTTCTCTGGAGGGGGAAAGGAAAGAGTGGAGAGGGGAAAGGAAGGGGGAACCCTATTCCCTCTATTTCCTTTCCTCCTCGCTTTTTCCTTTCTCCACTTAGGCAGGCTCATATGGGGGCGCACCAGCCCACTAGGGGCTGGTCTGTCCCGGCCTTAGCCCAATAAGGCCCATATCTTTGCCGGGGAGTGCCTGGAACCCTTTCCGGTGACCCGATACATACTCGGTACCCCCGGAACACTTCCGGTGTCCAAATACTATCGTCCTATATATGAATCTTTACCTCTTGATCATTTCGAGACTCCTCGTCATGTCCGTGATCTCATCCGGGACTCCTAACAACATTAGGTCACCAAATCACATAACTCATATAATACAAATCGTCATCAAACGTTAAGCATGCAGACCCTATGGGTTCGAGAACTATGTAGACATGACCAAGACACCTCTCCGGTCAATAACCAATAGCGGAACCTGGATGCTCATATTGGTTCTCACATATTCTACGAAGATCTTTATCGGTCAAACCGTTATGACAACATATGTTATTCCCTTTGTCATATCGTCGGTATCTCCATACACTACAAAAAAAGACACTTCCGTGATGATACGTGTTTGTCACAATAGGTCACGTTTTCTGTCATGCATGTACATCCATGACAATTTTATGACAGAATCAAGATAGTCATACATGTGCTGTCGTAGAAGTGTTCCATGACATTACCAAAATTATCATCACGGAAGTGTCCACTTCCATGACGATAAATAGCGCGTCATGGAAGTGCTTTCGTCAAGGGTGACCGACACGTGGCATCCACCGTAACGGGTCGCCGTTAAGCTATCGGGTTCGGTTTTGGATCCGATAACCCGCTAACAGCCTGGACCAATGAGGATTTTCAACGTGTAAAATTCTCATTGGCCAGAGGAAACACGTGTTGGCTCACCGTTGGGTTAGATGTCATCCATTCATTGGATAGGAGGCACCTATGATACGTCGACACGTGGCATGGCCCAATAGAGGCCCATTCCGGTGAAAAGGCCGGCCCGTTTGACTTGGTCAGAAGGTAATGGGCCGGCCCACGGGAAGCCTGTTAATGACCTGTTCGTATATAGCCCATTTATGACCCGCTAACTCACAGTCCATTACGGCCTATCGGAATTAAACCCAGTAGCTTCATCTGGGCCGTCCAATATGATTCCAGCCCGTTGTAACTTCCGGCCCATGTATGGCCCATGATGTCTTTCAGCCCATACGAGGCCATTTGTAACTCTTGGCCCATTAAGGCCCATGGTGAATCTGGCCTGCAATGAACAGTGTACCCCTTTATACCCATTAACGGCCCATTATTCCATTGGGCCGTTTCCAACCCGTGTTATCTTTCGGCCTTCTCAGGGCCCATTTATTCTTGGGTTCATTTTCAGCATTCAGTTACTTACGACCCGTTATTGGCCTTTTCTGCTTGTGGGCCAAATTCAGCCCGCGGTTACAATCGGCTCGTTTACAGCCTGTTAATTCGTTGGGTCATTTTCATAGCGTCATCAAATACGGTCGATTAATGGTAGCCCGTTATTGTCGGCCCATGAATGGACAATTCCAAATCTAGCCCGTTTATGGCCCATAATGAGGTCTTTTATTGACCCATGTTTGGCCTATCCATCATACGACACATAGAAGGCCCATTGATGCTACGACCCGTAGAAGGCCCATTGTTTCTACGGCCCTTAGAAGGCCCATTGTTTCTACAGCCCGTACGAGGCCCATGGTAACTATAGTAAATATGTAGCCCATGGTTATTGTGGCCTAGTTTTAAAAAATATGTTATTGCGGCCACTAGCAAACCGCGGAAAAAGAGCTGTACTGACTACAAGAAAATAAATAAACAAGACAACAAGGAAATAAATAAGCAAGCAACTTATGCTAGGCTATCACGGCTATTACACATATTACATCCACTGGGCATTAAAGTTCACCACCAGTGCAACTATAGGGAACAAAACAGCATAGCATATACACTGGTTGTCAAAGTTGGCGACCGGTGCAAATAAATGCCGCAGCAAAACAAGTACAGAACTGAAACCACTTCAGAAGATCTGAAGAAACAATATCCTGGGTACCCATAATGCTGGCAAGATGCTTAGCAAGCTTATTAACTTTCTCTTGTTTGGCGCTTAAATCCTCTAGCACTTGCTGTTGCACCAGGAAGTATGCATCTGAATTCTGCAGGGACTTCCTCAGTCCTTCGGCTTCCTGTTGCATAACATCTGATCGATGTCTTTCAACTTGAAGTTGAGACTCAAGAAGCCAAACTGATTCAGGCAGCGAGTTCGAAGAGCTCGTGCCAGCAGTAGTAGCCAGTAACTCGAACACTACATCAATACAGGACTTTGGGGTTGTCTTAGTGTCTTCAATATAGTTTTTATCAACTTTCTTGGAGACCAACAGGGATGTCTCACTATCTTGAACCTTATCTGCATTACTTCCTTTACCATTGCATAACGGGGTACTCTTCTCCAATATTTTATCCGCGTTCTAAAAGAGAAACAAACAAACACATCACAAGTTTACAATGTAGTATATGAAACTCATTTTGGTAAACTAGTTCAGTAGTAAGGTGGACAGGATAACAGCATGAAACAAACATATATCTATGTAGTATGGTCATTGTATGGCCTATATCATTCTAGTTTATATTGCCAAATCAAGATAGATACAGTTCGAATCATATCTATTTAAGACAAAGCAGCATAGATAGAATATAAGTGTGGGAAACTACACAACAATAACAACACTTGTAATGTGCATGGCATGAGAGCATAACTGTTTATTCAATTGAAACTGAAATCAATATAGAGCAAGTTACAATAGCAAACAAGTTAAAGAAACAGGTTTAAAACATACCTGTTGTGCCATTGGAGTTTCAATTGCATCCTTCAAATTTGAAATTAGTTGGTATGAATAAATACAGTGATGCAAGAGCAAAGTAGTATGAACCATAGCTACGAAACCTGACTAGAGAACAATTCTTCTTCTGCTTTTAAGCGTTGACTTGGGGTTCAGAGTGGTGGTCCTCGTGCTTTGGGCACTGCAGTTGCCTTACTAATTGCTGGTGTTCGGGTGCTCTGTGGTGGAGACAGTGTTGTGTCAACTGGAACTGGGTTACTATCTGCTGGGGTTGGGGTTAGAAGGGGTGTAGCTCGTTCTCTGTCCAACTGGGTAGGGGTACAATCTGCGTGAGTCTGGGTTATGGGTGGTGGGGCTGGTTCTTGGGCAAGTACAACCGTGGTTCTATCTGCATCGACAGGTAGCACGATCTTTTCTGAAGACCGTGTTTTTACTCCCACAAGCACTGCCATCACCCCCTCCAATTGAAATGGCTGATAAACAAGAAAAGTAATTGAATGTATAGACATTGTAAGAGACATGTGCAATGGATAGTAGGGAAGAAAACAGTGCATGAAATAATTCACATTTATGTTGTCTAACCAAACAGAATAGCAGGACATAATTTCACATATATGATGGCTAATTAAACAGGATAGCATGACGCAATTTCACATGTATGATGGATAACTAAACATGATAGAATGACATACTTAAAATTATGATGACTATGTAAACATGATGACATGATATAACTATACGATGTGTCTATTAAAGTGGTTGGCATGCCATAAATCACGAACATGTCATCGATGGAAACATGATGACATGATATAATTCATGGATAGAATGACATAATTCAAAATATGATGACTATGTAAACAGGATGACATGATATAACTATATTATGTCTTTAGAAAATGGGTTGGTATGCCATAATTCAGATACATGTTGTGTATGTAAACATCTTGGCACGATATAATTTAAATATATGATTTATATACTAAGCAAGTGAGCAGAGGGCAATCGCATATATGATGTGTCAACTAAGGAGATGACATTCAATATTGTGTATATGATGTAAAAACTAAGCATTGCAATACAACATATGCATGATATGAGTAATATAACCCTACCAAGTTTGAGCATACACCTCAGGGGGATAATAGGACTGGTTATCTGCTTATGGATCCTCCTCTGAAGAGCTATCTGTAACCAGCAAGATATCTACTTCAGCAGGTAGCATTGTCTGCTCTGAAGACCTTGTTTTCACTCCAGATTTCTCCATCACCAATTCAAATGGTTGATGCACAGGAAAAGCAGTTGAATATACAAACATTGTCGACAAATGCAACGAGAAATACAAAAAAGTACAACATGATATAATTCAAATATATGATGCTTGGCTAAACAACATGGCATTGCATAATTCACATATATAATGCATTGCAACAAGATAGCATTGCATAATTCATATATAATGTCTTGCAACAAGATTGCATCGCATAATTCAAATATATGGTAATTAGACACTAAACAGGTGACATTCACACAAAAGCATGTCTAAACTAAGCAAATGACATAGCAATGCAAGATACCATATGCACGATATGAGAAACACAACCCTGCCAAGTTAGAGCATGCACCTCGGGGGGGGGGGGGATAGGACTGATCATATGTCTCTGAATCCTCCTCTGAGGAGCTATCCGTAACCAGCAAGACATGCGCTTAGTTAGATAGCATTGTCTGTTCTGAAGACCTTGTTTCCACTTCAGATTTTCCCATGCCCGTGCCGAATGGATGATGCACAGGAAGAGTAATTGAATGTACTAAAATTGTTGACAAATTTAACACGTAATAAAAAATTATGACATGATATAATTCACATATAAGATAACTGGCTAACCAGGGTGGCATTGCAAAATTCACATATATGATGTCTGGCTAAACAAGATGGCATTGCATGATTCACATATACGATAAAGAAACTAAACAGATGGCATTGACACAAAGCATGTCTAAGCTAAGCAGATGACATATTTGATGTATACAGTAAGCAATGCAAGGCACCATATGCATGATATTACCAACATCAGCATGCCAAGTTAGAGCGAAGACCTCAGGGGGTAAATAGGAGTGGTCTTCTCCTTCTGAATCCCCCTCAAAACAGTTATCTTCCTCTTGATTACGATCCGAAATGGGTGGAGGGGGCTGCCTTTGCGCCCACCATGGAGCGACATCTGCATAAAATTTTATTTCCACGCAAGGCTCGTCTCTTTTGCTCTACATGTTCAGTTCCACTATGTACAATAACTGACATGCATAGGAATAAAACATAGTGAGATTGTGTAAGGAGTGCATGCACAAATCCAGAGTGATGGTAGCAAACTGTGGATAGACCCAAAACCAATGATGGCAGGCAGATAATAGCTTTAGTTAAAAAATACAGATAATGGATCCTTTAATGTTTATTTGCACCTAACATGAAACTCATAGTAGACACCCGAGATTAACCAGATAGTAGACAGATAGTACTGATTGCTGCCCCAATATGTACCCCACCACCATTTAAAAACTCAAGTTTTAGCATTAATTTGGGCCTGACTCGGAGTCTAATAGGTGAACACGATGATAAAGTAGCATATCATCATATTAAGCGATGCATAACATAAGAAGACATGGAAGAGTGCTGATACGTCTCCGTCGTATCTATAATTTTTGATTTTTCCATGCCAATATTCTACAACTTTCATATACTTTTGGCAACTTTTTATACTATTTTTGGGACTAGCATATTGATCCAGTGCCCAGTGCTAGTTCCTCGTTGTTGCATGTTTTTTGTTTGGAAGAAAATCCATATCAAACGGAGTCCAAATGGGATAAAAACCGACGAAGATTTTTTTTGGAATATATGTTATTTTTGGAAAGAAGAATCAACGCGAGACGATGCCCGAGGGGGCCACGATGCAGGGGATGCACCCCAGGGGGGCAGGCGCGCCCTGGGCCCTCGTGGCCACCCCGTAATGCGGTTGATGCCCTTATTTCACCGCAAGAAAGCTAATACCCGGATAAAAATCGTGTCCAAAATTCAGCCCAATCGGAGTTACGGATCTCCGGGAATTTAAGAAACGTGAAAGGACAGAATAAAAAAACGCAGAAACAGAGAGAGACAGAGAGACAGATCCAATCTCGAAGGGGCTCTCGCCCCTCCGCCGCCGTGGAGGCCATAGACCAGAGGGGAAACCCTTCTCCCATCTAGGGAGAAGGTCAAGGAAGAAGAAGAAGAAGAAGAAGGGGGCCTCTCTCCCTCTCTTCCGGTGGCGCCGGAACGCCGCCGGGGCCATCATCATGTGACGGCGATCTACACCAACACCTCCGTCATCTTCACCAACATCTTCATCACCTTCCCCCATCTATCTACAGCGGTCCACTCTCCCGCAACCCATTGTACCCTCTACTTGAACATGGTGCTTTATGCTTCATATTATTATCCAATGATGTGTTGCCATCCTATGATGTCTGATTAGATTTTCGTTGTCCTATCAGTAATTGGTGAATTGCTATGATTGGTTTAATTTGCTTGTGGTTATGTTGCTGTCCTTTGGTTCCCATCATATGAGCGCGTGCGTGGATCACATCATAGGGTTAGTTGTATGTTGATAGGACTATGTATTGGAGGGCAAGAGTGACAGAAGCTTCAACCTAGCATAGAAATTGATGCATACGGGATTGAAGGGGGACCAATATATGTTAATGCTATGGTTGGGTTTTACCTTAATGAACATTAGTAGTTGCGGATGCTTGCTAATAGTTCCAATCATAAGTGCATAGAATTCCAAGTTAGGGATGACATGCTAGCAGTGGCCTTTCCCACATAAAACTTGCTATCGGTCTAGTAAAGTAGTCAATTGCTTAGGGACAATTTCACAACTCTTACCACCACTTTTCCACACTCGCTATACTAACTTTATTGCTTCTTTACGTAAAACAACCCCTAGTTTTTATTTACGTGCTCTATATATTCTTGCAAACCTATCCCGTTACACCTACAAAGTACTTCTAGTTTTATACTTGTTCTAGGTAAAGCGAACGTCAAGCGTGCGTAGAGTTGTATCGGTGGTCGATAAAACTTGAGGGAATATTTGTTCTACCTTTAGCTCCTCATTGGGTTCAACACTCTTACTTATCGAAAGAGGCTACAATTGATCCCCTGTACTCGTGGGTTATCAAGACCTTTTTCTGGCGTCGTTGCCGGGGAGTTATAGCGTGGGGTGAATATTCTCGTATGTGCTTGTTTGCTTTATCACTAAGTAGATTTTATTTTGTGCTCTTGTTTTCTATCTTTAGTTATGGGTAGGAAACGTAAAATACCAAAAAAATTAGTGGTACCTACTGAACCAATGGTTGAAGAACCACTCAAAATCTATCACATTACTGAAGCTTTTTACTTGGATCATCTTCGATCTCTATGTGCTCGGGCTGAAACCCCAACTAGCTTAGTTGAGGGCAAATCTTTAGATGAGCATGCTTGTTATGTGCGATACCGCATATCTGAAAAAGGGAAACTTTTGCTAGATCAAATTCACCGTTTGTAGTGCTATGCTTGGAACTTATGTGAAATATATGATTGTACTTGTTGTTCTAAAGACTCTAAGAAACACCTTTCTTACCAATGTGGGTTTAGTGATAATGGAATTGTATCTTTGTATACTAAGGGTGTTTATGATTACTATGATGTTCAACAAATTGAAGAATTTGTTGCTTTTAGGGGTACTTGTGAAATTGCTTCTTTTATTGAAGAGTGTGATACTACTCTCTACAAATCTGAAAATTTGGCCATATTTAAATATTGCTATGATAATTATGCTTCTAATCCTTATATTAAACCATATATTAAGGAATCCTTCGCTGTCCAAGAAGAGACTAATTGATGTGGAGCATCCCACGTTCATCCCCATGTACACTCCGACTACTCTCCAAGCCTCAAGTGAACATAAGACGAAACCTCAAGTATACGCCATTGGACACAAGGTGAACTCGCTCCTCTCTGAATCGTCACTTTTCACATGTGAGACATGGCTACTACCTCAAACATGTGTGCTATGCATGACCAGGAACCAAGAGGAAGCCCATGGACAAGAAGGCGAGGACACCAAGTGCGAGGAACAAGAAGAAGAGTTGCGAAAGAAGCTCCAGCCACCGGACGACCGGCGACCCCGCACCCGAGCCCAACGAGCGGACGTTCGACGCCAGCAGACGACCAGCGACCGGATGACCGGCCACCTCCGGAAATCCGGCACTCCAGCGTCCGAGCCAGATCAAGCGGACGTACGACGTCTACCGGACGTCCGCCCGCCCGTGAGCCACTGGACGACCGGTCCTCAGCGGACGTCCGGTACCTGTCTGCGCACAGTGTTCGGGCCCGAGGCCCATGTACCCCTTCACTTCGCTCCTTTTTCACTAAGACTATAAATAGACCACCCCACCTCCTAGTTAGGGTTAGCAAAGGATTAGCTCATATTTTGTGTGAGAGCTTTGCTCATCCACTTGGATACCTTCTCCTCGGAGATTCGAGCCTCCACCGGAGAAGATCCCCCAAACGAATTCAAGACCCCTTTTAGGGAAGAACTAAAGACCTCCTCACGGAGAAGACCGGCTACCCTTGTATCATCATTAGTTGTCCGTGGATCGTGTATCTTTCCTTATGTATTCGAGGATCTAGCACATGTGTGATTTATTCGTGTTGGTTTAGTGTTTCCTTTTGTGTTTCCTCTTGTGTTTTCCCTCTTTTCCCTCTCGTGTTCCTCGTGTTTTTCACGGGATCCGCTCCTTTCATGAAAGATCGGCCGATTAGGGTTTCACCCTACATCATTTTGGTATCATGAGCCACGTTGATCATGATTTCGGAGCCTCCCCTCGTTGTTTTCTAGCCTAATTTTATTGTGTTCTTCCCTAAATTCGAAAATCCCCACCAAAAATAGCCCCAATTTTTTTGTGATTTGTTGGTTTGACGAACTTTTGTTGGATTTGATCCATAGATTTGCTTGGTTTCAAGTGGATCTAGCATCTCCCCAAGTTTCCCCATCTTTCACCCACAAAATCTCATCAATTTTGACCTCAAAATCCTCAAATTCCGCCCAAAATCGCGTCCCGAATCTCGGATCTCGAGTTGACCCCAACCCACCGGACGACCGTCGCTTTACCGGACGTTCGGACACCCAGGAAGCACCGGACGTCCAACCTTACCGGACGGCCGGAACCCCTAACCCGAGCTGAAATTAGCGGATTTCCGACCCGACCAGACGTCCGGTGACCGGACATCCGTCCATTTCCGGACGTCCGCTATGTGTAAAAATTGACTTCACTCAAATTTTGTTTCGGCCATAACTAATTCATCCGAACTCTGATTTTGACGTTCTTTAGTTCGTTTTGAAACTCTTGACATCCCCCTTCCCACAAAAATACCATCAACATCTTTTGACTCCATAAAAATTTGTGAATTTTGGCATCTTTGCCTAGGGCTTCCATCACATCATACACTACACCACCACCGACTTCCGCAACCTAACCAATTTTGTTCCCCATAGCATTAGTGGTTGCTTGAGTAGTGATTCGAGTCTCCTAAGGTGTTTCAGCTACTTAGGACGGCTGCTTCCTCATCAACCACCACCACCACTACCGCATAGGCTTACCCACCATACATTTCTGCCACACCGACTTAACCCAATTTTGTTTGTGTTGTGAGTTGTGTCTCCTAAGGTGTTTCGGCTACTTAGGGACCGTGCTTGCAACTCCGACACCGTGTATAGTACACCACCATAACCTCCACTTCCACATTGACTACTCGCATAACCCATCATTCCACTACCGCATCCCGCTACCACCATTTTGACATTTGACGTTTGAGATTTTGAGTTCGCGGTTTTTCCATTTCCTAAGGTGTTTCGGCTACTTAGGGATGAGTCTCCATCATCTTGGTATCTCCATCAAGATCACCGCCACTCATCATCGACATGGAAGGTAACCTCCATATCATCTCGGTATTGTGGTATCCCTCCATTGTATATTCCCTTGCCATTGCATTGATAACCCCTATCCCATTTTGCGTCACTTGCCTATCGAGACTAACCTTTGAGTATTGCCGGCAACGTTACTTATGCACATTAGTGATCTACACCATACATTGCATACATACCATACCATATCGGTATCATATCATCCTTTGTGCCACAAGTTTGTTCCCGCATATATAGAATTGCTATCTTGGTTTGTGCATTGTGCAAAAGTGGACCCAAAAAAAGAATAAAGCTTTTAAGCAAAGAAAAAGAGCAAACAAGCTTGTAAGCAAGTGCCATAAGCATCATACCACATTGCATATAATATCATCATATCCGATCATCTTGCATCATACCACCGGAACATCATATACATAGCATACTTGGGATAGAAGTCGCTGCATTTTTGTCTCCTATAGGTTGTGCACAAGTTTCGTATCCGCCTATTGAGCAATCGTGCTAGCGTCTCTCTAGAGTTGTGCAACAAGAGCATTTTCCGTGGATTCCACATTTTGAGCTCATTCCTTGGTTGCATGACCCCATTTATCTATCTGTGTGTGTGTTTTCGTGTGCCACATATTGCTATTGGTCTACTTGTTTCACTTGTGAATTTGTGAATCTCTTTCAACATTATTGACTCTTGCTAACATTTTGCATCAATTTTTTTGCGCCACTATCCTCACCGAGCTCCACCATAAGCCTTACTTGTGTAGGTGTGAGAAACCAACAAGACTTGGTACCAATTGTGCTATTTCCTTGTCCACATTGGAGTGATCATTGATTCACTTTCAACTTCGGTCAAGGTACATTTGGTATACGTTCTTCTCCTTTCTACACTCATATTTGCTCGAGTACTGTGCTGGATAGGCAAGGCATTTCATCTCCGGTCTTCCACAACAATGACGGCGTGAACAACTACATCACCAAAGCATCAATCTTTGATCTACAACAACAAATGCAAGGCACACAATCAAGATTGCGAGAGCGCATTGAGAACCTCTCCATCGACATTCGTCACTCTGAAGCAAGGAAAGGGACTACATCAACAACAAGCTTTCCGCACAAAAGGAGGAGCAAGATGCAAGGATGGAGGAGATTCGGACCTTGTTGATCAACCGTTCTTCCCCTTCATCATCCTCAAGGCGGCGACGTTCAAGTCACAAGTCTTCAGAGCGCAAAAATGATGCAAGCGCAAGTCGTCCACGTCCACATCTCCATGGCGACCACCATCACGTTCGTGATCCACCTCGTCATGAAGGGCAAGTCACCTCCAAGCAACATGTGCACGACGACGACGAACGACATCTACTACGAGCTCGAGTGTGACAACGCCAACATCATCATGACGATGCTCACCAAGCAAAAATGCACAAGTCCCAACAAGCTCTACTTCACGCCAAGTCCAAACTTCATGAGCACAAGAGAAGACCGCGAGACAAGCACCACCACGACGGATCTACGACTACACCAACCACTTCGGCATCTTTGCCAAGTGTTCTCAAGGCATCTTCGCCTTTGGACGTACGACATCTTTGCCTACTTCCCATGAGTTCGCCTACATCGACATCTTCAAGTACAAGGCGACCACCTACGAGCGAGGGCGACACTTCCATCTTCGGAAGCCCCTCAAGGAAGATGGCCGAGCACGGGAAACTCCCTTCGGTCATGGAGACGAGCTACGAGGTGCCACATCATATGGGCCTCCTCCAACAAGACAGCGATAAGAAGGTCGAGCAAGGGTCATCCCCCTCGACCACGGTGACTCGCACGAACCTCTTCAACAACATGAATACGGCGCCCATATTGGACTCATACTCCGAGTCAAGTTACGAGACCGCACATGAGACCTTACCTTTGGTCTTAGAGGAGAGTGATGATGTGCCATCTTTGTCCTTCATCCACGACTACGACTACGACATGATTGAGCATGGAGACATTTGCACCAACATCTATCCGACACCGACATGTGACGAGATGCCCCAATTGCCATGTGAGGAGAGCCACCACCACATGAGTGACTCCACCATACATGACATTGAGAGCATTTCCTATGAGAGGATGAGTGTGACCACCACTAGCCCCACACTTGAGAGCATGCCACACATTCTATGTGAGGTTGAGAGCCATTTGAGTGACTCCACCAACCATATGAGTGAGAGCAACCAAGAGGGAGTGAGTGAGCCACAACACTTAGTGAGTGAGGTAGTTGACATGGCATGTGAGGCCACTATGATTTCTAACGGCATAACCTCTACTCCTAGTGTGTTTTCTTCTTTGGTGGTAGGTCTCCTACATGACGACACGCCTATCCTCGACGAGTCCATACCTCCAAAGGAAACGATGATGACCATGGTGGAAGAAGATGCACCCCCCACATGGTTCCATCAAGATGAAGATGACCACGACTCGGTCTTCGACACCTCACCTACAACACCCGAGCGATGCTCCAAAGGTAACATAGGTGATGGTGCTTCTCTTGTCCCACTAGTGGACTATTTTACGAATGATTGCTTGCATGATGTTGACACACCTATCCCCATGCTTCATGCTAGTGCGACTTCCTCATGTCATGACTTACCTATTTATGATGAATATGATGACGAGCATGTCAAGTTGCCTAGTTGTGATGCTATGCTCCATAGGATATCATGTGAAAATTCTATTGGTCACATCATGTTTGACAATCCATTGAACTTGTCATATGCTATGAGTGAGATCTCCCATATTGCATCATTTCAATCTCAACATAATAGCTATGCATGCCCCATTACCATAAATCCCATTTCACTTATGGCATAGATGACGAGATGATGGTCATTGGATTTTGTTTTTCATGTGATGACATTTCCATGATTCCTTTACATGATTTGCGCAATTCACCTACTATGCCATGCCATGATCACAATGTTCCAACTAAGCATTGTTTTGGATGTTGTCAAACCACTAATGATCATGAGGAGACCCCATAGTTTCCTCATACATATTAGGAGATTTTGATGCATTTCATACATTGCATGATTCTCATAATTGCTTGCACCATATGCATTCCATGAATAACAATGCTCTACATATTTCTTGTGATGCATTACACAATTTGAGTCTCCATTATGCTATACATAACAACAAACCTATCATGATGGATGACATGTTTCTATATCACACATCTCATTTATTCGAGCATTGGATATTTTGTGCTAGCCAACACAAGCACGTGCGCATCATGATGGATGATGTGTACATCTACCACACACACACAATTTTCCCTTTGTCTTTGTTTTGTGTAGGTACTCACGTATACTCGTCAACCTCTCAATCCCAAGAGTTGACGAAACGAGCTCTTCAGAGCAAAGATGACTTGGGATCCCATGAACTATCCTTCCCACCGCTCTCTTCACGCAACGACTACGCACATCTCTTTCACTTGGCTCTCACACGGCTATGGGCTATATACCGCCTGTCGCTTCATGCTCATTTTACCGTGTTCACTTTGCATGATATGCTTGCTATGCCTTTGCCATGCAATTGTGACCCTTGATTGCATCTACCCATGATTCACCATTTTACTACTCATATGTGTATTTGCATGCTTGGTGGAGATCCTTGTCGCTATTGCCATGTTTATCATGTGCCTCATGCTATTGATGCTTGTTGTGTTGGGAGAGTCATGATGTCCCATTGCTATTTACATATGGCCTCTCGCCAATACATTGATGCTATTTTTCTCATATCTTGCTTTCATGCTTGTGCTATGTCATGTGAATTATTCATGCACACTATTTGCACCCATGACATGCTTGACATGATTACCTCTATTATGTTGCATCTTCGCACTACTAGCTCACACCATTTGATTGCTTGCTTTATTGCATCACCCATGTTCCTTTCTTGCTCGCTTTATTGGGCTGATGACATATATGTTCATGCCTCTCACATGATATATCTTGTTCATTGTTGCTTGCCTCCAATTGTTGCATCTTTGCTTATTGATTGTGGAGACTTGGACATCTTACTTGTGATGCATGCTTGTTTGATTGAGCCTATTGTATTTGGTTGTTCTCGCATCATATGCCTCCATACTATGAAATGCTCCCTTGTTCTTTCTTATGATGAGCATGATGCATACACTTGTTGGGTATTTTACCACACGAATGATAGGTTTTGCATTTCCGCTAACCTCATTTGTTTTTCCAAGTGTTTGTCATGTTCTTTCATTTTGAAGGATCAACAAGGCAATACCGTCATGATACAATCTGGTTATGTGAAGGCGTACACGATGCGCGACACCAACATCTCCGTGAACATTCCTAAGGTGAACTCCTTCTCTTTGAGCCATCCTCAATTACGCATATTGGATGGGTCACTCTTTCATTGTTGTCTCCTTCTTGTTGTCTACATGATACATCTCGCGAACGGAGGAGCGACATGGGAGATTGGCTCTATGGACCTTCAAGTTGAGGAGCACTCGGACTTTGGATGCACCTTTGAACCTCCACTCATGCCACGACATCGAGCATTGGTACACCAACACCTCCATATTTGTTGATTGTGCTCACACATGTCATGCTCGATGGACATATCATACACATGACAAATTTGCATCTTATGCATGGATTGCCTCATATTATGATTGCCTTGTTGCATCTTGTATCCCCATGTCATCCATGATATATGAGCTTGTGCATTTTCTTAGCAAATTTGTTGTGATCTACCTTGATGGCATATTCATACATCATGATCATATTGCCCATCATCAATTGCATGATCACATACTCATTTTGAGCACCCATTACCATGTCCATGCTTTTGATAAACCATCCCATTATGACATCATTTTGCACCGTGGTCGCATTGATCATATTCACAATACATTTGTATGCACAATGAATGCTTTTGCTCCCATGAATGCTTTGCATATTATTCTATATCATCTTCATAAGCTTCATGCGCTTTGTCACAAACAATCTTGCCGAACGGACTCATTCTTCTATGATGGACACTTTGTGTGCGCTAACCATTGTATTTCCAAGTGTACTTTGTGTTTGCTCATTTTGCATGTACCACATACCGGAGACACCTTGGAGTTCTTGGATTGCGCCATGCCTTCAACTCCGTCCAACTACAAGTCCGTCCACGAGAACCATTTCCATGGTGATGAAGATCACGGTCCGAGGTCGGATCTTTCCCAAGGGGGGGGGGATGATGCGGAGCATCCCACATTCATCCCCATGTACACTCCGACTACTCTCAAAGCCCCAAGTGAACATAAGACGAGACCTCAAGTATACGCCATTGGACACAAGGTGAACTCGCTCCTCTCGGAATCGTCACTTTCCACATGTGAGACATGGCTACTACCTCAAACATGTGTGCTATGTAAGATCAGGAACCAAGAGGAAGCCCATGGACAAGAAGGCAAGGACACCAAGCGCAGGAACAAGAAGAAGAGCTGCGGAAGAAGCTCCAGCCACCGGATGACCGGTCAGGATCGGACGTCCGACGCCTAAAGACCCACCGGACGACCGGCGACCCCGTACCCGAGCCCAACAAGCGGACGTCCGACGCCAGCGGATGACCGGCGACCGGACGACCGGCCACCTCTAGAAATCCGGCACTCCAGCGTCCGAGCCAGATCAAGCGGACGTCCGACGTCTACTGGTCGTCCGGCCGCCCGTGAGCCACCGGACTACCGGTCCTCAGCGGACGTCCGGTACCTGTTTGCGCACAGTGTTCGGGCCCGAGGCCCATGTACCCCTTCACTTCGCTCCCTTTTGCACTAAGACTATAAATAGACCACCCCCACCTCCTAGTTAGGGTTAGCAAAGGATTAGCTCATATTTTGTGTGAGAGCTTTGCTCATCCACTTGGATACCTTCTCCTCGAAGGGTCGAGCCTCCACCGGAGAAGATCCCCCAAGCAGTTTCAAGACCCCTTTAGGGAAGAACTCAAGACCTCCTCACGGAGAAGACCGGCCACGCTTGTATCGTCCTCAGTTGTCCGTGGATCGTGTATCTTTCCTTATGTATTCTAGGATCTAGCACATGTGTCACTTATTCATGTTGGTTTAGTGTTTCCTCTTGTGTTTCCTCTTGTGTTTTCCCTCTTTTCCCTCCCGTGTTCCTCATGTTCTTCGCGGGATCCGCTCCTTTCGTGAAAGATCGGTCAATTAGGGTACAACCCTACATCACTAATATTTTGCAGGAGTCTATGGAAGAAGAAATTAATGACATTGTGAGCTCATTGGATGAAAAAGATGAGGAGGAGAGCGAAGAACAAAAGTAGGAAGAGCGGATTGATCACCCGTTCCCACCATCTAATGAGAGTAACTCTTTATCCCATACATTGTTTAATTTCCCTTCGAATCTACCGAAGGATGAATGCTATGATGATTGTTATGATCCCGTTGATTCTCTTTTGAAATATCCCTTTTTGATGATGCTTGCTATGCTTGTGGACAAGATGCCAATATGAATTATGCCTATGGAGATGAACTTGCAATAGTTCCTTATGTTAAACATGAAATTGTTGCTATTGCACCCACGCATGATAGTCCTATTATCTTTTGAAATTCTCCCGACTACACTATATTAGAGAAGTTTGCACTTATTAAGGATTATATTAATGGGTTGCCTTTTACCGTTGCACATGATAATTTTGATGACTATAATATCCATGTGCTTGATTCTCCTACTTCAATTATTATGAGATAGGAACTACATCTCCGCCTCTTTATGTTTCCAACATGATAGAATTGCAAGAAACTGCTTATGCTATGTATTGGCCTTTACTTGATGTGCATGAATTGTTCTTGTATGACATGCCGATGCATAGGAAGAGAGTTAGACTTTGTCATTGTTTGATATATGTTACTTTGTGCTCACTACTAAATTACAAATCATTGTTAATTAAAATTGGCTTTGATATACCTTGGGATCCGGGTGGATCCATTACTTGAGCACTATATGCCTAGTTTAATGGCTTTAAAGAAAGCGCTGCCAGGGAGACAACCCGGAAGTTTTAGAGAGTCATTTATTTCTTTTGTGTGCTTTTATAAAGTTTAAAAACAAGAATAATGTGCCAAGATTTGCCTTTAGGATGTTTACATTGCTTGTTGGTTTGTGCGGTGCAAGATAGAAACTTTGGCTGTAGTGCGTGATTATATATTTTTTACTCGAACGTTAAAAGGTTCTGAAACTTCTTGCACTGTCTTTCTATACAAATTGTTTTTTCCTAAATTTTTCAGAATTTTTGGACTACCAGAAGTATGGTGAATGTTCAGATTACTACAGACTGTCCTGTTTAAGATAGATTCTGTTTTTGATGCATAGTTTGCTTGTTTTGATGAAACTATCCATTTCTATCAGTGGATTAAGCCATGGAAAAGTTATATTACAGTAGCTAAAATGAAAAAACAGAATATGAATTGGTTTGCAATAGTACTTAGAGTAGTTATTTGCTTTATTATACTAACGGATCTCACCGAGCTTTTTGTTGAGTTTTGTGTGGATGAAGTGTTCGAAGATCGAGGAGGTCTCGATGTGAGGAGAAGGAGGAGAAGCAAGATCTCAAGCTTGGGGATGCCCAAGTAAATATTCAAGGAGACTCAAGCATCTAAGCTTGGGGATGCCCCGGAAGGCATCCCATCTTTCTTCAACAAGTATTGGTATGTTTTCGGATTCGTTTCGTTCATGTGATATGTGCAAATCTTGGAGCGTCTTTTGCATTTAGTTTTCATTTTTCTTTTATGCACCATTCTGGTATGAGATAGTCCATGGTTGATTTATAGAATGCTCATTGCACTTCACTTATATCTTTTGAGTATGGCTTTATAGAATGCTTCATGTGCTTCACTTATATCTTTTGAAGTTTGGATTTCCTGTTTCTCTTCACATAGAAAACCGCCATTTGTAGAATGCTCTTTTGCTTCACTTATATTTGTTAGAGCGTGGGCATATATTTTGTAGAAAGAATTAAACTCTCTTGCTTCACTTATATCTATTTAGAGAGATGACAAGAACTGGACATTCACATGGTTAGTCATAAAATCCTACATAAAACTTGTAGATAACTGAATATGATATGTTTGATTCCTTGCAATAGTTTTGCGATATAAAGATGGTGATATTAGAGTCATGCTACTGGATAGTTTTGGATTGTAGAAATACTCGTGTTTAAGTTTTTGATTCCTGTAGCTTGCACGTATGGTGAACCGTTTTGTAACGAAGTTGGAGCATGAGGTATTTATTGATTGTCTTCCTTATGAGTGGCGGTCGGGGACGAGCGATGGTATTTTCCTACCAATCTATCCCCCTAGGAGCATGCACGTAGTACTTTGTTTTGATAGCTAATAGACTTTTGCAATAAGTATGTGAGTTCTTTATGACTAATGTTTGAGTCCATGGATTATACGCACTCTCATCCTTCCATCATTGCTAGCCTCTTCGGTACCGTGCATTGCCCTTTCTCACCTCGAGAGTTGGTGCAAACTTCACCGGTGCATCCAAACCCCGTGATATGATACGCTCTGTCACACATAAGCCTCCTTATATCTTCCTCAAAACAGCCACCGTACCTACCTATCATGGCATTTCCATAGCCATTCCGAGATATATTGCCATGCAACTTCCATCATCATCATCATATACATGACTTGAGCATCCATTGTCATATTGCTTTGCATGATCGTCAGATAGCTAGCATGATATTTTCATGG
Source organism: Triticum dicoccoides (assembly GCF_002162155.2). Lineage (NCBI taxonomy): Eukaryota > Viridiplantae > Streptophyta > Magnoliopsida > Poales > Poaceae > Triticum > Triticum dicoccoides. The sequence goes on from NC_041380.1 coordinate 84,776,144, forward strand.
CTTGTCCGTTTTTTGATATCTTTGCTATGCTAGATCATCGCACATCCTGGTACACTGCCAGAGGCATTCATATAGAGTCATATCTTTGTTTTAGTATCGAGTTGTAATATTGAGTTGTAAGTAAATAAATGTGTGATGATCATCATTATTAGAACATTGTCCCATGTGAAGGTTATCAAAATAAAAGAGGCCAAAGAAGCCCAGATAAAAAATAGAGGCCAAAGAAGCCCACCAAAAAACAAAACAAAAATGATGAGAGAAAAAGAGAGAAGGGGCAATGTTACTATCATTTTACCACACTTGTGCTTCAGAGTAGCACCATGTTCTTCATATAGAGAGTCTCTTGAGTTATCACTTTCATATACTAGTGGGAATTTTTCATTATAGAACTTGGCTTGTATATTCTGATGATGGGCTTCCTCAAATGCCCGAGGTCTTCATGAGCACGCAAGTTGGATGCACACCCACTTAGTTTCAGTTTGAGCTTTCATACACTTATAGCTCTAGTGAATCTGTTGCATGACAATCCCTACTCCTCGCATTGACATCAATTGATGGGCATCTCCATATCCCATTATTAGCCACATCGATGTGAGACTTTCTTCCTTTTTGTCATATCCACACAACCTCCATCACCATATTCTACTCCACCTATAGTGCTATATCCATGGCTCACGCTCATGTATTGCGTGAAATTTGAAAAGGTTTGAGAACATCAAAAGTATGAAACAATTGCTTGGCTTGTCATCGGGGTTGTGCATGATTTGAATATTTTGTGTGGTGAAGATGGATCATAGCCAGACCATATGATTTTGTAGGGATAACTTTCTTTGGCCATGTTATTTTCAAAAGACATGATTGCTATATTAGTATGCTTGAAGTATTATTATCTTCATGTCAAATGATGCTTTGAATCACTCGTGTCTTAATATTCATGCCATGATTAGATTACATGATCAAGATTATGCTAGATAGCATTCCACATCAAAAATTATCTTTTTTATCATTTACCTACTCGAGGACGAGCAGGAATTAAGCTTGGGGATGCTGATACATCTCCGCCGTATCTATAATTTTTGATTTTTCCATGCCAATATTCTACAACTTTCATATAGTTTTGGCAACTTTTTACACTATTTTTGGGACTAACATATTGATCCAGTGCCCAGTGCCAGTTCCTGTTTGTTGCATGTTTTTTGTTTCGCAGAAAATCCATATCAAACAGAGTCCAAACGGGATAAAAACTGACGGAGATTTTTTTGGAATATATGTGACTTTTGGGAAGAATAATCAATGTGAGACGATGCCCGAGGAGGCCACGAGGCAGGGGGTGCACCCCAGGGGGTCAGGCGCGCCCTGGGCCCTCGTGGCCACCCCTTAAGGCGGTTGGTGCCCTTCTTTCTCCACAAGAAAGCTAATATCCGAATACAAATCGTGTCCAAAATTCAGCCCAATCGGAGTTATGGATCTCCGGGAATTTAAGAAACGGTGAAAGGGCGGAATCAAAAAACGCAAAAACAGAGAGAGACAGAGAGAGACAGATCCAATCTCGGAGGGGCTCTCGCCCCTCCGCCGCCATGGAGGCCATAGACCAGAGGGGAAGCCCTTCTCCCATCTAGGGAGAAGGTCAAGGAAGAAGAAGAAGAAGGGGGCCCTCTCCCCCTCTCTTCCGGTGGCGCCGGAACGCCGCCGGGGCCATCATCGTGTGACGGCGATCTACACCAACACCTCCGTCATATTCACCAACATCTTCATCACCTTCCCCCATCTATCTATAGCAGTCCAGTCTCCCGCAACCCGCTGTACCCTCCACTTGAACATGGTGCTTTATGCTTCATATTATTATCCAATGATGTGTTGCCATCCTATGACGTCTGATTAGATTTTCGTTGTCCTATCAGTAATTGGTGAATTGCTATGATTGGTTTAATTTGCTTGTGGTTATGTTGCTGTCCTTTGGTGCCCATCATATGAGCGCGTGCGTGGATCACAACATAGGGTTAGTTGTATGTTGATAGGACTATGTATTGGAGGGCAAGAGTGGCAGAAGCTTCAACCTAGCATAGAAATTGATGCAAACGGGATTGAAGGGGGACCAATATATGTTAATGCTATGGTTGGGTTTTACCTTAATGAACATTAGTAGTTGCGGATGCTTGCTAATAGTTTCAATCATAAGTGCATAGAATTCCAAGTCAGGGATGACATGCTAGTAGTGGCCTCTCCCACATAAAACTTGCTATCGGTCTAGTAAAGTAGTCAATTGCTGAGGGACAATTTCGCAACTCTTACCACCACTTTTCCACACTCACTATACTAACTTTATTGCTTCTTTACATAAAATAGCCCCTAGTTTTTATTTACGTGCTCTATATATTCTTGCAAACCTATCCCGTTACACCTATAAAGTACTTCTAGTTTTATACTTGTTCTAGGTAAAGCGAACGTCAAGCATGCGTAGAGTTGTATTGGTGGTCGATAAAACTTGAGGGAATATTTGTTCTACCTTTAGCTCCTCGTTGGGTTTGACACTCTTACTTATCGAAAGAGGCTTCAATTGATCCCCTATACTTGTGGGTTATCAAGTGCGACCTCTCTTGCGGACCCGGGTAGTCCTCAAGGTCATCTGCTTAGTTGATGACGGTAATGTAGTTGTCTTGGCTGCCGGTGGCGGGGAAGAAGATCTGAGGCTGCGAAAGACAGTCTGGAGAGCGGATCCCTGCTGTGGTGAACCCTTCCATCATTGGAGCAGCTGAGCTGGGGCGGAACACATCGCAGCAGGAGCAGGACAAACCACACAAGGTTTTCTTTGACACATATCTGTAATAGAAGTAATTGTGTAAGGGCTTGTTTGAATTTGAGGATTCTAACAATGCAGGGATAGGAAATAGACAGGAATAGGATAGGAATGCACGTGCAAAATAGAGAATTTAAAAACACAGGATTTCTGCCAATCTGGGTGTTTGATTCACAAGAATTGGAAGATCACAGGATGCAAAGAAGCATGGTGAGATTAAGTCAAACCACAAGTGTACAACCTCTTTGGCGAAGCCATGTCGATCTCAGCATGATTGGGTTGGTCGGTGAGGATGCTCCGGCTGACTTGGCTGTCGGAGGAGGGGAAGAAGATCTTAGGCGTCTGGAGATGGAGCCCGGGGTACTGCTCTGCTGTGATGGAGGGTTTCATCGTTGGAGCAGCTCCGGTGAGTTGTACGACGCCGGGGCTGAAGCAGGACAAGAGAGACAATGTTTACCTGAGTGGAATTCTAATAGCATCTCCAATAGATGACGTAAAATACATACACTACAAAAAAAGACACATCCGTGACATTTTGGGCCGAACGAATTTTTTTCTTCTGTCATACATATGACACTTCTATGACGATAATTGTGACAAAACCCGGTATCATCATAGATGTGGTGGGCTCCTACTTCTATGACAAAAAATCATGACAGAAAATGGGCTTTTCGTCTTGGGCGGGCCAGAGATGCAGCTGCATGACATTCTTTGGGCCGTCCATGACAGAAAAACCGTGGTAGAAGCGAGGGCGAGGAAAATTTCGGGGAGTTCCCGATTACGGTGGGAGGTCGGGGGCCGAGCGATGCGCGCTTCTCTCGTACACGTACGCACGTGTGTGCGAGGCGTTGGCTCTAACTGAACCCGAGCGAGGCGTTGGGCTCTAACTGAACCCGAGCGATTGCACTGCAGGCTACGCGTTACTGAACCCGAGTGATCGATCGATGGCTGTTAACTGAACCCGATCGACCGATTCCTTCGCTACTGTTGCTAACTGAAGCCGATCGATGCTGCCTCTGGATGAACAGTGAG